>NW_004443974.1:18655690-18772448 GCF_000243295.1 Trichechus manatus latirostris | reverse complement strand
CCCCCCACCCCGCCCACACATACATTGATGATGTCCACATTTACTTCTCTAGCTCCATTCCCTTCCCTGAACTCCAGGCTCATATCCTACTGTGTACCTGATATACTTACCTGGATGTCTGATAGACATCAAAACTTCAGCACATCCAAGAAGCACCTGTTAATTTCCCTCCTGCACACACCGCCCTCACCCCTCCAGATCTGCTCTGCCCCAGGTCTTCATTTTAGTAAATGGCACCTCCATTCTAACAGTTGCTCAGGCCAAAAACTTTGGAATTATCTTGACTCCTCTCTTTCTCTCTAACTCTACATTCCATACATAAAGAAATCCTATTGGCTTCTGAGGATTTCTTCTCACCTTAACTGCATCGTCCAAGCCACCGCTCCTCTTGCTGAGACTACTGCAGTAGTCTCCTTGTCACCTTTCCACATAATATCTGGCGTGATCTTTCAGCATCACTTGGTGACTTTTAAAAAATACTGATGCCCAGGCGCCACCCACAGAGCTTCAGATTCAGCTGGTGTAGGACAGAGATCCCCCTCCTTTAGCGCACATCAGAATCACCTGGAGGGCTTGTTAAAGCACAGATTGCTGGGCCCCTTTTCCAGAGTGTCTGATTTTGCAGTTTTGAGCTGGGGCCTGAGGTTTTGCACTTTAGGTAAACTTGCATTTCAAGTGTTGCTGATGCTGGTGGCCCCAGGACCACACTTTGAGAACCATTTGAATAGGGTAGAAGTATGAGTGCCCTAATAGCCTAACAAAATTAATCCATCATCTCTGAATGAGGATCAGTTATGTTAGTAAGGTCCGGAGGGATCCACTTTTCTTCTGTAAACAGACATTAAATCACTATGAAGATCATCTCTAGGGCTATTACTTATTCTTCACCAAACTTCTATTTTTCTCAGTTTTATGCACAGTGAGATAATGGGCCCTTCTGGATAATAGCACATCTTCCCTCTGTCATTTGTCCTTTAAGAGTGCAGCACCATAAATGAAACTGCAACCTGGCCACCTGAGTGTCTGCTATTCCTTCCCATTTGTATCCGTAGACTATTAATTTTGGTTCTGGGGTGGTGCAAAATGTTGTTGCTGTTAGGTGCCATTGAGTCAGTTCTGACTCATAGCAACCCTATGTACAACAGAATGAAACACCGCCCGCTCCCATGCTATCCTCACAATTGTGGCGGTGTTTGAGCTCATTTTTGCAGCCACTGTGTTAGTCCATCTCGTTGAGGGTCTTCCTCTTTTTTGCTGACTCTCTACTTTACCAAGCATGATGTCCTTCTCCAAAGACTGGTCCCTCCTGATAACATGTTTCAAACTACATGAGATGAAGTCTTACCCTCCTTGCATCTAAGGAGCACTCTGGCTGTACTTCTTCCAAGACAGATTTGTTTGTTCTTCTGACAGCCCATGGTATATTCAGTATTCTTTGCCAACACGATAATTCAAAGGAATCAATTCTTTTTCGGTCTTCTTTTCATTGTCCAGCTTTCGCATGCCTACGAGGTGATTGAAAATACCATGGCTTGGGTCAGGCGCACCTTACTCCTTAAGCTGTCATCTTTGCTTTTTAATACTTTAAAGAGGACTTTTGCAGCAGATTTGCCCAATGCAGTAATATGTCATTTGATTTCTTGACTGCTGCTTCCTTGGGCATTGATTGTGGAGCCAAGTAAAATGAAATCCTTCAGAACTTCAATATTTTCTCCATTTATCATGACGGTGCAAAATAAAGTCCTTATTTTGGACACTGCTTTCCAGGAGGATTTGGGCTTAGACCAGTCAGCCAGTAGTTAAAGCTGAGGGGTGCTGGTCCAGGTGAAGCAAGGACGAGGTGGAAGGAGGGCTTTTAATTTCAGGTCACACCTGAGAATTCAACAGGGCAATTACAGGAACAATCTGGAGTTCAGAGGTTATCTCCCCAGAGCTGTCTGGAGCTGTTGTCTCATAATAGGCAGGCAAAGTCAGTGGCTGTCAGAAGGTAGCCGCTGCTCTCTATACTGCTCAGCTCCACCTATTGGAATTTAAAAGGCTCTTTTCTATGGTTGATCAGGTTCCCTCATGATCAGGACCCTCTAGAATGGACATCTCCTGCAGCATATGGAAAGAAGACCTGGGGGAGACTCCAGAGGACTTGGGGTCAAGATTCCCCCATCTTCTCCCACATCAGTGCAGTGATGGGGAGACGGAGGCTTTGAAAACTTAACTGTGGACCAAACCAGGTGCCATTGAGTCAATTCCAACTCATGGAACTCCATGTGTGTCCGAGTAGAACTGTGTTCCATAGGGTTTTCAATGACTAATTTTTGGGAAGTAGATCACCAGGCCTTTCTTCCAAGGCACCCCTGGGTAGACTTAAACCTCTAACCTTTCAGTTGGCAGCCACCACACCCAGGGACTCCCTCCGGGCCATAAACACTGTTAATCAAAGCCTTAAAACAAAAGCTCTTACAAGCACTGGGATCATGATGAGTGGAAGAGGCAGCTGTAACAACTATTTAGGTAATAGCATGCTTAGATTAAAGGGAGACTCTGTTTTGGAGATTTACAGAACACATAGAAATCTATCTGACATAATGTACCAAGACAAAAATAGATAAACTTTCATCACTGAGTTGTTAAAAATCACATTATGTCTAAGTACCCAAGGCTTCCCCTGACTCCCCCAATTTCCTAGTCACTACTTAAAATTTAATCAATATATAGATGGGCTATGTTTACTCTTTAGCTAATCCTGCTTTTATCTATGACCCTGAAAAAGAACAAAACATTCTCTGTGGTAGCAAGAAAAACGAAGAACATCAAAAGATTATACAAGCGCTTCCCATCACTTGATTCTTATCTTTTTTGGCTTACCTGGTGTTGCCTCTCACACCTGTATTCAATTAGCGCGCGGAGCCAGGAAATGCTCTGTTCCCCCTTTCTTCTCCACAAGAGAGACTCATCACTGTAGTGTTCCTTTTCCAAGTAAACACTCAACAGGCCAGTCCCTGCTCCGTACATGTGGTAGAAAAAGGTCAAACAGTGTTTTCCGGTGACTCCTCGCAGAGGCCCGGACAGGAGGCGTGCCTTTTGCCCGTACACCATGTTGGAGGCCTCGATGTACATGTAGTAGCCTTGAGAGGAATGCAAAAGCAGGCATTGTTTAAAAAGGACTCAAATTGTATTCTCTTCTTCCACTACAGTACCTACAAAGGGTTTTATAATTTTAGAGAATAGTATATAAGCCAAGGAAAATAAATATTCTACAAAATTAGACCATCAAGATGATTTTTTAAAAATTTAATGATTTATGATTCAGTTTAAGATACGAGACATAATTAATGTACCAGTATTATACCACTGATTGTATCCTGCTGATTCATGGACAATACCTTTCAGACACTGGTTTAGAGGAGAAAGTCTGGCTTTTGTAGTTAGGTAGATCTGTGTTCAAGTCTTGGCTCTGATATTTGCTATCTGTGTAATCCTGGTCTAATTAATTATCCCCTCTGAGCCTATATTCATCATTTTAAAATAAGGGCTAATAATTCCTGTCCTCCAAAGCTCTGAGAATCAAATAATGTGCGTGGAGTACCTGCATGCCCCACATATTCAAATATTAGTTTCCTGCCCTGCCTTCGTTCCTGAATTTATTTGTGTCACTTCTTTTACTCTTGAACATATATTTATATCACATTTTAAAATTGACTTTCCATTTTTGTTTTTCCTTTTGAAATTTTAGGGTTTTTTTTTGTTTGTTTTGCAGGTTTCAGGTAGAAGCAGGATTAGTCTGCACATAAAGAAGGCAGTGGGTGCTGGAGCCAGCTGCCACTGGTTCCAAAAGGTTAACTGTGTGCGTCTTTCCCCAGCTCAAGGTGACTTCTGACTGGTAGCTTGAAATAGGTGATAGTGGGATTATTTACACCACAGGGATTGGTTATTGCTACAAAGCAGGGTTTCCCCTTCCCCCAGAAAGCTGGTTGTTGTTAAACAATTATATCATACATACCACTGAAATAATGCCATATATCAAAAGTAAGATGAGGGATCTTTTCTAGAGTAATACACCAGTAATATGCACCAGTAATATAATTCTGTACACCTGAGGCCCATTTAAAAAAAGTCTCTGGACTCTACATCAATGGCTCTTAACCTTTAATAGCTTGTTGAAAAGTTTAGATCTCTTCTAATATGCATACATGTTTGCATGCAATTGTATTATCTTGTTTGGCAGTGTTGATTTTTTTAATATAGATGATAGAAAACATAATGTTTCCAAAATGTTATGTTTCACTCTCATTATTTCATATAGAAATTAATGGTCAAGTTGAGGAAAAAAATAGAGAAATCCCGAATAGTAAATGCACATGAAGTGGCTTCTAAGGCATCTGTCTTTATAGTTTGAGGTTTAAACAGTGAGCTCTAGTCATTTCCCAAATTGCAAAGCTTCAGATACAGAACTAGTTGGAAGTACGGTCTGTACTCCTTCAAGACACTCCGCCTTTCCCTTTCCCTCATTTCCAAAATGCAGGTCCTAATAGGCTTATTAAAGGGGTGGGGTAAAGAGTCCTGCCCAATTTGGTCTTATCTCATTGCACCCACTGTGCTGCCTCCTATTCCAGTGTTTCACTCAGTAACTTTGTCACCCTGCAAAGCTGGGCCATCAGGGTCAGGAGTGTGGCCTTCACCAACTAGTCATATCCAAAGGCAGGATGCTGCTCAGAGAAGCAGAGTCAGGGCAGAGCTCTGTACCTGTCACCTTAGATTGCCCATAATCAAGCCGGGTGCCTCCAAAGCCTCCTCTAGCAAAGGATCCCTGGCTGCAGTGAGGAAGTGGCAAAACCAAAATGTCCTTAGGCTACTCTACTACACACACAAACCCTATTCAAAAGTAAATTTTAATTAGAAGGCTCTATGGTGTGAATAAGAAATTGAAATTGGGGTAGTATCTTTGACCTGGCATGTCACATGTGACAACCAGTCCATTTTAATTTTTCATTTCAGTGGCAGTTTCATCCAGAGGCATGCTGAAGGAAAGGTATAGCTTTATAACATAAGGAGAAAAACTGTCAGTGTTCCTGGAGTGCTCACCAATGACACCCTCATTGCCAAATCCAATGATCAATTTTCATTCCTTGCTGTTCTTGACCCATCGGTGGCACTGGACGTAGTAGAACACTCCTGCCTCCTAGAAGTGCTTCCTTGCAGGAGACACTACTTTCCTGTCTCTTCTACCTCACTGGTTGCTCCTTTGCTGGTTCTTCCTCTCTTCCCCGACTGCTTAACCTTGGCGTGCCCCAAGCTCCAGTCCTTGAACTTCTCTGTTCTCACTCACTCCCTTGCTTCGTGACTTTAAATGCCATATGTGTTGTCATATCTCACATTTAAATTTCCAGCCTCTTTGCTGAAATCCAAACTCGTTTTTTCAAAATGCATAATGAACATTTCCACTTATTGTCAAATAGACATCTCAAACTTAACATGTTCAAAACTAAACTCCTAACAGCCTCATCCTAAAATCAGCTGTACCGCTTCTAGTTACCCAGGCCCAAAGCCTGGGAGTCATCCACCAGTCCTATCCTCCTCACTCTCCACATCTAGGCTGTCAGGAATTCCTGTAGGTACTACCTTCAAAATGTATCCAAAATCTAGTCATTTCTCTTCTCGCCACCTCCATTGCTACCACCCTGGTCCAAGCCACTCTCATCTCTTGCCTGGAATAATGCAATGGTTTCCCACCTAGTCTTCCTGCTTCTGCCCTTGTCCACTGCAGTCTAATCTCAACACAGTAGCCATAGTGATTCTTCTGAAACAAAAGCGAAATCTTACAACTTCTCTGTTCAAAACCTTCCATTGGCTCAGCATTTCACTTGGAGTGAAAGTTGAATTCCTTACAATTGCCTTTAAGGCCTTATACAATCTCCCTCCCATTCTTTTACCTCTCTGACTCTCCTTCCTCTTCTATTACCTTTCTCCTTACTCACTGTGCTGCTTGGCCACAGTGGCCTCTATGATGCTCCCAAAAAATGGTAGGTATGCTCCTGCTTCAGGGCCTTTGCATGTACTGATCTCTCTGCCCAGAACGGCTCTTCCCCAGCTATTCTCAGGCCTCACTCTCTCACCTCCTTCAAGTCTTGGCTCATATGCTACCTTTTCTATTAGACCTTGTCTAACTACACTATTTCAAATCGCAATACCCCTCCCCTGGCACTGTTTGTCCCCTACACCCTAATTTATTGTATTGTCATAGCATTTAATCAGCTTCTAACATACTATTCAGTTTTCTCATTTGTTATGTTTGTCTGCCTCCCTTCTGTAGAACACATGTATCCTTCTGGATACAGTTTCTATTTTAAGCATATATTCCCTAAGGTAATACTAGTCAAGACCAATCTAGACTAACACCCATACCTAAAAATAATTTTGATGAATTTGTCAACTGATCAGAATTTGCCCATCTGATGCACAGACCTCTTCCTCTTGTTTCTAGATGTTATCTTTTTCCCCCTTGACTTGCATATTATACTTTGTTTCCCCAGAAAAGATCAGAGCTTCATGGAGAGCCAGCTCTGCCTCACATGTGTTTGGAAAGCAGAGAAAAGTCCTGTGTGTTGACAAGCTTTGCCACATTACAGCCCCAGACGCGTCTGTCTCGGCAAACAAAAGCTTTGGGTGGGAGCCAGGAAGCCCCAGCGTGGAAGCCTCAGTCCCGCTCATGTGTTCCTACACGTGAAGAATTCCAGTCTGTGGAAGGGGTTATTAACTGGAGAAAACAAATTACTCTCCCTCTGTGGATCACTGTTTAACATTCAAGATGGGGGTCCCAATGGGTCTACTGGGAGATCAGGGTCCCATCTGTTCTCTGTGCAGCAACTGCAAAGTGTTGAGACACACACCATGTGCATAATCGTGAACTGTGAAGCAGCTGTTCCTTCGGTCTCATGGCTCCCTTTCACCAGGGCCGGGAAGGAACCCGAGTGGACTGGACGGCTAGCTACATGCATTAAGCTAGAAGAGGACTCTTGACAATCAGGAAAAAAATAGATTGATACTTTGGAAAGAACAGTTGCTAAACGTGTCTCTCTAAAACTGCTCTTTACTTACTATCTTTTTAGATGATTTTACAAGGCTATCATAGGTGCCTTCACTTTGTAAGTAGGATCTGGCATGTGAAAAAGTAGGGTGATAAGATAGGTTATGCAAAGATTTAAGGACACTGGAGATTTTACTAATCTAGAACTAATTGCTCAGATGGTTACAAACTAATTGTTACATGTCTGGATCTCAACTACCAACATTCTTGCAGGACAAGGACTTGAAATAGACTGTTATTAAATTAAAGCTGTCTAACTAACACAGTCAATACATAGTTTTCTTTTTGTCTAACAGCACACTTTTATAAATAAATTTCATTACTTAGTCTTTTAGCATATTATTGATACTTCTATCAAACAAGAACGGAGCCCTGGTGGCACAACAGTTGAGTGCTCCACTGCTAACTGAAAGGTCAGCAGTTCAAACCCACCAGCTGCTCCATGGGAGAAAAGACCTGGCGATCTGCTCCCCTAAAGATTACAACCTAGGAAACCCTATGGAGCAGGTCTACGTATGAGTCGGAGTTGACTCAGTGGCACACAACAACAAACAAGAAGAGATAGTTCTTAGAAATGAAGACTTCTGATTAGTAGCTCATTGGAAGAGAACTTAATCTCCAGAAATAAGGAAAACACTGAACTTACCACAAAAGAAAGCGATGGTGTCTTTTTCTGTGGAAATTGTTAAGAAAATGATAAATAGCTGCTTTTTGGGGATGTAGTCGGGGGGAGGGCTGGATGACTTAAATCTGTTCACTGGTGGATTCAGCAGGCTAGGAAATGTTACAACTGAAGGCATTTTCTCGCTAAACTGGATAGTTATCTGCTGCTTTATTTATTCTACTATCTTTTGGCTATGAAATCCCTGTAAATGCCAGGAGAACTAAAACAAAAAATTGTTTACAAAGGATTCTGTCAGCATGGCATTATATAAATGTTAATAAAATTGCAATGGCCAATAAAACCTTGGGAACTTTGTTGAGACTTGGTCTTTTTGTTTTGAAAAATGAAGTAATATCTGTACCAGGAAACTTTCTGGGTCTGCCAGGATAGAGTTACACAAGTAGATCCTGCAGAGGCCAGACCAGCTTGATGCAAATCATGATCCATCTGTTGGAAATGCCTTTATTATTTTATTAAATAAGGAGCCAAATGGTGGGGCTAGAATGTTTTTGTCTATGTTGTTGTTCTACTAGAATGACTTGGAAATTGTCAGTTTTTCCCAAACTTCAGTCGTGTAAATACCACCTTCATGATATTTTTTTGTCTATCAACGTAAAGAAAACAAAAATCCTCACAACTGGACCAATAAGCAACATCATGATAAATGGAGAAAAGATTGAAGTTGTCAAGAATTTCATGTTACTTGGATCCACAATCTATGCTCATGGAAGCAGCAGTTAGGAAATCAAACGATGTATTGCATTGGGCAAATCTGCAGCAAAAGACCTCTTTAGAGTGTTAAAAAGCAGAGACATCACCCATGGTATTTTCAATCACCTCATATGCATGAGAAAGTTGGGCAATGAATAAGGAAGACCAAAGAAGGATTGATGCCTTTGAATTATGGTGTTGGAGAAGAATATTGACTATGCCATGGACTGCCAGAAAGAATGAACAAATCTGTCTTGGAAGAAGTACAACCAAAATGCTTCTTAGAAGCAAGGATGGTGAGACTTGTCTCACGTACTTTGGACATGTCACGGTACCAGTCCCTGGAGGTGGACATCATGCTTGGTAAGGTAGAGGGTCAGCAAAAAAGAGGAAGACCCTTGAAGAGATGGATTGACACAGTGGCTGCAACAATGGACTCAAACATAGCAACAATTGTGAGGATGGCGCAGGATTGGGCAGTGTTTTGTTCGGTTGTACATAGGGTCACTATGAGTAGGAACCATCTTGTTGGCACCTAACAACAACAACATCCACATACTAACTGTACTATAATTCACTTAATAGTTTTCCTTAATGAATATCATTGTTATTACTTAAATACAGTTATTCAAATAGGATACTTCATATTCGCATATAAATTGAAAACTATAAGTCTGTGAAATAATAGTTTGATGTGTTGGTTATGTATTTTTCTTATACATGGATATTACCATCAAATAAAAGAAAGCTCATCCATTAACCACTTGAATTACCTGCTGATATGTGTAATACTACCTCCTGTCTGTCAGTTTGTCTCACTGTGGTGGCTTGTGTGTTGCTATGATACTGAAAACCATTCCACCAGTATTTCACGTACCTGCAGGGTTACCCATGGTGGACAGGTTTCAGTGGAGCTTCCAGACTAAGACAGACTAGGAAAAAAAGGGCTAGCGATCTACTTCTGAAAATTAGTCGATGAACCCCCTATGGATCACAACAGAATGTTGTCCGATATAGTGCTGGAAGATAAGGCCCCTACACTGGGAGGCACTCAAAATATATAGTGCCCGCAACACCTTATTCTGTTGTACATGAGGTTGTCATGAGTTGGAGCTGACTCAGCGGCAACCAAGAACAACAGCATGTGTAATACAATTTGGAAAAACACTGGTTCAAGATTTTTACCAAGCCTGGTTTCTACTATTTGTAGTCATAGGCCATGGTTTTCTATTTTATAAAACCACACATGACATAAAACAGTGACTCCAGAAAAGTAACCTAGAGATAAACATCAGATTTTGTAAAAGAGTCACTGATTGTAAAAATAATACCATAAATTAAAAATAATACATTGCCAAGCCATTTCTTAAATATAATCTTAGTTAATCATCACAGCAACCCTAGGAGATTAGCAGGGCATCTGCTGTTATCTTTATTTTACATGAGGAAACTGAGGCTCAGAGAAGTTATGTAATGGAGCCAAAGGTTTTGCAGCAGCAAGTGGCAGAGTCAGCTCACTGTTTATCCATTGGACTTTCCATTAGACTCTGTCATGCTACACCCTAGAATTTGGGAAGGTTTAAGCCAGCAACTACAGCTCCTTTGGAATTGCTACATGTGACAATGTACTGACTTTCTGATAGTCACACAGTAAACTGACATATCTGTGTTATGGCTTTTCTGAGCTTTTTATTTAATGAGTCTATATTTACTGAGCATCTAATGCAGTTGTCTATAAAACAGCTTTGTCTGCTTCTTCTCTTTCTTTCTCCTCCCCATATGAGTTCTTCCAACTGTAGGTTGACAGGCTTTGAAGATAGGAAGTGAAAAGGTAGAGTGCAGTCTACAAGTACAGGTATATCCTCCTAAAGTCCTAGAATGAATTACATTCCGAAAAGGATCTGTGGCCACCAGCACCACACAAATACCCTCCGGTCTTTTAGGAGAAAAGATACAGTGCTGCTGGTCCTATTACTTTACTAATGTATAGAAAAAATTGCAATAAATCAGTAATGCAAGTAATAATAGATCTACTTTTTGGATATAATTTCATCATTGTTTAAAATTGTAAATATAAACACAGGCAGGCTTATTGTTGCCATCCCAGGATCCAAGCAGAGAATAATTAAAACTCCCTTGAATGAGATTTAATATTTAAAATATGTTCTTTTGCCTTAGCTGATCAATAAGATCCTGTCTGCCCCCAGCATCTGCAAATCTATGAATTTTTACTTCTGTGTTGAGTCAATTAAAATTTTCTTATTATTTCAGAATATATCCCCTATTGAAGAGAAATTTCAGATATTCATCTAAGCTATATTGCATTTACTATATAAATCATTTTTAAAAAAATATGAGGTGATTGTCAGATCACTTATGTGATAATTGAATAGCATGTTCATTACTCAAGACGGAGAATTGCAAAGGGAAAGAAATAGAAAACAACTTAGTCTTTCAGGCAGTTTATAGCCAAAGGTGGTACAAATGTAAATTTTAATACTCCTACTATCCTCTGCCAAAAAACAGAACACCATGCAATAACTTAATCTCAGCTACAACAAGAATTTGGTTAGAACATCCTGCTGAGAACAATTAGGGAAAAAAATGGATAAAATATTGAACTCAGTATTTTAAATAAACAAATACCTGTTTTAAAGGTATTAGAGAGCTTCCTAAGCAGTAAGAACTTGAGGGTCCAAGATCTCAGAGAAAAAAGGAAGCTCAATGAAGTCAACCTAAACTTCTTTAAGCTGTTTTCCACCTTGAGGCGTTTGCCTGTTCATATTAGAAGCTAAGCAGTGAGCAGTTCCAAGAAGCAAAAAAGCCACCAGATCTCACTGCGTTGGGGAGACAATAACTAGAGTTCAGGGCTGCCAAAGCAGCCAGGTATTAAGAGCCAAGTTTTGTGAGAAAAAGGAGGTATAGAAAAGGGAGCCCAACACTTGGAAATATTTCCTTGAGGCATTTGCCAAATTCTTAAGCTGCAGAGGGCAAGAGGCCAAGAAGTCAAGTACAAAACAAAACAGAGTTTTCAGCAGTCACCATGCTAAAGAGACAAAAATTGAAATTTAGGAAATATTGAGGAGGGGAGTCCCTAGTAAAACTAGAATATACCCTAGCTATAGGGGGTGAACCAGAGGTAGACCTAGCAAAACAGAGACTGCAACACCACCTCAAGATAGCTCAGTTCTGATTGGACTGAAGTGACCTGTCCTACTCTAGTTACGTATTTGAGAGTCGGGTGAATCCTCTCTGGAGGCAAACATCATCATCCAAAGGTTCTATAATTTTTCATTCATAATGTCTAGAAGTCAATGAAAATTACAAGACATATCAAGAAATAGGGCCAGAGGAGAAAAATTAGACATAGAAACAGACCCAGATATGGAGTTATGACCCAAGAACTTTAAAATAACTATGATTAATAATAATATGAACTTTTAACACCACATTCAAGAAAAAATACACAATAAAATGGAAAATCTGATTGGAGAACTTGAATCTATTAAAAACAAATGTGGCAGTGTGGAGTTTCCAGAATGGCAGAGTAAGTACCTTTGAAAATCTGCTGCTTTTGTCAAAATCAACTTTTTCACAACTCTGAAAATTAACTAAAGGCTTGCAACAATCCAAGAGTCTTTATTGAAGAAAAATGCCTGAATCTTGCTAAGAATAGAAAGCTTTGTGGCATTTTGACTTGCCCTAATCCAATCTCCATCTCCTCTTCTGCAGTACGTTTGAAAACCAAGAGCCTTACAACTAAAGCATCTGTGAGAACTAGTAGCCTAGCAGCCACGTAGAGGAGACCCAGTGACTCAGGAGTTAAGCACTTGTCTGCCAACCAAAAAGTTGGTGGTTTGAACCCACCAGCCGTTCTGCAGGAGAAAGATGTGGCAGTCTGCTTCCATAAATATTACAGCCTTGGAAACCCTGTGGGGGCGGTTCTACTTTGTCCAGTATGGTCACTATGAGTTGGAATCGACAGCAATGAGTTTGGTTTTCTAGTTTTAGAAGACACTGGAAGGTGCAGAATGGGCTTGAAGCTCCCAAAAGCCCTCTCCCTAGAGAAGTGTTACTATCATACCTGTCTACAGCTCACTGAAAAGCTCCATTGTCAGGGCTTGTCCTAATTTAACCTGACTCAGAACTTGCTCTCTGTGATAAGTCTTATCCTCAGGGCATTTGTTAAAAGCAACTACTTTACTGGTAATTGTAAATCTTACAGTGCCTGATGTGGCATTAGCAATTGGGGCTAACAAAAGGCTGACCAAAAAACTTAAAAGGAAAAATTTGGGTAATAGGATATCTGTATGGGGCTTTGCAAAGCTCTGACATATTCCTGGGAATCTAGAAGGCCATGTGCATGTGTAGAACTGTGCATATGCCCAGGAAAGACCTGGAGAGGCCCTAATCTCTCATTACTGACTGACCTTGAGGCTCTGGACAAGCAAGAAGTGAAGGCTAAGGAAATGTAAACTGCTTGCCAAAATGTTGAAGATGTGCCCCAACAAACACACAGAGCCCTTCAGCAAAGACTGGGAGACTTATTGGTTCAAGGCATTTAAAGAAAATTTCTGTTCAATCATTAATTGACAATTGAGTTAACCAAGCAGATTATTCAGTGGCCATGTATGAAAAAGAATGCAGACTTTACAAAACTAGTCCAGGAAGGTCACTAAACAAACAGCAACAGTAATAACAACAAACAGCAACAAAACAAACACTGAGGGGTAAAATCTGATTTTCAGAGCTGCCACATTATATTACTTAACATATCCGCTTTTCCCAAGATTATGAGACATGCAAAGAAAATATGGCCCATACACAAGTAATAAAGCAGTCAATAGAAACTTTCCCTAAGGAAACCCAGATGTGGACTTACTAGACAAAGACTTTATTTTTTTTCTAAATTTTATTTATTTTGTTGTTGTTGAGAATATACACAGCAAAGCATACACCAATTCAAGTTTCTACATGAACAATTCAGTGACATTGATTACATTCTTTGAGCCTCACAACCACTTTCACCCTCCTTTTCTGAGTTGTTCCTCCCTCATTAACATAAATTTACTGCCCCCTGAGGTTCCTATCTAATCTTTCAAGTTGCTATTGTCCATTTGATCTTATATAGATAGTTCTTAAAAGAGCATAGTGCTCAAGTCAGGCCTTTTTTACTAGTTAAGCTAAACTATTGTTCAGTTGTTTGTTTTTTAAATTTTATTAGGTGAAAGTTAATGCAAATTTGTTTCTCTTATTCAAAAATTTATACACAAATTGTTTTGTGACATTGGTTGTAATCCCCACTATATAATAGCATATTCCTCCCTTTCCACCCCAGGTTCCCTGTGTCCGTTTGTCCAGTTTTCCTGTCCCTTCCTGCCTTCTCATCTTGCTTTTGGATAGGAATTGCCCATTTGGTCTTGTATATTTGATTGAACTAAGAAGCACATTCTTCATGTGTATTATTGTTTGTTTTATAGGGCTGTTCAATCTTTGTCTGAAAAGTGAGCTTTGAGAGTGGCTTCAGTTCTGAGTTAGCAGTGTGTCAGGGCAGACAAAGACTTTAAATTAGCTACTTTAAATACATTCAGTGAACTAAAGGAAGCCATGTCTAAAGAACTAAAGGAAAGTATGAGAACAATGTCTCACTGAATAGAGAATGTCAATAAAGAGATAGAAATTATATAAAAAAAGAACAACTAAAAATTCTGCAGTTGTAAAGTACAATAATTGAAATAAAAATTCCCCAGAGGGGCTCAACAGCAGATTTGAACAGGTAGGAAAAAAGAATCAAGGAACTTGAAGAAAGATAGATTGAGATGATATATTTTGAGAAACAAAGAAAAAAGAATGAAGGAAAATGAACAAAATATCAGAGACCTGTCGCATACCATCAAGCATACTAATATTCCATATTGGGAGTCCTAGAAGGAGACGAGAAAGAGAAAGGAGCAGAAAGAATATTTTAATAATATAGCTGAAAATTTCCCAAATGTGATGATAAACATTAACCTGCACATCTAAGAAGTTCAGTGAACTAAAAGTAGGATAAACTCAAGGATATACATACCTAGAAACACCATAATTAACTGTTGAAAGCCATGGACAAAGAGAAAATCTTGAAAGCAGCATGAGAAAAGCAATTCATCACATACAAACGATCCTCAATAAGATTAACAGCTGACTTCTCATCACAAACCATGGAGGCCAGAAGACAGAGGGATAACATATTCAAAGCGCCGAAAGAAAACCAAGAATCCCATATCCAGCAAAACTATCCTTAAAAAACAAAGAAGAAATTAAGACAGTCCTAGATAAAAAACAAAAAACTGAATTCATCACTAGTAGACCTTCCCTATAAGAAACAGCAGGGCCCTGGTGGCACAGTGGTTAAGTGCTATGGCTGCTAACCACAAGGTTGGCAGTTTGAATCCACCAGCAGCTCCTTGGAAACCCTATGGGGCAGTTCTAAGTTCCCTGAAGCTACCATACTGCTTAATGGTGACATACTTGGCACCTGCTGTCCCCCTTTCCTGAAATGCTTCCTCACTCCCTGCCATTCTTCTTTATGAACTCCCATTCAACCTTTAAGACCTTCCCAAGCAGAGCTAGCTGCTCCTGTCTGATTCTGTCATCTCTAGAACTTAAGCCATATTACTTTACTTATAATTTTAGGGCAGTTATTAGTTGCATAATGCATTATGGATGCTCAGGAAATGTGAAATAAATTAAGACCTTAGGGACCCCGGACATATAACATTTACAATTGCTCTCAGTTCTAAGATGTATATGTATTTTTCCTGACACTAGTGGCTTTAACAAATGAACGTTTTAAAGGACCCCTTATTTGCTTATACTTTAATTTTTGAATGAGTGCCCTTGTCACATTGTGATTTGAGAGCCAGTACATCAGCCCACATATACCTCAAACTATTAGAGACAAGGAAAATGGAAGCCACTTTTTCATGGAGTTTAGGATACATAATACAGGTATGCATCACTTAACATCTCTTCGGGTATCATCTGACTGCATATACAACCATGGTCCCATAAAGTTATAATAGAGTTCAGAAATCCTTATCAGAGAATGGAACGTAGCAGACAATGGAGATCTGCTCTGTCTCTCTCTAACTCTCTGGGTTCCACATCTGCCCCAGCCCTGGAAGGGGCAGGGGAGGAAGTCCTGGTGCCCATCCATGGTTGCCTGTCCCACTGCCCTCACCTTAGGCAGGGACCGTGCAGGTGCTGCCGGAGCCTCTGAGGGGTATGCCCCACACAAGCTGCTGCCCCACATGGCCCGGGCACCCTGCATGTGACACCCGGGTCCAAGGCCCCAGCTCTTCCCATGGTAGTGGCAGCTGAGTGGTCTGTGCTACAGTGGTGGCTGGAGGAGGGGCAGGAAAGGCGGGGGAGGGGAGGAGGTGGAGGAAGAGGTGGAAGGGGGCAGGTGGAATGGAAGAGTTTAAAGCCCATTGGGGGACAGGGAAGGTAGGCAGGGAGGAAGGAAGGCAAGGGAGCTGGCAGTGGCGGGCCAGGAGGCCGCCGGCTGGATGACGAGTGCATGCTGGGCAGGCAGGTAGGGGGCTGGACATGGCTCTTGGAGACTGGGCAGTGACCACACAGGACCCGAGGTGGCACAGCCAAAGTTTTCACCCAGTCCCTTGGTGTGGCAGTGGTGGCACGGGTCCCAGGCCCACCAGGTGATCATCCTGCATGCCTCTCTCCTGTATGTAACATGGTGTTTACCCAATGTGCAAATCACATGACATCCTATTTCACAGAATGTATTGTGGATGTTAAGTGACACATACCTGTATGTGTGGGGGCTGCAGCTGTGGAGTTAAGCATACAACAGTGGTTCCTAGACACTAGAAATAGCTTAGAAATAACTTACATACTTTCTTCTGGATGCATTTCTAGAGATGTCTTAAAATGTCATTTGCTTGAATATATCCTTCCCAAGAGAAGATACCCCTCTTTGGTGCAAAATGTATAAGGGGTGAGATTATGCTGCTGTGTGAAGAATTGTGCTTTCTGCATATAAGCTGCCACAGCTGTTACAGGTCATGTGTGGTCTGTTAGCATCACGTAGACTGGGAAACCCTGGTGAGGCAGTTGGACAGAACATGGCCATTAGAGCCAGACTTGTAATTCTACCCGCACTGTACTAGTTACTACTGTGTGGCCTTGGAAAGACACTTCACTTCTCTGAGCTTTGGTGTACTCATCTGAAAAATGGGAAATTTCACTTACTTTGCAGGTTGTGGTAGAGATGTAAAGCTCCCGGCACCAAGCCTACACATGCCAAGTGTTCAGTAAATGATCACTAGCTATTATTATTTCTCCAGGAAAACAATTATTAAAGTAATTTTAAGACAAAAACAAAACACTTTCAACCCAGTGTGACATATGTAGGTACCCTGAGCAGAGGAGAGCAAAATTCGCTTCCTCATTTGCATTGTTATTCATAGAAATAAAAATATATAAGCTTTAAAAAGTTTTACTTAGTTAGAAAACTGGAAAGTGTCTTGAGAACCTTTTAAAAGTTTTAATTGAAACCAGTGAAATTATAGAATGCAGAGGAAGGCAGACCCTAGAAGCAATTTACTCAAAAAAAATCAATTCTCTGTATTGTGCACCAGAGGATTTCATTTAATATATCAAGTATTCACTCAGAATAAATATTGACCACGCTAAGAAGTTTTTGCATTACAATTTTTTCTGTGGAGTTTTACCCCAGCCAGCTGAAACATCTTGCTAATTTTTCAGAGAGAAAGCAAACAAAATCAGACCATTTCCTTTAAATAAAGCCACACCAAGTTAACGTGTGCCCCTATAACCCAGGAATAATGTAAATTAAAAAGCAAAATTATGAGTAATTTAATATATACTGTGTGTGCTTTTGTTAGATTTTTCATAGATTTTGTATGTATAGGGAGGAGGTGGATCATGGTCTGCCAGTCAAACAAGCTTAGACTAGAAAGTCATTTTATCATAAAGACGTGAGGAGCAGTAAGAGTTTACTCTGCTCCTTCAATGTTCAGCACATTGCACTAAAGCTTGGGAGGGAGTCCAAAGACCTGCCCACCAAGTTATTTATAATCAGTTGAGATGATAAGATGAATATAAACATAGAAAAGCCAAGTAATTATGACTAGACTGGCATCAGAGTGGTGGAAGTGGCAGCAGCAGCCATTGCCATCAATGATAAGAAAGCAAGGAAGAGAAGGCCATGGAGAGAGGGGGAGGAAGGGAAGAGAACATTTTTATTGTGTCCCTAATTCCTACAAGGAGCCCTGGTGGTGCAGTGGTTAAGCAGCTCGGCTGCTAACTGAAAGTTTGGTGGTTTGAACCTACCAGCCGCTCTGCAGGAGAAAGATGTGGCAGTCCGCTTCTGTAAAGATTTACAGCCTTGAAAACCATATGCAGCAACCCTACTTATGGAATCATGCAATGTTTGTCCTTTTGTGACAGAATAATTTCACTCAGCGTGGTGTTTTCAACTATGAGTTGGAATCGACTCAACTGCAGTGTTTTTTGTTTTTTTTTTTTAAATTCCTACAAGCCCTACGAAAATGGCTTTTATATAATATTGTCAGAATTATTGGCTACTCTTCTCCATCTCCTTTGTGAGTTCTTTCTCCTCTCTCTGACCTCTTAACTTTGGAGTGTCCCAAAGTTCAGTCCTTGGTCCACTTCTGGGTCTATGAGCACTCCCTTGGAGATATCATGGTTTTAAATACCGTCAGTATGCCAACATTTTCTGGCTTTTCTTTCCTCAACTCCAGACTGCCTACTCAACATCTCCACTTGGATATCTAATACCTAACCCATTGCTGTCAAATCAATTCCAACTCATAGTGACCCTATAGGACAGAGTAGAACTGCCCTATAGGATATCTAATAAAAACCAAACCCACTGCCATCAAGTCAATTCTGACTTACAGCAACCCTATAAGGCAGAGTAAAACTGCCCCTTAGGTTTTCCAAGGAGCGGCTGGTGGATTCAAACTGCCAACCTTTTGGTTAGCAGCTGAGTTCCTTACCACTTTGCCACCAGGGCTCCTAGGACATCTGGATTTAAAAAAAAAAAAAAACTGTTGCCATTGAGTTGGTTCAGACTCATAGTGACCCTATAGGACAGAGTAGAACTGCCCCATAGAGTTTCCAAGGAGCGCCTGGTGGATTCAAACTGCCGACCTTTTGGTTAAGCAACTGCAGCACTTAACTGCCATGCCACCGGGGTTTCCGACAGGCATTTCAAATCTAACATGTTCAAAACTGAACTGATCTTCCCAATGAATTTACTCCATTCGATCTTCTCTGTCCTTTGTTGGCAACTCCATTCTTGAGTTGCTCAGGCCAAAATCATTGAAATAATCCTTGACTCCTCTCTTTCTCTCACTTTCCTGTTGCTGTGGAGTCAGTTCCATCTGATGGAAACCCCACTAGTGTTGGAATAGAACTGTGCTCCATGGAGTTTTCAATGGTTGATTTTTCAGAAGTAGATCATCAGGGCTTTCTTCTGAGGTGCCTGTGAGTGGACTTGAACCTCCAACCTTTTGGTTAGCACCTGAGCACGTTAAACATTTTGCCACCCAGAGACTCTGATCTTTCTCTCATATCTAATCCATTAAGAAATTATGTTGGCTTCACTTTCAAAATGTATCCAGAATTTGACTACTTCTCACCACCTCCATTGCTACTGATGGAACCCACCATCATTGGTCAAATCCACGTCATCGGTCAAATGCACGATCATAGTTCACCCAGATTACTTGCATTATGCTCCTACCTGAGCCCTCAAATTTCACTCTTGCCCTATCTCCAATCCCAGTCTTTTCTCAACACAGTAGCCACAGTGACCCTTTTAAAAACCCGGTCAGATCGCTTCTCTCCTAAGCTCAACACTCTCTAGTGTCCTCTCTTTTCAAGTAAAATAAAATCTAAAGTGCTTATAATTAATTACCACATTTTCTATGATCATTCGACTATAGCCAAACCATCCTTCTTGCTGTTCCTAGGATATACTGAGCATGTTCCACTTAAGGAGTTTTGCACTGGCTGTTCCCTCTAGTTGGAACACTTTTTCCTAGATATAAACTTGGCTAGTTACCTCAACTCCTTCAAGGTTACCTTCTTAATGAAGTCTATCAGGACTATCCTATTTAGATTAGCAAATTCCACTCATATCCTTCCCCCAACTCCCAACTTCTCTGCTCTATTTTTTTTTCTGTAGCACTTACCATCTTTAACATACTACATAATTTACATATAATTATGGTTATTGTGATATGTTACAAAACATTTTCCATTACAACATTCTTCACATGTACAATTTAGTGAGATGTTGTGCAACTGTCTCCATTTTCTGTTTTCAAATTCTTCCATCACCCTGAACAGAAGCTCAGTGTCCCTAAGCAATGAGTTCCCCTTTCCCCCTCCCTCCTGCCTGCCCCTGCTAACCACCAATAACCTTATGTCTGTATATATTTGCCTATTCTAGATTTTTCATATAAGTGGAATCGTACAATGTTTGTCCTTTTGTGACAGAATAATTTCACTCAGCGTGGTGTTTTCAAGGTTCATCTGTGTCATAGGATGTATGGACTTCATTTCTCTTTATGGCTGGATAAACAATATGTGGTTTATCCATTCATTTGTTGTTGGACATTTGTTTTAATCTTTTGGCTATTGTGAACAGTGCTGCAATGAACATTGGTGTACAAGTATCTGTTTGCATCCCTGCTTTCAAGTCTTTTGGGTATATACCTAGAAGTGGAATGCAAGTCAAAACCACAATGAGATATCCCTTCATGCCCACTAATATGGCTATGATGAAAAAAATGGAAAACAACAGGTGTTGGCAAGGATATGGAGAAATAGGAACCATCATCCATTGCTGGTGGGATTGCAGAATGGTACAGCCGCTGTGGAGAACAGACTGGCAGCTCCTCAAAAAATTAAATTGTGGTTTTGACTTGCATTTCCCTAATGATCAGTGATGTTGACCATCTTTTTATGTGTTAATTGGCCATTTGTATTTTTTCTTTGGTGAAATGTTATTCAAGTCCTTTACCTATTTTTGATTGGGTTGTTTTTTCTTTTTGTTGTTAAGTTGTAGGAGATATACGTATCTCCTACAGAATATATATACATTCTGAATATAAAAATCTTATCAGGTACATAGTTCCCAATTTTTTTATCCCAGTCTGTAGGTTGTCTCTTCACTTTCTTAATAATGTCCTTTGATGAACAAAAATTTACAATTTTAATGAGGTCCCATTTGTCTATTTTGCCTTTTGTTGCTTGTATTACATTTTGTTGTTTGGTATCATATCTAAGAATCCATTGTTGAAAACTAGATCTTGAAGAATTATTCATATGTTTTCTTTTAAGAGTTTTATATCTTTCGTTTAGGTCTTTGAACCATTTTGAGTTACTTTTCATATATGGTGTAAGGTATTGGTCCAACTTCATTCGTTTCCACGTGGAAATCCAGTTGTCCCAGCACCATTTATTAAAGAAACTATTTTCCCCCATTGGATGAATTTAGCACCCTTGTCAAAGATCATTTGACCATAGATGTGCAGGTTTATTTCTCGACTCAATTCTATTCCATTGGTCTATATGTCTGTAATGATATATGTTTATCATTATACAAGTACCAGACTGTTTTGAATATTATAGCTTTATAATATGTTCTGAGATTGGGAAGTGTAAGTCCTCATACTTTGTTCTTTTTCAAGATTACTTTGGCTATTTGGGGCCCCTTGCAGTTCTATATAAATTTGAGGACTGGCTTTTCCTAGGTCCAGTAGTTTTTTTTTTGTCAATTCTTTGGGATTTTCTACATAAACAATCATGTCATCTGCAAACAAAGACCCTTTGAAATACCTGAAATGTGACTGCTCTAATATCTCAATAGAACTGGGAAGCTGTGGGATCTGCCAAGGGGTGGTAAAAGGAGAATCTTTACGGTATATTTGAAGAGAGTGCTGGAAAAAAAATAATAAAGCTGTTCCTGATAACACCCTACCAAGTTTAGCCAATTAAATAAACAGGTTATACTGGGTATTGCTCTGTGATGTGATTACATAAACTTGTCTTGAAGTAGGCCATAAGAAATAGCACTGTGCAAATCACCTGTGTATATACTGTAACATGGCTTCTCTATAAGGGTCCTTAAGGAAGTATCTCTATGAGCTTAGTATCAGGAGTAGTTCTTCTCTGGACCAAATGGTGTGCTTTTATCCATTAGTATACCAAGTGAAGTCAGGGTATCAGTGAGAAAGGTCTACTCCGCAGGGAATATTTTATCACTGGCATTGTTTAGAATAACTGACTCATGGTGATAATAAAAAGCAGACCGACTTTTAGTCTGTTTTATTTTAATTTATAAATTTTCTACCTTGGGGTGGACTGCTTCCTCTTCCTCTCCCCACTTGGCACTTGGTTTTTATCCTAAGGGCGCTGTGAATCATGTTGCATGGACCAGGCTTCCACCTGTGTTTTAGCTGCTAGAAAGCTTGGAGTCAAACGTGTTTGCCTCTCCCCCTGTACACCAGTACATGTCGTGTACTAGCCCTCAGTCCTGGCTTCAATTTAGACTACTATTTCTTTTTTACTTCTTGCTCTCTTTCTTAGGCAATTTTCAGTTAAGTTATCTTCATGCACTTATCTGTGTAATCCCTTTTAGATGATCTTTGCAGCAAGAAATATAAGCTTCAAGTGCACATACTGGATTATCCATGTGTGTAGAATTACATGTGTAGTTCATTCTAGACATAAAGTTAAATTTGCACATTTCAAAATGCAGTAAATGACCCCTAGAATGCTATTTTAGGAGATTTCCTTAGGCAACAGCACCGTGTGGCATAACTCACCTACCCCAGTAGTGTGATCTCCCTTTGGTCCTGTATAAGAGGTGGGAGTTTCTCCCCTTCTCCTGTGCCAGCTGCTCCGGTTTCTTCTCTCCTGAGTAAACGCACATTCGTCTTGTTCAAAAGTACACTCTCCAGGTGGAGGTGGAAGCCTCTCTGCAAAGAAGCAGCAGGTGTTGCAATTGCTAAGGCACTTTCAATAAATGTGGATTCCATGGCTTGCTGGTAGCCTGCTCTGCATTTTTGAGTGCAGCTTGGCCATATGCTACCCACATGGAGAGGCAGCCCCCAGCCAGTGGACAGCCCACTTACGCCAAGCTCTTGGTCCTGTCACAAGGGCAGAGAACAATCACAAATCCAGATCCAAATATATTGGGGTACTTTGTCTAAGAAGGAGCCCTGGTGGCACAGCAGTTGAGAGCTCAGGCTGCTAACCAAAAGGTCGGCAGCTGGAATCCACCAGCTGCTCCTTGGAAACCCTGTGGGGCGGTTCTACTCTGTCCTATAGGGTCACTATGAGTTGGAATCGACTTGACAGCAACGGGTTTGTTTGTTTGTTTGGGGGACAGGGGCTTATCTAAGAAAGAAGCTTTCTCTGCATTGTGAATTCGTGACTGAGCTGACAAAGCTCTGAAAATTGGAGGGACATTGCCTTTATGGAAATATGGAGAGTAATAAAGTTGGACAATGCAGGAACATTCTGAAGAAATCCAGGATGAGTGAAGGGAATTCCCACAACAATTCTATGGTTGCTTTGGAGGAGCGGGAAAATGTGAGAGAACTATGTGCTTCTGGAGGCACAGCTCTGTGGACCAAATTACTTAATTTCTCTGTGCCTCAGTGTTCTTATCTGCAATGTGGGAATATTAATACTCACCTCATGGGGTTGTGAGGATTAAATGAGATAAATGGATGTAAAGTATTTAGAACATGATGTTCCCAGTAATAGCAAAATAAATATTGAGACCCAGTGTTTTGCTACTTGGAGTCTTATTTTCCATTTCCAAAGACAAAGATTTATGTCTTTGGATGCTATCGATGATAACTTTATCAATTATTATTGTTAGAATGGTGCCACCTCCCAGCATATTGGGGACTTCTTCTTTTGCTGAACTTGACGGGATCTCTCTACATCCAGATTCTTAGTAAGTTTCTCTAATAAATAACCTCTCTTTTATATCTCTTGCATGATAATTATTTTACTTTATTTTATTTTACATACGGTACAAGCTAGTGAAGTATCATTCCCTCTTCTATGCCTCGAGTGTAGAGATTTTTATCTTGTTCTTCTTTGCACTGCCTAGCAAAGCAAGGGACTAAAAATATTTGGTCTTTTAATGAAATAAAACAAACAAAAAAAAACCCTTTGCCATCAAATTGATTCTGACGCATAGTTACCCTATAGGACAGAGTAGAACTATCCCATAGAGTTTTCTAGGCTGTAAATCTTTATGGAAGCAGACTGCCACATCTTTCTCCTGCAGAGCAGATGGTGGATTCAAACCGCCACCCTTTTGATTAGCAGCCAAGCACTTGGACCACTGCACAACCAAGGCTCCTTTTTAATGAAATAAACATGGAGAGTATCCTCCAGTGGCAGATGGACACCACACGTTACCTGTTGTTAAAGAAATGGTTAGATATCCCATGATTTAGGATGCAGTGGTAATTAGTCAATACAGACCAGTGATCTGGTTGAGTTATGTGCCGTTTCCTTATTAGACATAATGTCCAATACATAGACAACTATCACTATCTTTATCTTGTCACTATCATAAATACTTGGTCCATTGTTCCACTCTCATTTAATTCACTTAGAAAATTTTTATTTTATTATAATTTTAAAATTATATGTTTAGCATAGTCTATATAATTAGAATTTCATCAATATTGTTTGAAAACCTGCATTCATACAAGACAACAACAACAATAATAACACTAGTAATTATGATAGAAAGTATTTGCTTTTAAAGCAGTTTTGTGCCAGGCTCTGTGCTAGGGAATTTATATGTGTTATCTCCTATATTCAGGTAGGTATTAGTATCTTAATTACAGACTAGGATACAGAGGTTGTCACGTGTACAAAGTCACACATTGCATTACAGTCATCATTTCTAAATTGCAAAGCCTACTATTCAGCTCGCAGATATGCACTTCTGGCAAGAAAAGCAAAGAATGGATCAGCACAGATTAAATGTATGGTGTATCTTTAACAGAGAAGAAAGAGGAAGTGTCATGTATAGGCAGGGAGGCAAAGAACTGAGGTGACTGTGTCATACCTGGATACCAGCAGTTTCCCAGCTGTATCGTAACGTCATCCAGGGCTACAAGGCCACAGTCCCAAAAACTTTTGCATAGGCCCATGAAAACTACCTGCAATGCATAAAAATAAAACTGTGAATTTTATTAGCTGAATATTGGAAACTCTTACAACTTGGGATTTACTTAGCAAAACAAATGTGCATAAACAAACTACAAACACCTCTTCATTGTCCAAATAGATAACAGAATATAGTGGCATGAATAATGGATACCATTTATATATGGCCCTGAAATGACTTACATTAATTTTTTAAGCAGCTTCAACCTCATAATGATATATATACTGATGCTGAAATTAGTTTGCATTCTTTAAATAATTGACAGTAAGAGTAAGGAAAGTAAGACGTTAACTGGGTGGCAGAACAAAGCCTGTCGGATTTTAAATACTTCCCCCAGATAATCCACAAACTGCATAAAGAGTTGATGGTTTTCCAAGCATTGCCACAAAACATTTCCAGTATGAACACTATTGATTTTTTGAAAATGACTTTCTGGCAATGTGCTTCATTGATACTGTGAACAAAGTCCCAGTGATTTGTTATCTGGAGACTTATGTTCCATTTCCAAAGAAAAGATCTATGTCCCTGGATGGTATCACTAATAAAAGCCCTCAACACAGTTATTTTATCAGGCCAAACATTTTTATTGTTGTATGTGAAGAAAAAACAAATCCATACCATAAATTATTAAGTTGAATGTGTCAGAGAGAGAGAAAAGTCTGATTTCTTTCCTTTAGGCCAATTTTAAAGACTACTTTTCATATACAGGATGGGGAGAGAGCACTTTTCAAAAGATTAATATTAGATTTTCAAAATGGCTTCCCATATATAAGCTAGTGTTTTATTAGCACAAGGTCATACAGTGCATATTCAACCTCAAACGCAAGTCTCAATTCAAGGACAAAGGAAGATATAATAAAAGCTAAAACCCAAAATATAAATAATGAGAGAGTTCGATTTTTTTAGATTCCAAGATTCAGAATTCATGTCTTATATTTATCTGTGTTACCAGTAGGGTCTCTTTGCTCTTTGATGATCACATCCATCAGAATGTAGAGTTTATTACTATTTTTTTAAATTAAAAATCACACGATGGCTTGCTAGTATGCAAAATATAAAGATCTTCAAAATAATTACTAATTGTAAGATGTGTGAAGGTTTGCTTGGACTATATTCATATCGAATTAAATTATAAAAAGGATGGTTTGGAGATATAATAATACTCACTATGTATATTTATAAAGAACAAAACAAAACGGGGTGATTTTTTTAACCTCTGTTAATTTTCTCATTTTTATAGATTTTAAGAGTATTATCTGAATACGTAAAATATTTTGCTTGTAGGATTTATGCCTGGGAACTTATTCCCCATTTGCAAAGCAAAGGTCTGTGCCATTAGCCCTGAATGTGGTTACATTTTATTGGCAATTTTTTTTTTTAACAGTGGAAGGAATATTAATCTGTCTCATAATTTATTGAATTAATTGTGCTGCAGAGAGAAAAATCTTGGATTTCATTCCTTTAGGCAGCTCTAAATCTTTTTTTACATGTGTAATGAAAAAGTACTTTTTCAAAATGAATATGTGGTATTGAAACATGATTCACTGTGTAAATCATCTGAATAAAATTCACATTGGCATAGTGATCTGTTCTAAAGAGGGAAAGTATTAACATGCTTTTATATGTTTACGAAAGCATTATTTTTTAATGACCATAAAACCAAACAAGCAAACAAACAAACAATGGAACAACCTAAGATTTCAACATAGAGGACATGATTAAGTAAATTATGGTACAGCAATCTAAGAAATAGGCAACCATTAGATTTGATAGCTTATGAATATCATTCAGTAGTACAGAAATATATTCCTCTCATAATGTTACGTGAAAAAGATAGTTATAAAAAATCTGGATATCACTCATCTAAAAATACACAGAAAACAAACCTGGAAAAATTTATCAAAATTATAACAATTATATTAGACTCATGGAATTATTGGCATCAAGCAGAATTTCTCCCTATTTCTTAAACATCCTATAATTTTGTTGTATTTATAATTGAAAATAAAGTGAAAAAATCAGAATATCTATAATTAAGATTTGGAATAATGAGTTACTGTTTCCTAGATTGGCATTGTCTAATACATGGGGTCACCATGAGTCAGAATAGACTTAAAGGCAATGGGTTTGGGTTTAGATAAGCTACATGTGGCTATTTAAATTAAAATTAACTAAAATCAAAAGCTTTTTTTTTTTTTTCAGTCGTAGAAGCCACGTTTCAAGTGCCGAAAGCCACATGTGGCTAGTGGTTACTTAACTGGACAGAGAAGATGTAAGACAGTTCCATTATCACAAAGAGCTCTGTTGGATAAACCTTCCTTGTTCCTTTTGGGTATCCCAATCAATTGTGAACTGCCACACGGGTTTTGGCAATAATAAGATGTTCTGGACAACCGCAGGCCACTAGGTGAAAGCTATCTTTTCACACTTAGAACAATAGCCGGACCACAAATTGTTCTGTCTTATGAAAAATCCACAAAATTAGTCGGCTACTAACTAGATTTCAATGCTGGCCTCAAGTCTCAGATTTCTTTGGCAGTCATCCCTGGGCATTCCAACACCCTAAAAGAAACAGATCACTTTTGGGTCAGCATTGGATTTTCCTCCCTTCTATTAATAATACTGATAATGTTAGCTCCAATTTGGGGCTACCATTTTATGTTTTGAAGGCTACTTGAGGTGGGGAGGTTATTGTAGGGTAGTTAGTGACTGAGCAAGTTGTTGACTGGGCCTGGTTGAGACAAGACAAAGAGAAAGCCAGACACCTCAGTCTGTTCTTATGAAGTCTCCCCCGGGTTCAGTTAAGAGTGTGATAAGGAAGGGATGGGCCATAGTCTACATTCTTGAGGAGATTAACCTCTTGCTTATTTATAGATCTTTTTAAAACACAATGTTTATTTCATTTTAGGCCAGTATTTCAAAACAAGTGAATATTCCTAAGGACTGGGGAAAAAATATTAGGCAGCTTAAATGTGTATTGGTGTTTACTTGAGAGGGGAGAGAATGAGGGACGAAGTAAAATAATATCCTTTAGACAGGTGTTCTTGACTTTATGCAAACCTTTAAAAGCTAGGGGCTTTTCAAGTGCACTAAAGGTTCCAGTCCTTGGGTACTGGTAGTACTTTAAAATTTTTGTTATGATGGAGAATATTAATTGCTGAGGGAACCTACCTAGACTAATTTTGGAAACACAAATAGGGAGTAAATGGAGAGCTATATAGAAATACTTACAAAGAAAAAATTTTAAATATAGTCAAGTGAGGTTCAGCAATATTACTTAACTTACTCTTTATCTTACTAAAAATAGACATTGCACATGTTCTTTATTTACAGCAAGACGTTTCAACCTCAGCACTATTGATATTTTAGGCCAGATAATTCTATGTTATAGGGGACTGTCCTGTGCATTGCAGTATGCTTAGCAACAACCCTGGTCTCTACCCATTAGATGCTGGTATCATGCAAAAGTCGTGACAATCAACAGTGTCTCCAGACATTTTTGAATGTCCCTTGGGAGATAAAATCACCTCTAGAGGAGAACCATAGGTCAATGTTGTTTAAACTGCTATAAGGCTTATAAAACCCGATATACTAAATTCCTGTTACGTGTAAGCTCTGTGCTAGGCACTTTCAGATCTGTTACCTCACTGCTGAGTTCATTGTAGATTTCAACCTTTTACTCTCCGCACTCTGAACAGAACAGTTGCTTAGATTTTAAAAACTGATTCGACTGAGTTGGTTTTCTCTTCCTCGGCACATCACCAGCTGGTGGTTTAAAACATGTAATGAAATATCCACCAGCCTGGAAACAACAGGCACGGGAGCAAAAAAGCAAGGGAGGCAGACGGTACGCAAACTGAATAATCATCACTCAGATTATCAGGGTTTACTGTTCCTGTTTCCTGCCTCAGAAAACTGCAATCTAATTATGTCAAAGCACAACAGAATTCTCCTCTGTTTTCATCTTTCTCTCTTTCAAAAAAGAATGATCTACTCTCTCAAAACAACATAATCACAGGCAGCAGATCCTAAAAAGGTAACTGAGCAAACTTTTCTCATAATATATAATTTTAACTCTCTTCCAAAATATTTTTTTTGGTGGGGGGAGTATAATGGGGTAGGGAGACGGTCTGTGTAAAAACCTAGCCATAAGGCTGTGTTATCCATGAGGGCCAGACTCTCCTAGATCTATAAAGATCCAGAAAAGTTCCTGGTTCAAGTACCCAGGAAAAAGTAGAGAAACAGATACACCAAGAATTTGTTTTCCCAAACCAAATCAGGCTGCATTTTAAAAGGATTGGGGTAACTTATTTTAACTTTATGAAATGTCATGTTTAAGGGCTATCCAATACAATAAATTTTGAGAGATGAGGCTGGGGAGGGGGAAAGAAGTGAAGCTTTGCAGGGAGCTGAGGAATATACAATCATAACGTTTGTTGTGCTATTAAAAAGGATTGTTTTATTAGAATGCTAAACATGGCTGAATTAACTGGTTTTTATTTATTTATTTATATTGTACTTCAGGTGAAGGCTTACAGAACAAATAGTTTCTCATGAAACAGTAGTACACATATTGTTTTATGACATTGGTTAACAACCCCACAACATGTCAACCCTCTAACTTCTCAACCTTTTTTTTGGTGAAAATACACATAGCCAAAGATACACCATTTCAAAAATTTCTACATGCACAGTTCAGTGACATTGACTACGCTCTTCCAATTGTGCTGCTATTCTCACTTTAGATGAAGGCTTACAGAACAAAATAGTTTCTCATTTAACAGTTACTACAAATGTTGCCCTATGACGATGGTTAACAATCTCACAACACATCAACAATATCCTTACCCAACCTTGGGTTCCCTATCACCAGCTTCCTTGTCCCCTTCTGCCTTCTGGCCCTTGTCACTGGACTACTGTACCTCATTAGTCCCATTTGGTTTTACGGGGCTGTCCACTCCCAGGCTGAACGGTGAACCTCGGAGATAACTTCACCACTGAGCTAAAAGGGTGTCTGGGGGCCATACTCTCGGGTTTTCTCCAGTCTCCTTTAGGCCAGTAAATCTGGTCTTTTTTTGTGAGTTAGAATTATGTTCTACATCCTTCTCCAGCTCTGTCCAGAACCCTCTGTTGTGATCCTGGTCAGAGCAGTCAGTGGTAGCCGGGCACCATCTAGCTGTACTGGACTCAGGCCGGTGGAGGCCTTGGTGGCTGTGGTCCATTAGTCCTTCGGACTAATCTTTTCCTTGTATCCTGTTCTCTTCATTCTCCCTTGCTCCCGAAGGGATTAGACCAGTGGAGTATCTTAGATGGCCGCTCACAGGCTTTTAAGACCCCAGACACAACTCACCAAGGTAGAATGTAGAGCATTGTCTTTATAAGCTATGTCATGCCAATTGAGCTAGATGTTCCCCGAGACCATGGTCCCCACAGCCCTCCGCCCAGCAATTCAGTCCCTCAGGGAGTTTGGATGTGTCTATGGGGCTTCCATGACGTTTCCTTGTATAAGTTGTGCTAGTTTCCCCTGTGTTGTGTACTGTCTCACCCTTCACCCAAGATACCACTTATCTATCGCCTATTTAGTATTTCTCCCCCAACCCTCCCATCCCTGGTAACCAGCAAAGATTGTTACATTTTGTGTGTGAACTTATTCATGGGTTTTTACAATAGAGGTCTCGTACAATATTTGTCCTTTTGTGATTGACTTATTTCACTCAGCATAATGTCCTCCAGTTTCATCCATGTTATGTGATGCTTCACATTCATTGTTGTTCTTTCTTGTTGCATGGTTTTTTTGTTTTTGTTTTTTTTTTTTTTACTGGTCTTTTAAAGTAGTTTTCATAGACTGCTTGATAGACATAGTTTTCCAGGTTGTTTGGTTAATCTACTACCTACTTTACCAATAACCACATTTAGGCCTATAATCAGCAAGTTGAATGATAGTTTACAGAAATGACCTTCCATCTTTCAATAGTAACATTTCAGTCCTATGCCAACAATACCATAAATTAGCCATGCTCACAAAGTGAGCCTAGTTAAGTGCTTGTTATAAGTGGTGGACCTCAACAATTTACCAAAGGGTTTGGTTCTGGATTAATTTTAACTTTCCTTCCGATGAGGTTAAAATTCTTTGAAATCATCTTCTCAGATAAATTTGGATATGGCAACTACAGACTTGGCTGGAATAATTATTTGCAGAATTACTATAATCTATATTCCAGAGTCTTTCATTAAGATGCCACTGACACAATTGCAGGATATGGTATATAATGCAGTTGCATTCATTTAGCTATATAACAATAAGATGTTATAGTATAAAAAATATGGAAACATAAAGTAAAACAAAATAAAATTTCCAATATTAAGACACTTGGCTAAAGGGATGGAATTTTCACAAATCCCTAAAGACAGGCTGAGTGGAACTTTATCTAGAAAAGTGTGTGTAAGATTTTAGTATTCGTAGAACCCAGGCAATGTTTTGGGAAATAGTTGCTAAATCGTAACAACATGCTTCATGCAGATATTATATTTGGTCTCCAAGCCCCACAAAAGGCAAAATGATGATGTGTTTTTAAATAAGTCTTTAGCTGACCAACACTTTTTTTTTTTCCTTAAAAAACCCATCTGTTTTTCTTTTTTAAAGACCCATCTGTTTAATTCAACTTTTGGCTTGACAGGCAACAAAGATTGACCAGTTTCCAGTTTTTCTCAGTGTGAAAATCTTTCTGCTCACAGGGTTAGAGTACATGCTGTGATAGATTATAGGCCAGCAGCCGAATTTTTTTCATTACTATTTTGGTAGAAATTAGCTAAATCTCTCAACTAATTGATTTCAGAATTCTGCAGTAGTTTTGGTTCTTTTGGCCATTTTAAGGAGAGAGGAAGTTCCAGAAGAGACCTTCCAGTTAGTCATTTTACAGAATGAGAAAAAAACCCAGAAATCCTGTGATATTAAGCTCCATGTCACACAACAGCCAGCTGCAGACCCAGGAATGAACTGTCATACTCCTGACCCCTGGTGAAGCCTATTTCATTTACACCACTCTGCCCATTTTCTACTTTTTGCATTAAGTATTTTAAAATATGACACCAAAGGCTGTGATCTTGAAACACTCCAATTAACAGCAGTGACCAAACGTATCTTTGATCTGTGCTTACATCCAGCTTCCTGTCATTTTGCCCTTAGGTCTGTTTATAAAGGATTTTCAGTCATCTAGCAGCAGAATCTCCATCTTACATATTTCATGGTTGAAATTCAGAACTGGCTAATGTTGAACCAGTCAGTAACCTCTCTTCTTCTCCACAGCAGTTCTTCCCTCACCTCAGCATCATCCTTTTCTCCCTTAGCAGTTTGCCTTACCTCCCACTCCACACTGAAAATTTAAGCCCTTAGGAAAAACATCACTTCACCTCCCCACATCCAAACTTATTTTCATTTGTACCTATTTTCACTTCCTTTTCTTTGTTTTGGGAGCAAGGTCTGTGTGACTTCAAAGTTCATGTTCTATTCATTATGAGGCACAGATGACTAACCTCACACAAGTATGATTGAGATTCCAAAAGGAAAATAAAACATCAGAAACCTCTGGAAAATATAAACACTGGACAAAAGTTAAGATGTTACTTTTTGTGTTGTAGAATCTAATTTCACATATAATTACCCCATACACTGTTCACTATCACTGAAGGAAAATATGTGTGAATGTTTTCCTGCTTTTTACATGTACTTCTCAGGGCGGGGGCACCTTTGACCACTCCTTCTGTCTCAAGGCTGCCTATGATTTACCTGAGAAAACACTGCTGGAGTGGGCACACAATGTGGGTTGTCTATGGCCTACATCCCTTGGGGAGGACCCCTGGTCAAACACTTCCCTGACTGTAATATCACAGTATGGAACTGTTGCCGTGGCTCACTTGGATGTAGTTTAGAAAAGTGTCAGTCCTACCAGGAGACCATGCAGAACACATTCAATAAACATCAAAAAATGAAGAACTTAGGTCTTTGTCTTGACCCTCAAGGGCTCACCCCTGCTCTAGATGAACATCTCCTGGGTGAGGAGAAGATAGCAGACACTTTCAGCAATCCCCTGCGAATGCCCGAACAGGAGTATTGACTTTGCTGTATTCATATGTGAGACATAGAAAGAGACAACCGTTACCACTAGTTGCATTGATTTCCAAGGCAAAGTGTAGGTTTTTGAGTTGACGAAGGGCTGTGGTTTAACACTTATATTACTCTGACCCCTTTCTAGCTATGCTACAACTTATTTAACCAACTCCCAACTGATAGACAATTGGGTAGTTTCTCATTTCTTAATATTAGAAACAATGCTGAGATAAACATTAGTAGCTAAATCTGTGTGTATAGCCACAATTATTTCCTTATACTAAGTCCCTAGTAGAATTGTTATGTCAAAGGCATGTGTGTTTTGGGGCTTTCTTTATGATATATGTAATTGAATTGTCATCTAGAAATATTGTATCAATTTACCCTAACACCAGAGCATACGAGAATCCTTATTTCCTTGCATTCTTCCCTCTCTAGGATAATGTAGTATCTACATGCATATAATTTATCTATCTGTATAGGATTGCTATAAGGTAGAATCGACTCAACGGCAAATTTTTTTTTTAAATCTATATCTCTCTATATATAATTTTTTGTCTAAAGTGAAAGATTTATTTTTTGATTAATAAGCAAGACAATACAAACAATATACAGCATGAACACAGCTACTAGTATACACATTACATTCCAGGGTATTATATTTTAAAAATATTTTTATGCATTCGACAGACAAAAGTGCTATTTTGTTATTTTTAAAATTTCTTCGATTATAAATGAGGTGGGGCCTATTTGTGCATTTATTTGACAGTTATATTTCTTTTTTCCTGATTTGCCTTTATATATCTTTTGCCCATTTTCCTATTGGTCAGCTTACCTTTTCCTCACTGATTTATTGGAGTAAATTTATGTATTAAGAGTTTGTCACACATGTTGCAAACTTTTTTAAAAAAAATCTGACTTAGCATTTGCCCTTCAGATTTGTTCATCAGGCAATCCTTAATTGTAGAATAAAACCAAACAAACAAACCAAAAAACTCAAACCTGTTGCCGTTCAGTCAATTCTGATTCATAGTGACGCTATAGAACAGAGTAGAACTGCCCACAGGGTTTCCAAGGCTGTAAATCTTTACAGAAGCTGACTGCCACATTTTTCTCCTGTGGAGCAGCTGGTGGGTTTGAACTGTCGACATTTCAGTTAGCAACCCAGCTCTTTAAACTTTGTGCCACCAGGGCATCTTTAGAAAGAAACTAAGGGAAATACACATGTCTTGGATTGAAGACTGAGATGGAATAGGAAGGATAGTAATGTGTTCTTGAACATTGTATAGATACACATATAACCTGACATTAAACAGAAAATAGAAGCTTATCGCCCATCAATGGTGTGGTGAGAGATGCCATTGGGAAAAGAGAGAGACTTCTACTAGAGGTGGGCTCTGAAAAGAGAAGGCAGAAAATATCTAGAGAAAGACACCAAAGAGATGGAGAAAAAGATGGAGACATTTATGCAAAAGGAAGAAAATATCCTTTCCCTAGTCAAATTAGAGTCTTGTTAATGTGTGAATTGTTCATTTCCAATTACATGAATCGGGCTTATAGCTAGAAAGGCCAGAAAATACTTACTTGGTTTATGATCTCAGAAAATCAGGGAATCTCGGAGAATCTCAATATAAACATCAAGCAATAATATTGTATCACTCGGAGAACTCAGGAAAAGCTTCCATAAAAATGCAGCCATTGTATGGCTATCCCAGTACAAGATTAGAAATTTGTAAGTGTGGAGCAGAGGTGGTGTTTTCAAGTTCATAAATAATGTTTTGGAATAAATATCGTTTGCTTAATTAAACTTATTAATAAAACTACAGGGAAAGAATGCCTATCCTGTCTTTCAGATATTCCTCCTGATGCTGGGGGTACAAAATGTGCCAATCCAGCAATATTCCATGAAATTAATTACTTGGGAAGGCCATGAAAGAATGCACTGACATAGATGCTATGCTCATATAAGCCATGTGTTAGCAAAAAGCAGTTGTGCCAATCAGTCTTTCCAGTTGTTTTCCTATAAATTGACATGAAACTCAAAAGCCCTCAACAAGTATCTGAAATGAAATAAAACAGAAGGAAAATGAGAGTCTCTCAATGCTGTCTTACTCATCTTTAAAGTAATTTAGGATTCCTTGGCCGATGCTGAATTTAGCTTGAAAAACTCAAGAGCAGGCCCCATTTCCATACTTAGTCCCTCTTTTCAATTTCACATTACAACTTACTCCATTTGACAATACAATTTTCCTTGTTCTGTGTTCAAAATTGCCCTCGCCTGTTCCATAGTGTGTTGATTATCTTGTCAATAATTAATGATCTTGCTATTTTTGCTTTGCACCCTGCTGTCCTGCTTTAATTATGCTGGGACATTAATACCCTAGAGCAATTATCTCACAGTGTTCCCAGACATCATGAAATGTGATGGGAATTCCTTTCCTCTCATTTATCTTGTCTACACATTGGTTTTTTAGTTCCCTAATTCCTTTGAAAAGACCACGGCTTGGGTTAGACACACCTTTTTAATTGCCTCATATGAATGCAAAAGCTGGATAATGAAAAAGGAAGACAGAAGAATTGATACATTTGAACTGTGGTGTTGGTGAAGAATACTGACTATACTGTGGACTGCCAGAAGAACAAACAAATCAATCTTATAAGAAATAAAACCACAATGCTCCTTAGAAGTGAGGATGGCAAGACTTCGACTCCTTTATTTCGGACACGTCATCAGGAAAGACCAATCTCTAGAAGTGGATCTTATGTTTGGTAAAGTAGAGGACCAATGAAAATTAGGGGAACCCTCAATGAGGTGGATTGACACAATAGCCACAACAATGAACTTAAACATATGAACCATCATGAATATGGCATAGGACCTGGCAATGTTTCATTCTGTTATGCAGGAAGACATCATGAGTCAGAGCCGACTGGATGGCAACTAACAACAACAATTCTTTTGAATAGCACGATGCCTTGTTACTAAATAGCCACCCATTTATAAATCTTTCCAGAAGCTTTCTAGGTTTGCTCTTATTCTTGAGTGAACTTCCATTGTAAGTGTTGTCTTTAGAAATTTCAGAGCCCTAGTCACATTTTCATTATTGAAAGGACACAGTTAAAGGGACAATTTTAAAAGTGGAGCTCTAGATCACACACTTAAAGTTCATTGTTTTGACTGAAAGGAAAAGATTTTTAGTAAGAGGAAATGAAGAAATAGAGAAAGTTATTCACAAGCACTATGTTACACAATATTAAAACACAGTTCCTGCCACTAAGATGCCTAAAAATATAATAGGAGATAGAAGAGACTTAGAGGTCATCTTAAAACGGATTCTTATTTCATAGTTGAGGAGACAGAGAGGCAACATGCCTTTCTGATTTACATAGTTAATGCCGGAGTTAAGACTAGAAGCCAGGTCTTCGTATTCCTAATCTAGGGCTCTTTTATTCTGAAAATCTCACTCCAACAGGTAAAGGACAAGTCATTGGCTCATAAAACATTCAAGGAGGAAGATGCCTTTGAGATGGACTGTGAGAGAAAGTTAGGATTTTCTCAGGTGTGAGGATGCCTGCAGCAAGATCAATGAGAAACACATCGCCATTGATAAACCCTCTGAGAGAGCACTGGGGGAGAAAGCCAGAGGGCAAGGATTCGAGGAATGAGACTGCACTAGAGCATACAGAGTATTTGTAGATGCATCTTTCCAGAAGTTTGGATGGGAAAGGAATGGGATAGGATGGCAGCTTAAATGGGTACTGAGATGAAAGGAAGTTTTGCTGTTTATTTGTGTTGAGTGCAGGAGACCAACCTACATTGACAATATGCAAAAGACTAATGGAGATTGAAGATTTAAGAGAAGAAATAATTTATGAAATAAGGTCCCAGGGAGGCAGGAGGGGTGAGAGCAAATGCATAGGTAGAGGGTTTGACTTTGAAGAGCAAGGATAATATTTCTTTTGCCAGACTCTGAAGGGGATGAAAAGAAGCAGGTGAAAATTCAGAGGACCAGACTTTAAGGTACTTGCGTTGAATGCCTTCGTCTTCTGGGAGAAGAGCCCATGAGGTCACATCCTAAGAATGAGGCAGGGAGGGCCAAATTGGCAACCTGTCAGTGAAAATGGATCTAAACATCTGGGGTGGGGAATGGGAAAGGAAGTCAACAAGAGATGAGATGAATAAAAGGCTTTCCGTGGCAGCCCAGAGGGGCCAGTGGAGATTAGTCTTATTTTCTCCAGCTGTGCTGAGAAGCCGGGGGGCGGGGGGGGGTGTTGGTGGTGGAGAAGATGAAGCAACTACAGAGGATTCCATGGTTAGGAGGAACAATGTGGGAAAAGCCAGAAGACCTGGGAGTGGGGAGGGTATGCTGTGGAACTAAGTGCATCACTGACCACAAGCTCAGAATGGAGACTGGAGGAGCTGTACTAGGGGGCAGCAAAGGGGTCAGGAGAATTGGGAGGGCTGGTAAAACCTAACATTGGTCATTGAGAATGGGGAAATAGTATGATACAAGGATAGGAAGAGGGTTCAGTGGTAGGATTCTCACCTTCCACGCAGGAGACCCAGGTTCGACTCCTAGCCAATGCGCTTCATGCGCAGCCACCATCTGTCTGTCAGTGGTGGCTTGCATTTTGCTATGATGCTGAACAGGTTTCACCAGAGCTTCCAGAATAAGGTGGACTAAAATTAGCTAATGAAAACTCTATGGATTACAATGGTCTGATCTGTAGCTGATCATGGGAACAAGGTAGCACCAGGCAGCATTTTGTTCCTTTGTGCCTTGGGTCACCATGAGTCAGGGGCTGGCTTCATAGCAGCAAACAACAAGGATGGGAAGTTTGTTTCACAGGGAAGAGTCACAGCTCTCAGTTTAGTAAATCTAATCATAAAAAGCCCCAAACATGACTTGGCATATATGTATCCCTTTGTGTTCTTAAATCTACTCTAGCAAAATATTTATGCAGAATGAATTGCTCAGGTGCTGGGCTATAAGGGATTATGATTTATGTGATCCAAAGGCAGACACATTTAATCTTCCTTCTTCCTTCACATCAACACATAGTCTTTGACAGTTCAGTTTTTTCTGAACTATATTTCACAGCACAACTATAATTGCATTCTGTTCCAAAAATTGTGTTGCATTAGAGATAAAAAAGGTAAATAAGACATGAATCCCTATCCTCCAGAAGCTTATAGTCCGATTAAAAGAGAGAGGAAGGTAAGCAGACAATATCAATATAATGCATTAAGTACTGTCACAGAAGGCTGATGCTAATAGGAGCTACACAAGACAAGGGTTCTAAGTCATGTGTGTGGGGGAGTAGGATATAGTATGCAAAATATCTCAAACTCATTTGACCTCAGAATCCTTTTTCAATGAACATCTGGAGGGATGTGTGCCCATGGGACATACTCAGGGAAAGGCTGACACTAAGGGTCTCGCCTACTGAAACATTTCTATTGACCAGATGGGGGTTTTCTGCCAACTCCATAAATGACTTAAAAAATTATTTTTAATGTGGTAAATATATATGTAACAAAATAACTGCCATTTCAACAATCTTCACATCATAAATGACATTTGAAGTGTATTTGATTTTTAATTCTATAACAGAGTAAAGATGTAGACTTAGAAGGGTTTACCATGAAATTAAAAAAAAAATTTTATTGTTTTAGGTGAAAGTTTACAGCACAAATTAGTTTCTCATTGAAAAATTTACACCAGACGGGAAATCACTAACTAGATAGTAGCCAAGTGTTAACTTTGGTGAAAGGAAAGATAACATACGATATAGGGGAAGTCAGCACAGCTTGACCAAGGCGAAATCATAGAAGTTTCCTAGACACATCCAAACACCTTGAGGGACCGAGTTACTGGGGCTGAGGGCTGAGGGCCATCATCTCGGGGGACATGTAGGTCAACTGGAATAACATAGTTCATAAAATGTTCAACATCTTGCTTTGGTGAGTAGCATCTGGGGTCTTAAAAGCCTAAACAATTTGTGTATAAATTTTTGAATGAGAAATTAATTTGCCCTGTAAACTTTCACCTAAAACACAATAAAATAAAAAACAAAGAACTCCCCAATAATGCAAAATTTAAAAAAAAAATTATACACAAATTGTTTTGTGACACAGTCCCCACAATGTGTCAGCACTCTCCCCCTTTCCCTTTCCACCCCGGGTTCTCCATGTCCATTTTTCCAGTGTTCCTGTCTCTTCCTGCCGCCTTGTCTTTGACTTTTGGCAGGTGTTGCCCATTGGTCTTGTAGACTTGATTGCACGTTCCTCACGTGTGCTATTGTTTGTTTTATAGGCCTGTCTTTGGCTTGAAAGGAGGACTTCGGGAGTGGCTACGGTTCTGAGTTAGCAGGGTGTCCGGGGGCCATAGTCTTGGAGACCATGAAAATTTTAATGATTGCTGAGCTGATCATTAAGCAAGATTCGGATGAGACAGAATGCCTAGTCATTCTCTGATTTATGGGTGGTTTTATGTTTTTTTTTTCTCAAAAGAAATACTTAATACAATATTGAGTTCCTTCCAGTGCTTCCCATTAACAAAACTCTTAAAGTTCTTTGTTAAAGGGAAAACTAGCTTCCGGTTAGGAGGTATTACAGGACCTAATGGATGTGCTACAGAGACTAAGGAGAATGTTAAACTACGGATTTGAACGCATAAAGCCTAATGTTTGCACTCCGTCATTATGGAATTCCTGACAGTCATTCACTAACCTCTCCTGACACTGGCTTTTGGGAAAAGCATTCTGGAGTGAATTGTGCTCTCTCCTCATTATCCTCTTTAGTGTACGAAAGTCTTAAGATAACTCTTGATTATCTGCTCTCTATTTAGTAGAGTACAAGGGGAAAATCAGACCAAGAAAACCATTTCATGATTCACACCCTTTCCAAATGTTTCTAAAACATTGAAAAAAAAAATCATTACAGGCTGTTTAGGTTTGCATAAAAACAGCCAATTGCTACAGAAAGCCTGTTGTTGTTAGGTGCCCTCGAATCAGTTCCGACTCATAGTGACCCCACGTACAACAGAATGAAACACTGCCCAGTCCTGCGCCAATCTCATAATTGTTGCTATGCTTGAGCCCATCGTTGCCGCTGTTGTGTCATTTCATCTCGTTGAGGGTCTTCCTCTCTTTTTGCTGACCCTCCAACAAGCATGATGTCCTTCTCCAGGGACTGGTTCCTCCTGATAACATGTCCCTAGAAAGCCTCGTAGTGTTAAAATAAAAATTTAACTCTGACCTGATGTTTAGTTTAAAGAATACTTCACAGCAAAAATCAGAGTACAGAATTATCCATGTACTAAAGAGATGTTAGAGACCTTGGTGGTGTAAACGGCCAACGTGCTTGGCTACTAACCAAAAAGTTGGCTGTTCAAGTCCTGGCAATCTACTTCCTAAAAATCAGCCTTTGAAAACCCTATGGAGCACAGTTCTACTCTGACATATACGGGGTTGCCATGAGTTGGAACCAACTCAACGGCAACCGGTTTACAGAGATGTTGCCTATGAAACCTTATGACAATCAGGACCTAGAAAACACATTCTCAGTCTCTCTCTCTGCAGTTAAACTTAATAAACGATAGACAACATAAGAGCAGCAACAATAACAACCATATGCCAGGTACTCTGCTAAGGGCTTTATCTAATGCATCTCATTTGATCTTCACCATAACACATTTTACACATGAGGACAAATGAGGCTCAGCAAGGTTACATGAGTAGCCCAGATTATAAAGCTGTAAGTGGCAGAGAACCCACAGTCAACTCTTAAGTATTGTGCTATATCTTCCCTCTAACCCATAGCTCTCCTTGTCTGCATTGAACTTAACTTTGAATTTTGACCCCACCTAGGAGTCAAAGTTATTTCTAAAATAGAAAAACTAAAGGTTAATAATAATAATAATAAAACCAAACCTGTTGCCATTGAGTCTATTCTGACTTATGGTGACCATATATAGTTCTAGAAGTGTTTAGAAATCCTGAGAGTTAAGGCTGGGCTCCCCTTCTCACCTCCTCCTACAGCTTTAGACATTGGCCAGGAGGGGGCGCTGGGAGGCATATGGCGTAGTATAAAAAGCATAACTTCTGGAGTCAGAGAGTCCTGGATTCACCTCTCAGCTCTGCCACTTACCAGCTGTGTGTGTTGAGCAATGTCCTTAATTTTCTGCTTGAGGTTTCCGCATCAGTAAAATGGGGCTTTTAATACTTTCCTTCCTAGGGTGCTGTGGCAGTGAAATGAAGCAAGGCATGTCAAGTGCTTAGCATGGTGCCTGGCATGTGAAAAGTGCCTGTTGTTGTTGGCAGCTCTGATAATATTACATTGACTCCACCCACACAGTTACTTTGCTAGAATGGTCTAAGGGAAATTCTTACCATTGCTATCATTTCTTAAATAGGCCATATATTGTAGTTTCTGGCAAACATCAGACTGGGGAAGGTAGCAGGGAGTTATGAGTCTAATCAGCCCGTTGTTCTTGATACAGGCTAGATACATACTAATAGGGGAAAAAAAGATAAACATCCAGAGTGGAAGGCCATCTGGCTTGTTGGGTAGCATGAAGGTTCTGGGCATGAGGGAGGAGAAAGAAGGGAGAGAGGCTGAAAGGTCAGTTTTGATTCCTTTAGAGTTCTGCTCAGGCCACGCCTCACTCAGCTCAACTCTGGTCCCACAAGACAGATCATGCAGTCTGGGTCCCACTCACTGAGAGGTGAAAATCATGTGGGTGAAAGCAGGTTATACTAACAAGCAACACAAATGTAAAGAATTATTGTTGGTATTATTTTAAATATGCAGTAGAGATACTCAAACATGTTAACCAACCATTTCCACCCGTAAAAAATAGCGCCCCAATTAGTCCAGGTATAGTCAAAACTCAAATACAAGGCTTCTGAGAAAATGCTACCATTAGCTCTCTTGGAGTTGTGCTCTGATCGGTCACACTTACCTGGCTTTAGGGATTGGGGTAGTGGGGACGTGAAGCACAGGCAGGGAAGGTTCTTCCTGCAACAGTGACACATTTGTAATATGCTCTGAGTTGTGGCATTCATTTCTAGAAGGACATCTCAGTGATCTTGGGTTAGTCTGCATCCCAGCATACCAAGGGCAGTAAAAAGAGATACTTATTTCCCTTAAAAGAATGTTTGAGAATGAAGTGAAATAATAGAAGATGCCTGAATGCCAAGGCAGGCTAGCGGCACCTCACTTTCTCCAGCTGCACAAGAACAGGCCTTTCCAAGCCTGGAGGGAGACCTTGAACTCCCAAAGACATCCCTCACCAAAGGGCAGCCTTCCAAGCTGGGCAGACCATGATTCAAACCCCAGATCTGCAACTTACCAACCTTAGAACGATGGAGAATTAAGGCCCCGAAAAGTTAACCGACTGGCTAAAGGTTGCTTACTGTACGTGTTGTACAGTTAGGACTAGAAAATCTAAGTTTATTGACTCCAAGTCCTTTGTTATTTCCACTTTTCTTTCCTACCTTCATAACGTGGTCAGGAAGGTTGTTTATTAATGTTCTTTAGGGGCAGAAATTATCTGAATTCTGAATCAGGAAGACAAGGAAAACAGTGGTAGGTACTGTAAGACATTACTGAGCTTCCCCGTCCTGTATGCAGCTAGAGGCTTAGGTAATTGACCTGAAAGCCACAATGTGAAACCAGACTCACTGAGATCACCTTTTTTTAATACTAGCATTCCAATTAGTTTTGTGTGTGTACGTGTATGTGTGTGTGTGTGTATTGTGGCCTCAATCTGAAGCTAGCCATTCAGTTTGGACTACTCATGTATTTCCAGTCTTTTGGCCCAACCTCAGAAAATCAAAGAAATAAACAAGTAGCAAACTCCATAGGTGGCCATGATTCAGAGACACAGAAAACTAAAAAAAACTGAAGAATTAACTTGTGCACAGCTAGTGGTAGGGTGTGGGGTGGGAACTAAGCCCGAACGGAAGAAAATAACATATCACCAGCTGAACGTAACTAAGCAGAAATTCACCGTTCTCTTAATCCAGACCAGCAACTGAAGGTGAACAAAGAGTGGCGCTGTTTCTACTGTACCTTGGTTGGCATGGGCTTCTTAAAGGTGATTTCGGCTTGCATCCAAACACCCCTTGGGGACTCCAGCACAGACCAGATCTTCTCTTGAACCACATGGTTCTCTTCAAAGATATAAACTGCCAGGGTGTCACTCATTTTTGAAAAACCGTAGATGGCATAATAAAAACGCAGACAATACTGCAAGTTTCCTGGCAGGGTGGGGCCATAGAGCCTTCCAGTGTAGCCAGGCTGAGATGTAAACTTTGTGTTGGCCAGCAGGTAAGATCCTGCAAACAGGACAAAGCATTCAGTGCATTAGCAATGAAAAATTTAAATAATATAGCCCAGATTATCAAGTGGAAAAATTTGGGTAGAGTAGTGGAATTTGCTGGTAGAGACTATTTCCCTAGGCTTTAAAGAATAGAAAGCATTTTCTAATGTTTGTGACTTAAATGATAGAAAATATCTGTGTGATTCTATTGCACATAAAAACTCCTTCAATCCTAAGTAAACATAATAAACCAGTATAGATTTCCAACTCATATGCCCAGGTTTCAGTCATCAACTAAGATTTATACTTTTCACAAAACACAAAGGGTACAATCATCTTGGGGGCACCAGTTGCCTGAGCCAACTGGCTGGCTTAGGTTGAGGACCCAGTATCAGGTTATGGTCAATGTAAGGGCTGGAGCAGATTTCTCACTCTTATCTCTGTAGTGCCCAGTGGGGATGGAGGGATTACAGTCTGGCTTGGCAATCTTGGGTGGTGAGCCATGCGTCTGGGTAGTGCCTACTACTCTCCAGGTCATATGTTAAACCTGCCTTGAAATGCAGGCTTTTAATCAGGTGGGCCCTGATTAAAAGGTACTGATCATCTATGTTCTCCCCTTATTTCCTCTGAAGAAAAATTAGATCAAGAACCCCCCTCCCATACTCCCCCATCTCCTCCATAGTAAACTCAAAACAGGTCCATGTATCCCAGAAAGTCTGGGCAGAAAAGAAAAAAATAATACTCTACATTTTTCTTTCCTTTTTCTGCCCCTCTCCACTCAGTTTTCTTTTGGGCACCTCAGTCTTTGCTATACAGGTTTAGTTTTGCCTGATTATTTAAGTCATCTGATAAAAGGCTCTTTGGTTATTTCACATGGGTGGCCCTACAACAGCCACAACAACCTTTTTAAAACCTAAATTTAATCCCATCTCTTCTCTACTTAAAATTCTTCAGTGGATTCTCATGTCTTTTATAATAAAATCCTAAATGCTTAACCAGTTCTGCCACACCCACACACTCCCTTCCCTCTCTAACTTCATTTTCTTCCACTCTCCCCATCCCTTCTCCCATGGTCCAGCCACACGGACCTTACTGTTCCTTAGAGATGGTCAGCTCTTTCCCAACTCAACTTGGCTTTTACAGACGCTGTTCCCTCTGCCTGGATTTCTCCCACTTTCCTGGACAACTCCTGCTTCCCTTAGAGAAACCTTCCCTGAATCCCCTACCAAAATTAGGCTCTTCCCTCTATTCTCTCTGAGAGCCCACTCTTCCTTTCTTTCATAGCACTTATCACACTTTGTAACTGTAAGTTTATTCTTGTATATACTTGTTTAATGATTCTCTTGCCCATTGATATGATTGCCAGTCAGGGCAGGATTCATGTTTGTTTTGTTCACTATGGTATCTCCCAGGAGTTAGTCTGGCCAAGGTCAGATTAGGCTTTGTACTGCTTGAATGTATACAAATTAGGCAACCTCTTTAAGGAAATAATACAAAATTACAAGTATAAAATTGAGAGGGCTCCTTCCAAGTCTTTCCCAGGGCCAGTGCAAGTGAGGGGCTCTGAAACTTAAGCTTCATCAGCTTCATGGGAAATCCACCCGATGCCGGGTATATAAATATTTGTTGAATAAATGAACAATGCTTTTAGAATAAGCTCTTTCCACCAGTCTCCACTGGGGTGGGCTCCACAAAAGATGCCATTAAAATGTTAGGTAATCTCTTTAATGAGGGGAGTGTAAACTCTGGGTTCTAAGAGCTCCTTATAGATACAGCTATTGACATTTTCCAAAAGCTTATTTTTTTCCCCACAATATATACTTTTTTAATTATGGTAAAATGCATATAACATAAAATTCACTACTTCAACCATCTTAAAAGGTACAATTCAGTGGCATTTAGTGACATTCACAATATTGTACAACACCATCACTATCTGGTTGCAGAGAGCTTCATCTTTCCAAAGGGAAACCTTATACTATTTAGCAGTCAGCCCCAATTCTCCCCTCCCTCCAGCCTCTGGCGACCACTAATCTGCTTTCTGTCTCTCTGGATTTGTCTGTTCTGGGTATATCTCACATAAATGGAATCAAAATAGCTTTTCATTTTTTTAATTAGCCCTTTTATTTATTCATTTATTTATTTTGGTGAAAATACAACAAAACATACACCACTTCAACAATTTCTTCATGTACAATTAACTCCATGACTTTGGTTACATTCTTCAAGTTGTGCCACCTTTCTCGACCATCTTTTCCAAACTATTTCACCATCGTTGACACAAGCTCACTGCCCCCCACCCCACCCAAGCTTCTCATCTATCCTTTCGAATTGCTATTGCCAATTTGATCACATATGGCTACTTCTTTAAAAGAGCATAATGCTCAGTGCAGACATTCTTTTCTAATTAGGCTAAACTATCATTTGGTTCAAAGATGACTTCAGGGGATAGTTTCAGTTCGAGGTTTAAAGATCTCCTCAGGGTAATAGTTTCAGGGGTCATCCAAACGCAATGGCTCCAGAAAGTCTAGATTTTATGAAAATTTGCAAATAGCTTTTTAAAGATACTTCTCCACCTAAAATTATGAGCAAAGTAATTTTCAAAGGTTTGGCTATTTAACTGCTAAATACTTTTAAGCTAGCACAACAACTCAAATTCCAACTTCAAAAAATGATCAAAAAAAAAAAATGATCAAACACAAGTATATCAATTGCCTTTGCTTCTTTACAGCTGCCTTTTTTTTTTGAAAGTCAGGGTCTTGATAGGTATGGAGTAAAAATAGCAAATGAGCTTGAACACTAGCCCCACAATGTCATCACACAACAGACTCTTGATTTACCTAATCCTGTAGTGTGGTCTCCTGCACGATATATATTTGGTTTTACTTTTACTCGGCTCCAGCCCGGGCCTTCTTTATCTTGGTAAAAGTTGCAGAGATCTTCCTCAAAATTGCAGCTCGCTTCCACAGCACTGAAAGGAAGCTCTGAGGAATGGAAAACTAGACGTAAAGAGAGCCAAACTCAAGGACTACATCAACAGGCTGACAAATATGTATACATTGGTGCCCAGCGATACCAGAGAAGTAAAACATAACAAGATATTTTTATCTGAATGGCATGCTGACAGGTTAGCCATCAATCCAGTGTTTCTGCATGACAATAAAATTGTTCTTTTCCTCTCTAAAGGAGGGAGAGGAAGGAGCACTGTTCACATTCTCTATAAAAATAAAGAACAACCAGACTTCAAAAGAAATTTCCTTTCAGGATGTACCAACTGCCAACGTTTATTCACATACTTCTTCACAATTCAAAAATCATATGAAACGAAAGAAAAAAAAATAAGCATTTTAAGGAATTCTTCATTTCTCTCTAAGGCAAATATTTTAAAAATAATATTTTCCAGAAATAATTTTCCTTTGTTGATCAAGCTCAGTGTTAGAAGCAAAGTTACTGTCTACTTATAATTGATATTAGTAATAGGAGCTGATCTGCTTGAAGAAAATCATTACTCAATTTAAATCACACAGTTCAAAAAGTCATAACCAGTCCCATCACCTGTGCTGCTATTATTTTGGCCTTACTAAGTTTTGATAGCATTTACCCTGGTCTATAATACCATCTCAGCCCAGATTGGCTAGAGGGAATGGAACATAAAAGAAGCCTGTTAACAACTGACTTGTAAACCTTACCATTGAGATTGTCCTCTGAGTCCAGAGGAGAGGCAGCTGCAGTAGTTTGGGACACAGTCAATGTGGCCAGGTGTGATCCTGTTTTGCGTGCTGCCACACACTGGGTCTAATCGTTTAGGGTCATGGAGAAAGAGGGGCTGTTTTAAATAACTGGAAAATCCTCTCTAGGAAACATGTGTGTTCTGGGAACAGTGATGTGAAGAAACAGGGAGGTGTTCAGGGACAAAGATCACTATACTCTCAGTTTATCAATTGTCAAAGCAAGAAAACATCAAGTGGGCTGAAGAATTGGCCTAGATGAAAGGGGACTAAAGAGACACGACAACCAAATGCAACAAGGGATCCAAGAGTCAAGCTTGGCCCAGAAAACCAGTTGCTATAAAGGACATTATTGGGACAATTGGTGAATTTTTTTTATGGACTGTAAATTAGATAATGCATCAGTGTTAAATTTCCTGCACTTCAGAATTATCTTTGGAGAATGTCCTTGTTCTTAAGAAATACACACTGAAGTATTTAGGGGTAAAGGGGCAAGATGTCTGCACTCTACTCTTAAATGTTTGATAAAGCAAACGTTAACAATTTGTAGATCTGGGTGAAGGATATAAAGGAGTTCTTCATACTATACTTACAATTTTTGCCTGAGTTTGGAATAAATCGTTCCCAAAAAACTGACCAAAAAACAAAACAAATAAATAAACTAATTAAGTGACTGGCAATACACAAAAACAGAACAGAGAAGAAACACTAGGGAGAAAATGTTTCTAATTTAACTGGAACCTGGATGATGCACCTAAGATGATACACCCTAAGAAGTGCACAGGAGCACAGCCTGATAAGTCAATTAGGGGAAAAGGAGATGAAGAGAACTCTCCATGCCCTGCCACTGGTGGATTAGCCCGCACACTGTTTTGCCTGACTCTGTAGGCGTCAGGGTGTATCTTTAAGCCATGAAGATACAGTCCTTGAAAAATGATTTGATGTCACTCAAACAACTCTCCTTTGGTATTCTCCCCTGGAGATTGGAGACCCTAGGAAATCCTTAGACTGTTTTCAGTATTAGTCACCCCTCTGCTACCTGGCTATGCAAAAACAGATGAAAATTCAGTCTACAAATGGCTGGCTAGCTCAGGAAATGGCATTGTGTTCCCAAAAGCCACGCACACAGAACAGCAGGTCAGTGGAATTACTCATCAGGAGTGGATCTCAAATCACATCCTTGGGCTGCTGCAAGACAACCACAACCCATTTATTAGCTGTATAGGAGGGGGCAGAAGGAGGCCTTAAACCTTGAAAAGAAGCAAGGATCAGTTCTCTTCATGGTGACAAACTGATTCACACAGCAAAGACTTTCCTGATGATATGATTATATTCTTTTGTTAAATAGCTAGTCCTAGAAATGGGTTTGTCTGGGGCCCTGGGATATTCTGATAAAAAGAAAATCTCAAGAGCATAACTCAAAGGCTAAATCTTTTCCACCCAGATTTCTTCTTCCACCTTCAGAAAGCATCTGATTCCTGAAGATGAGGTCTGTTTGTGACCCACCATGAGTTCTGAAACTCACCAGAGATCTGAGGTGGATGGAAAGCTTTTGCTTCAGGCTTCTTTCAGAGGTGTGGGTCAAGTGAAGATCACAAATTGAGCTTAGTGGGAGAGCTAATGACATATATGAGGCATAGAGAGGAATCAGAGGTAGTTGGAAGCCCCTGAGCATTAGTTATCAGTTGATGCTCAGGAAAAAAAAGAAAAGAAACAAAGCCTCTTTAAGCAAAGTACCAAAAAGCATCACAAAATATAATGTTTAGTAATTACTTGCTTCTTGACATTGGAACTTCAGAAATGAGAGGCTTTGAAGATGATCTCATTGGGGGAGTGTGTTGCAGTTTGAGAATAGGTGAGAGGGTCTCTTATCCTCCCATCTGCTCCACGGAGTTAATGGAGCTGAACTCAGCATCAGTTGTACAGATCTAGAAGGCTCATCAGTCCCTTTGGTACTAAAGAGATATTGGAAGCAGTGTATTCTTTAGGCTGCTAAGCTTGCATGGTAGTTTTATTTTAGCATGAGCCAGACCTAAGACAGGCTGAGACAGCTCAAAGTTGGGTTAGGAAGGAAAGTGAGTGGGACACAAGAACTGTGATGGAATAGGGGCAGGGCCACTGACCAGGCTGCAGAGACCTCTGGGGGCATTTGAGCTAAGGAAGGCTGTGGCAACTTTAGCTATAGCATAGGCAACAATTCGCACCATGTTCCAATTAGACAAGAAGTCTGGGCAGGGTGTTGTTAATCTGAGCTACCAGTGGTCAACATTGGGATTCAGGCCCAGGTAGTCATCTGAGGGATATATCCCCAAGTGTCAGATCCTCCCAGCCACTGGCCTGGGTGTGGGATGGACCAACACCCAGAGAGGAGGTTGAGCCGCCAGCAAAAGGCAAGAGCAGTGGAGCTCTCAGGTTTGGACTGAGCATTAAGGCAGGATTCCTAGAAGTGGGTGGGATCACCTGTTGGGCATTCAAGGAATTACAGACCAAAAGGAGAGTTTATTCCTGTGGTCTAGACTCCAGGCCAAATTGGGGAGTAGGGATTATGGGTGGAAATGGCAGCATGGGAAGGAAAGTGCTGTAACTGAAGGGGGGAGGGGCTTTCGCTGTCTTCTGAAAGTCGTCCTGGGGGGATACTTGGGCAGTGACATGACACTGGTGTTTAACACCTGTGGCTAGGCTAGGAGTCACAGGTCTGATAGCCTGGATTAACTCTAAGTCTAACCAGATGGTGGGAATGAGATGGTTCATATGTTAAAATAATTCCTGTCTCAGCCTATGAGGGAGATGAAGGAAGATAACACTGGATCCAGCTGGGAAAAGTAGAGAAAACAAGTCTGGAGCTAACCAAGATAAAGACAAAAATGTTGGCACCTGTTATGAAACAGAAGTGCATAAGCTATTTGTGAAATGTAAGACGGAGCATGAAAACTCGAGGGCTCAGCTTCTAAGGCTCAGGATCCGACCCCTAGCTGCTCGATGAAGGGCATCAACTGGAACCTGAATGTACCTCCAACTGACACATTTGTCAAGGCAGTGCCTTTTGCTAGCTCTCTTTGATTTCAATCTGATCCACTGTGTTCCAGAATGGATGGGAATGTTTTGACAATTAAGTAAATTTAGAGACTCTTACCATTAAACAAATAATATTAAATCTCATGACCAAGCATTGGCCATCATAGACATTAACTCATCAATCTTCCCAACAACTCTTGTGAAACAAATTCTTCCATCCTCATCCTATAGATGTGGAAACGGAGTCTCAGAGAGGTCAAACGACATGTCCAAGGTCACACAGTTTGTTAAGTGGCAGAGTGGGGATGTGACTCCAACATTCTGGCTTTTGAGCATAATGCTATGATCACACAATTAAACTTGGGAAGAATAGTTTTCAAAGCCAAGTTGGTATGGTGGGAAATTCTGAAGACCAATATGGACCTTCAGTTAATTTAACTTTATAAAAATGGGTCTTTCTGGATGTCTCTGCAGAGGAAGGGTCTTTATGTGGGCTGGATTTTACAGATGGATGGGCCACCAGCCCTCTTAACAAATGGTCCTTGTTTTGCTGGAACCTTTCTTTTCCTTTCACCAGTCAAACCACCAGTGCAGTAGGAAGGAGCTCAGATACACGTTGTATCTTTTTAAAAGGGAGAGTGTTTCTAAACATTATTTCTAAGGTGGCTCAGTCAATTCTATTACCTTCCAGCTGCTTCTGCACCTCATCCTCCAGAGTGAGATAATGAATAAACATCTCTTCCCTCATATATATAACTTGGAGATACAAAACTTCAAAGTAACTGCCTACTGACAGAGAAGAGGAACTTTCTAAAAATAATGATAAAGAGGTTGTGAAATTCATATTAACATAACTGAAATATTGACTGAGGGGGTTAAGGGGCAATCAAATTTAGAGAAGTAAAACAATATTGATTTCTGTGTTTTCTCAAATATTTAGAGACTCATACACTCTGGTTGTTTGTGTTAAATCATTTTAGAAAATATGTAAATCCAGTTCTATCTGTTTCACTGTTTTGTTTTTTACTAAAATTAGTGAAAAGTAATATTTAGTTTCAACAAATTAGTAGGGTTCTCTCTAATTTGAGAGTAACAATTTAGCTCAAGTAGAAAATATCTTTCTCAGCTCCCTTGCTGTTAGAATGTATGTGAAAATAATATTAAATTAGAGACCAACTCTGTCTTAAGTGAAAGTCAAACCACAAAGGCCAATTTCAAAAATTCATTTCCCATGCTCCAAAATCCTGAATAAGGGCTCATTAATAAGATGAGATGACCACAGTATGTCCCTGGGGTCTCTCAAGGAAACGAACTCACTAAAACGTAAGGCCAATTACATTTATCTGGGTTATCATTAATATATTTTAAGATATTTGTTTTCTAATTTACTTGGGATCAATTTGGTTATCTATTTTCCCAGCAGGAAATATTTCTTCTCTCTTTTCTAAATACCAATTTTATGGAAGTTATAAAATTAACCATAATAAAATAACTTGAGGTTTTACTTTGATAGAGAAAATAATTAAGAACATTTAATATTTACCCCAAACCATCATAAAGATAGCTTAGTACCAAATACTAAAATCCTTAAAAATGAGGATGTTTGTAAGATTGGGGTACGAAAAAATGGAAACAGTTTTTATAATTCTATTGAGTAGATTTTGAGAGTTTTTTTTCATCTACCCATCCACCCATCTATAGATTCAGATACGCTTTAAAGAGAAAGATGGATGGGAGGGAGTTAGTATTATCTAATTTTCCTTTCCTAGCGAATCCACCAGGCGCTCCTTGGAAACCCTATGGGGCACTTCTACTCTGTCCTATAGGGTTGCTATGAGTCAGAATTGACTTGAAGGCAATGGGTTTTTCAACGGGTTTATAGCAGGTAGGGAAGATGAAAGCTCCTTTACACAGGACAATTGACCTGTAGTGTCAGAAAAATTAACTTCGCTCTATGATGAAAAAAAAAAGAGTAGTATTCTATTCAGTTAAATAATTTCTGAAGTATGAGATAAGGGGAAGGGTGAGAAAATCAGAAGGAATTAAAGCAAGTCCTGACCACAGGCATCTATTAAGAAAGGAAAATTCCAAACGTAAAAAAGAAGAAAAGAGAATGCTTACCTGTCTGATTTTGGCAGTGAACAGGAGAAAAAGAAATATCATCCAGGGCAACATACCCTCCTTTGGGACCATTGAAGGCAACTTCAAAAATAACCTGCAGAGAAAAACAATGTATTTCTGTTAGGCTTAGCACTCTTAGCCATGATTTGAAATGGCATGTCCATCAAGGCAGGTGATGCCAAGTACTTTGGGAATCACGTCTGTAAATAAAGGAGTTTAGACAGCGCCCTCCTCAAGGAATACTATTAAGTTTCCTTCTACTGGTGGACTTTTTACCCTCCCTTGAGCGCCAGCTAAGATACCGATGTCACTTTCCGGTAGAGCCATAGAATTGACAATTAGCATTATGAACTTCAATTAAAGGTAAAACAGGCTCTGTGCAGAAAGCAGGCTAGGTTCTCCCCCTGCCGTTTGCAAGGAACGAAGCCCTTCTAAGGCCCCTTCCTTTCTTCACACATGGAATTTTATGTGAGGCTCTGGACAAAGGTGCAGCAGTCAGAAATGACTACCCTGACAGCCCAAACAAATCAGGCCCAGAAGTTCTATGCCTGGATGTTTAGGATTTCAGCATGTCCAAGCATGTTTGATCGGCTAGAAAGGGCATAGGGTTAACTCTTTTGTGCCTGGCGGTACATGTAACAACCACAAACTTTTTCAACCTCCAGGGTTTATTGGGAAGCTGCTGTAACACTGACAGTGTGTGCTTCCTCAAGGCAGGGGCCTTTATGACTGTTTGAAACCAAAAAAATGGGCATGTGCCACAAATTACTGTTTTTACAGGGTATTGTATGAGGTATCTGGGTTTTTGGTAGGAAAAAGAGAAATTTTGAAAATTTTTTATTTGTTACATGTATGTACCAATAGATTCTGGTGGGGACTCTGGAGTATAATTAGTGGCACTTTATATGTACCACTAAACACTTGGGGTAGGCTTGTGGGAGGGGGCAAGAAAAAAAAATCCATACTACCTACCAAAAATTCAGACACACTCAATGATTCAGAATGCTTCCATTAATGAAAACACGCGGTATCAGCAAAAAATTTGAGGCAGAAAATAACTGGGTTGCCAAATTAATGAGTTCAGCCTTTTTAATTCGACTCTCTTCCTTGCCACAGACTTTAACTCTGAGCTCCACATTCGACTACATTGTGCCTGGCACCACTGGGGATCAGGCACGGTCAGCCCAGCATTCATTGCTGCTGGGAAAACCACAACAATTGATAACATGAGAAGATACAGTGTTGAGCAGGGGTTGCAAACTCATACAACCTACAAGGGCCAGGCAGGTAATGCATGATGGGGGCTGAGTATGATACAGCCGGAAAGGATATGGACTGATAAAATGAAGAGACAAAGACCTGTTTAAAGGGGGCGCTGCTACTCAGCATCTGTCAATTGCTAACGTGTAGGAATTCAGGAATCAAATCTCCACATCCAGCAGATTGTCAAGAGGACTTGGATCTCTAGATTTTATTTGAAACCTTTGGATTTTGCAATGTTGGCAATTCAAAAATTAAAATAAGCAAGTGAAAAACCCACTATGGCAGCCAGACAAATCACTGTGAGCTAGATTTGACCCACAGGCTTCTATTTACAACCCCATGTGAAGAGAATAGTGTCTTGGAGGCAGACAAACCAGAGTTCAAATTCCATTTCCATCACATACTAGCTAGGTGACCTTGGGTAAATGGTTAAGCCTGTTGGGACCTAGATTTTTTTATCTGTAAAATAGGCATAGTAACACCTATCTTGTAGGACTGTTGAGGAGATAATGTATATAAAGATATTACCACAGGATTAACCAGTAACCAGTTGCCAACAAATCAACTCCAACTCATGGCAACCCCATGTATGTCAGAGAAGAACTGTGCTCTATAGGGTTTTCAATGGCTGATTTTTCAGAAGTAGATATCCAACCCTTTCTTCCAAGGTACCTCTGGGTAGACTCGAACCTCCAACCTTTCAGTTGGCAACTGAGTGTGTTAACCATTTGCATCACCCAGGGACTTCAGCACATGATTAGCTGCATAATAAATCTGGCCTAAATTAGTGCCATTTTCTCTAGGCTCATCTCTTGAACTCATATTCAGGTCTGTGTCCAAAGTTAGTTGCTAAATAGCTTGAGCAGTCCCCCTCTCTCCTCCAGACCTCAGTTCCCTCATTTTTGAAAAAAAAAAAAAAAGAGTTTGGACACCATGGTTTCTATGGTCCCTTTCAGGTTAACAACAGTGGTCCCCAGGGCCCTCATCCTTCAACTCTCCAAAATCCAAGAAAGGCCCTGGGAGCTTGCCTCTGGCAGAGGAAAGGGCTTGAATGAAGGGAACAGGTGTGGACACATGAGAAGGGAGAAGTTAAGTTGACAAATGAACACAGATCCATGACATTTAGTTCTCGAGGCACCAGCTGATAAAGGCAATGAATGACAGATGTGATCTTACTTAGCAGGTGGGATCAGAATAATTTTTCTGATCAAAATATGCTAATCATTGCCTATGTGGCAGTGCGTCTTCCCTTGTTCAGAAAGAGAGACTCAAATGTTTGTTTTTCTTTTTAAAATTCATTTGAGAATGTGGTGACATTAAATTCACTGATTTCTGCCGAACAAGATTCTTTTCAGTCAGGGAAGGTTTCAGCCTACTAGAGCACAATTGCACACTTGTGAACCAGAAGGATATGTATTGAGGTTTAGTAGTGTTCAGTATTGTAATTTTTCAAGTATTGATTAAAAAAAAAATTCAGCAAAGTCTCACTCATACAAATGTTGTTGAGGAGTTTATGGTTAGATGTACGGAGTTTGCAAAGAAAATGCTGTTACTATGTGCGTGACTCATTTGACTTTAATAGAAGGAAAAATTTCTGAAGCAGTATGTGCATTTCTTTTCTTCCTTGCAACATGAACTCTCAGAAAATTTTCCACTGGGCTGCAAAAGCAAAGTGAGGCCCAGTCAGACTTGAGGATAGGAAATAACACACATTCTGCAAAGGGCATTGTGTTCTCTCTGAAGCTCTGGTGGGAGGGGGCAGATATGAAGGGGTCAGGGCAGTTGCAGGCACACCAGCAGTAGACAGAGCACATGAGAAACCAAGACCCAACCCTAATGTTCTTCACAGCTCCACATCAGGCGAGCAGATGGCACCACCAAAAAGCATCCATAGTAATAATCTGCTTCTTTTGCACTTTAAAGGGAACTGGGGACAGTATTGCAAAATCCACGAAGTGAAAAGTGAGAAACATTAATAAATTGTTGGTGACCAAGACTCTACTTATAGCTACAAATCTGCAATAACAATGTTGCCCCCACTGATTCAAGAAGTCCTCTGGAGTCCTCAGACACAGCTGAGCCTCCTCCATCAGTGTTAGGTCAGATTAGTCCAGAACTTTCCTAAGTGCTGTGGCACTCAGCAGCTGCGTGACCTAGAAAAAAGTGTTAAACTTCTTGGACTCTGTTTTCTTCTTTTCCGTGTATAATGTGGGGATAATTTTACTTTGTTGGATTGCTGTTTGTAAAAATCAGTTGCAATTGAGTTGATTCTGACTCATGGTGACCCCATGTACGTGTCAGAATAGAACTATGCTCCAAGGGGTTTTCAATGGTTGATTTTTATGAAGTAGATGGCCAAGCCTTTCTTCCAAGGCACCTTTGGGTGGGTTCAACCCTCCAACCTTTCGGTTAGCAGCTGAGTGCATTAACTGTTTGCACCACCCAGGGACTCCTGTTGTAAGTACTGGAATACTTATAGTACAGCCAGAATGCTCCTTAGAAGCAAGGATGGCGACACTTTGTCTCACATAATTTGGACATGATATCAGGAGGGATCAGTCCCTGGAGAAGGACATCATGCTTGGTAAAGTAGAAGGTTAACGAAAAAGAGGAAGACCCTCAATGAGATGGATTGACAAAGTGGCTGCAACAATGGGCTCAAACATAGCAACGATTGTGAGGATGGCACAGGACCAGGCAGTGTTTCGTTTTGTTGTACATAGGGTCATTATGAGTGGGAACCCACTCGACTGCACCTAACAATAACATGTGCTTAGAAAAAAAGTCTGCAAGGCAGCAACTCAAAAGATTAGAGAGAAACCTTAGGGGCAGTGAGTTTATGTTAATGGTGGAGAAACAACTCAGAAAAGGAGGGTGTGAATGGTTACACAAATTGAAGAACGTAACCAATGTTACTGAATTGTACATGTAGGAACTGATGAATTGGTGTATGTTTTGCTGTGTATATTCTCAATAACAACAACAAAGTAAATAAAATAAAAAATTAAACTAATAAAGTTTTGAAAATTAAAAAAAAAGTCTGCAAGGATAAACACAAAAATGTTAACTGTCCTCATCTTTACAAGGTTGGCTTAGAGTATTTGTTTTGCTTCCCTGAATTTTTTAATTCTTCTGCATTAACATTTATCACTTGTGTAATAATTAAAAATTTAAAAACTAAGGTATCAAGCTTTGGTTCAAATTAGAGTCACAATAGTTTAAGTTTCTTTATGATTTTATATCATTTATACTGTAAAGGGGAAAAGAAGGAAATACGTGATTTTTTTTCTTAGAAGGATAATTCTTTCAAGTAAGAGAAATCTTCAAAACTGCTTTCAAGGAATGGAAGTTCAAGAATGAGTTTCCCTTAGAAGGTGCTGATCTCCTCTTTTCAACTGCCCATGATCAAAGTGCAAGGTTCAACAGCAGAATGTGTCCAAGATATCTAGTTGCCTAACTGACTTTTCTGTATTTGTCCTTATTAAAATCCTCTCTTGCTAAAAAATGAGGTAATAAAGGAGAAAGGGAGAAGGGAATTCAGAGGAAGAAGAAAAGTGGAGGGGGCCAAGGAGGGGAAAAGAAAGACTAAGACATGGTGAAAAATAAGGAAATTGATACTTGTGTAGAGTCTCTTGATCTCCATGCTTGTGGGTGGGCAGGCGTCCCTCCAGAGCAGTCAGGGCTGGGCCCACCTGGCTCACCTACCTCCATGGGATAAGGCGCACTGAATTCGACCTCAGCGAGCTTCCAGGCCGCGTTCCCTAGACTGCTCCTTTTCCAGATCTCCTCGTAAAGGCCAAACGCATCCCGAGTATAAACGGAAAAGGCATTGTCATTCCCCTGGTGAAGTTGATAATAAAATGACAGGCAGCCAGACATGGGGGCTGTGGTCACTGGAGAGATGAGCTGAGCCACCTCCTGGAAGTGCTTGACGTAAACCGAGTCCACGTACATGTAGTGGCCTGAAAGAATGGCAGAGAGAAACAGCATAACACATGCCAGGGAATTTTCAGAGGAAATGGTGTGATTCTGGATTTACTTCAAAATAATCAAATGGGAGTGGTGGAAAGGGAGTGGATGGGTTATAGATGAAGCAAGGTTGGCTATGTGTGGTGAAAGAGTTCTTTTACGTGGCCTTTCTTCAGAAAAACAGCTTGAGGTATCTTCCCACTAAACCCTGAGGACTTAACCTTTGCTCTAGTTTTCTACCCCAGAGGATTTGTTACTTTTGTCCAGGCTGACTGACATTTCCTGGGTATGCTGTAAACAACTTAACGGTTTGATACTTTCTGGCTGGCCCTGGGCTGCAGCCTGCCCTGTGATTGGTCTGTTTTACACACCTTGCAAGGATTGGTCAATATACTATAGACTATGCAAATGACCAAAGAAGAATTGACACCTTTGAATTATGGTGTTGGTAAAGAATACTGAATATACCATGGACTGCCAGAAGAATGAACAAAACTGATTTGGAAGAAGTGTAGCCAGAATGCTCTTTAGAAGCAAGGATGGTGAGACTTCTTCTCCCATACTTTGGACATGTTATCAGTAGGGACCAGTCCTTGGAGAAGGACATCATGCTCGGTAAAGTAGAGGGTCAGCAAAAAAGAGGAAGACCTTCCACGAGATGGATTGACACAGTGGCTGCAACAGTGGGCTCAAGCTTAACGATTGTAAGGATGACACAGGACAGGCAATGTTTCATTCTATTGTACAGGATTGCTGTGAGTCGAAACCAACTCTACAGCACCTAACAACTTGCAAATGAAGTGACCATAGACTATACAAATGGCCTATCAAGGGGATTGGTCAGTTCATGGCCCTGCTGGGAGGGCCATGCCTTGAAATTGTCAAGGAGTTTGCTTATATATGCAGCCAACCCCACAGAATTTGCAGAAAGAAAGAAGAAAGGAGAAAAGGCAAGAGAGGCAAGAAGAGAGAACACTCTAGTAATCCCCTGGATTAGGAAAAGAACTTTCAGGGCAGTTCCTGAATTATTTTCAAACAGTCTGGCTAACCAGTATTCTCCAGAGATTGCCCTTGGTTTGGCCACATACCAAAGGCTTCTTCTGACTCAGCTAGTAATGGAGAACTCACGTGAACAGTTAGCCTCTATAACACTCGTCAGTTCGCTGAGAACTCATGTGAGTATCAAAGGCAGAGATGAAGTCTTTAAGACTTACCAATGAAACAGAATCCAGCTCTAAAATATTCCACAGAGGTTACTAGGTGGAGGAGAGACATAATACTGTTTCCTGTTCTTGAGACCTCATTATGGGAGCCGTGGAGGACCATAGTTACCTGACAGCCTCCAGCTGCCTCCCCACTTTTGGATCTATAATCCTGTTCATCCCAAGGCCATGCCACTCTGGGCTGCTTCTAGCCAGGGACCAAGCATAGCAAGGCCACTAGAACAGAGCCATTCTGCCTGGCATGGGACTGCTCAGCAACCCCCTACCAGCCTAACCTCTCTTTCTTCACAAGTGTCAGACTTGCATCCTATGCAGAAAGCTCTCCCAACCCAGGGCCTCAGTATGACTTTCATGGGCCTTGGGCACTTTTGTTGTCAAGGGCCTCTGTTCCATGGACATGTATTAAGAATTATATTTTATGACTGCATTGGTATAAAGACAGTATAATCCAGGCTGGTTCATTATTACATATTCATTATTATTATTATTATTATGAAGCTATTCTAGAAACCCTCTGAGGCAGTTCTGCTCTGTCACAAGAGGTTGCTATGATTCAGAAACTGACTCCAGAGCACACAATAATAACAACAACAATATTATTATTCATTTTTGCTTCTGATTTAAAAATAAAACATTTTCATGGACCCTAAAAGTGCTGTGGCTCCTAGAACTGTGCCTCCTGCACATCATAGGTGATTTGCCCCTGTGTCCATCTATTCCAGCTGCCTCCCTCTTTATCCTCCTTAGCCATCTCGCCCAATAAACCTCTTCCCCACTTAATTCCAGCTGAGTGCTGCTTCTTGGAGGAACCAAACTGATATAGCCAGGAAGAGGGAAATCAGTCTTTCAGGGTGAGGAGCTTCTCCAGAGATCCCGGGAAATGCTTAGTGAATCTGGGAGACCTCACAAGTCCATCTGAAACTATTCATTCCTCTTCCTGAGTGCACAGTAACTGCTAACTTAGAGAAATTGCTCACATCCCACCGCCTTATAAATTCGTCTTCCTTACAGCTGGCAGATATCTGATAGTCTTCTATAAAAAACAGTTTCTCACCTGCTGTGTGAACAATATTTTAATCCCTGAATTTGCAACTTAAAGGTCTCATTAACAACCCATGCACATGGCGCTAGGCCAAGTGAGCCACAAACACATTTCTGATCCAATAAACATCTAGCAAACACAATGTGACCTGCCCAAAGTGAGTCAGAGAGGCTGCTGGAGAAAAGGCCAGGACTGCTGACACCAAATCTCATATGCAACCACTAGACTAGACCATATTCTGTTGACCCCCTTTTCCTCTCTGTCATTCATTCGTTGCCAAAGTTCGGTACTACTTATTCACAATCTGAGTAATACTATGTATCTCCCTGGGAAACAAAAGGTAGCTCATCATGACTCTATCATTGCAGTTGAATAGATGGGGATGATTCAGAAATCACCATTCAGGTGTCTGCCCCAGGAGGCCAGGCTGGAGGAATGACAGCCAGCCCAGGCTGAGAGTATCATCAGGTACAGGCTGCTCTGTGAAAGAGGTGCCAATGGTGGGGGTGGGCCCAGGTGACATTTTGTGCACCTTTCCAATGAGAATAAAGAAAGTTGCTTGGACTTCTTAGGAAATTATACCTAGTGTCTGGTACTATGAAATTTTCTTGACCCAGTTCAATGAGGCCAACCTACCTACTGGGCCCAGAGCCTCCAGAACTTGTGAGAGGCACTTTTTGTCAGTTCTTTCAGGCTTGAATAGGATGAAACTAGGTATAGATAGACTTTAGGTGGACAGGATCCTATAATCAATCAAATCCTTGGGGATCCTGAAGGCCACAGAGATTTTAAAGTATTAAAACTTTAACTGAAAATCAAAGAGACTATGAAGGGGGCCCACCACCCATCTGTCAGTTTGTTGTACTGTGGTGGCTTTCATGTTGCTATGATGCTGGAAATGTTGCCACTGGTATTCCCAATACCAGCAGGGTCACCCATGGTGGATAGGTCTCAGCAAAGCTTCTAGACTAAGGCAGCCTAGGAAGAAAGGCCTGGCGATTTACTTGTGAAAATTAGCCAGTGAAAACTTTATGGATCACAACAGAATTTTTATGATATAGTGCTGGAAGATGAGCTCCCTAGGTTGGAATGTGGTCAAAAAACACAATAGCCACAACAACAGACTCAAGCACACAAATGATCATGAAGATGGCACAGGACCGGGCAACATTTGGTTCTAAGTACATGGAGTTGCCATGAGCCAGAGCTGACCTGATGACAACTAACAACAACAACATCAACGGGGCAATGGATGCCCCATAAGATTAAAAATTGAGACGTTATTGCCAGTCCCCTAACGTCTGTGCTGTTTTGTCATTTTCAGACTGGAAGCCAGTCTGTTATTCTCTAATTCTAGATTATACACAAAGACACTGCAGTGCCAGGAAAAAAAATTCAAATTTAGTTAAAAGAATAAAACTTACACTCATGCCAGCCAAACCTCACATCCCTTCTGGGATAATAACTGCAGTGATGGTTCATGGACACCTCCTTCTGAAAGAGACTTCCTTCTTTTCCTGCAGCATCCTTCTGAATTACCTAGACTTTTCTTTTGGAACCAGTGGCCCTTGGTAGTCAGTCATTTTCTCTTGGATGAGGAAAAGAACTTTAAGGGTAGTTCCTGAACTTTTATTTTCAAACCATCTGGCTAACCAGCATTCTCCAAATATTGCCCTTGGCTTGGCCACATACCAAAGGCTTCCTCTGACTCAGCTGTGATTCAGCTCCGTTGGCCACATTTGCACTCTAGTTGTGTTGTCTGCATCCATATCACTGGTTGTCTGGACAAGCTGTCTCCCCTGTAAGGGGGAAGACTTGATATGGAGAAAAATATGCCAGATGGAAGCATCCATGGTCTGCTGCCATTGTGAGGAGACAGCACTCAGAGACAGCAAGTTATCATGCCTCGTGTCCCAGGCAAGTTGAGTGCTTAACTGTTTGTGCCACCTAGGACTCCTAATGGGTGACCAAAACCAAAAAACACCCTTGCTATCAGGCCAATTCTGACTCAGCAACTCTATTGGACAGAGTAGAACTGTCCCATAGGGTTTCCAAGGCTGTAATCTTTATGGAGGCAGTCTGCCACATCTTTCTTCTGTGGAGCAGCAGGCAGATTTGAACTGCCAGCCTTTTGGTTAGCAGCTGAGTGCTTAACCACTGGGCTTCAAAATGGGTGACCAGTACCCCTATTTTCTAAAGCGTGGTGCTAGGCTATCAATATAGAATACACTAAGTGGTGGCACCTGGCACCTAAGCCAGCTGTACCAATTTTAGCCCATCTCTCATCTCCAGTCTGTATATATGAGAAGGCTAGAGTTGGATCAGAGATTGGAGATGGGGTTTCTTTGAAGGGAGTTATCACAGAGCTGACCTGCCATGTGTTTCTTTTTGACCTCCCAAGGGAAGGGGAGGGGAGTGCTTCCCCTTTCTCACTTTGATCCAAGGGAGGGGGCTTAAAGGAACCACTTGTGGAGGGGGTGGAGAAGGGAAACTGCCATCTAACCTTATCCCCACCCAAGCTTGCAGAAACTCCTGTGCTTGGGTCTTGAGAGGCGGGTGGTCACAGATCTTGGAAGAACTTGATCAGTGATACTGGAGTTTGCGGGGTACAGAGACTGGTGCTCGACTCTTAACTGCATACATCCAAAGATAAGAAGCTGACTGTAGATTCTTTTGGGGGCAGAGTGGAAAGAAATGATTTTGTTGCCAGTGACTGGACTTCCAGAGTTTGACAGGAAAAAGATGTTGAGTTTTCCCATAGATTAAATGGGCAACTTAGAAGGTATCTAGAGGGCTAGAGTGTCCTGAAAGGATTCTTTTCAAGAGAACGGCTGCCAGGGCAGTAACTACAACAGAAAGGGGCTGGTGGGGTATACCATTAATTATAGGCGCTAAAAGGAATTTATATGGAGGCAGTGGTAGTTCAGTGATAAGAACTCTTGCCTTCCATGCAGGAGACCTGGGTTTGATTCCCACCAATGTACCTCAAGCACAGCCACCACCAGTCTGCCATTGGAGGGTTGCATGTTGTTATGATGCTGAACAGGTTTCAGTGGCGCTTCCAGGCTAAGATGGACTAGGAAGAAAGGACTGGCAATATACTTCTGAAAATCAGCCAGTGAAAACCCTATGGATCACTATGGTCTGATCATGGGGATGGTGCAGGACCAGGCAGTGTTTTGCTGTGTTGTGCATGGGGTCTCCATGAATCATGGATTGCTATGAGTCAGGGGTAAGACTCAACAGCAGCTAATAATAAAAACAAAGGGAATTCATAGACAGCCAGTCAGAGTGCATCATCCTTATCTGGAAAAAGTAAAATGGGATTCCCCATTGGCCATGAGAGAAATGGCCAGCATTTGGCCATCTACAGTATGAAGGACATCAACTTCAGATTAAACAGCAGACTAAACCTTTTATCCCTTTGCCTTTCCTTTCTGTCCCATCCCGCATAAATCACTCTTTCCCCAACCCTGGAGGCACCACAGGCAGCAGAGTGAGAGGGGGAAGAGGAGGGAAAGAACAAGGTGGAGAAGTATGAAGAAACAAAGCACAAACCCTTCTCCCTACTGCTGCTCTGTGGTCTGGTCTCGGAGATTTGATTGGATGAAACACTGGGCTTTTGACTTGACTGAACTTAATCCCTGAAGGTGAGGCTGTTTGTTAATACCTGAAAGTGACTGGAAGGAAGGCTGGTAAGTCATCCAAGGGCAAGGGAAGAAGATCCAGCAGAGCTTGCAAAAGGCAGCAGTAAAATAATAACAATAAAGCTGCTTCCAGCTTGTACCCTGCTGAGTGCTTATGCAATGAACCACACGGATCAATGTAGAGAGTAAATGAATAGGTGCTGTTAGGATGACACTTGAGCTCAATCCAAACAGAAATGAGAAAAAAGTGTCATGGGCTATGGAAAGATGATCCATTGATTTTATGGTCTTTGATGAAATAAAATAATTCTGACCTTACTTTAGGTCTGAAACATTGTCCACCTGCTTCCTAGTGGCACCATAAGCAGGTCTGATTTAAAAGATCTCCGCAAAGGAACGATTGCCCTCATTATTTTTCCAGCAATTATCGTCTTTTTGCTAAGGCATGTAGAAAACAGTAACGATCTGAGCTGTCAGTTGGTTACCTCCTGAAAGACTTTGTTTCGCTTCATAAAATATTAACAAAGGAAAGAAAAAAAAAAGAACCCTATACATGATAAATCAGAACCGAGTAAGAGAAATAGGATAAAACCACATCACCTCCAGTATTCCAAAGATGTCCCACTGCAATTCTTACTACGTTATTTTAACCATTTCCATCATGAGGCAAGAATTTGGGAACATAGGGCTCATTTAAAAAAGAAAAAAATGACTCAGCGTTTGGGACAAACTGTCGAAAACACACAAGCAAATGAAGGAAAAATCATATCCATATCTTATTTTTCCGATATTACATACACTGTTCCCTTTTCTATGACAAAAAAAACCCCAGAGCCCTCCTGGAAGACTTCCTTCAACTCTCCCAGGCACACAGCTTCATTTCACCTCCTGTTCTTTTCTCCAGAAGCCTTGGTGGCACAGTGGTTAAAGCGCTCGGCTGCTTACTGAAAGTTCATCCGCTCCGAGTGAGAAAGATGTGGCAGTCTGCTTCCGTGAAGATTATATCCTTGGAAACACTATGGGGCAGTTCTGCTCTGTCCTGTTGGGTCGCTATGAGTCGGAATTGACTCCAGGGCAGTGGGTTTGGTTTGGTATTTTGGTTCTTTAGTTTTTCCCTGAAAGCAAAGGCATCAGCTATTTCCGGTATAAGGCTGAACATGAGATGACCTGATTAAAGAGCAAAATCTGCCGCTGCGAGCAGAGAGGTAACTAAGGTATGGCAGATAGGGTGCGTCCCCTGGACACCACTTAAGGAGGGCGCTAATGAGCAGTTTCTATTGGTCATCACAGTTTCCATTGCCAGCTGTGAGAGATCATTCAGCAATTTAAAACTAATTGTCACAGGCACTATTTTGCTCAGATAGGCCCCGGCTGCTGGCAGACATCTGAACCATTTAATCTTTGCCACCCAAATGAATGGAGCGCAGGGAAAATTAATATACCCAGTAAAAGGCAGATGTAATAAGAAAGACAACTTCTCTCTTTTTTAGCGCACTGGCTTTACCCTACCCCCTATCCCCCCAAGAGTGATTCTGGTCAAACCTTTGAGTTCTCTGGGCGCAGAGCTTTTCAAATAAAATATTTTAGAATCTGTAGAACTCATCTTTTTTCTAGCCCTGTCCTAAATAGGGGCAAGTCTTATGTAGGACTCCTGGCATGAGGAATGTGAATGAGTGTGAGTGTGTGTGTGTGTATTGGGTGGGAACGAGAGTGCTGTTGGCTAACGAACAGGCAAAACATTAGTCCTAAAGGCTGAAGAGCAATCGGAGTGAGGCAGTAGAGAAGAGTTGGCAGAAGCCACTGGAAGGTAGGCATCCAGGCTCATAATAATAAGTAGAAACACAACTTAGGACCTAGGGGCTACTCCACCATCATCATACATCCCGGCATTCTCAGTTGATCTCCAAACATTAAATAAGCCACCCATTCACACACCTCTACACCTTTGCACATGCTGTGCTTGTTGTTGTTAGGTGCCGTCAAATCAATTCCGACGCATAGTGACCCTAAAGTACAGAAAAATGAAACACTGCCTGGTCCTGCGCCATCCTCACAATCGTCGCCGTGCTTATCTTCTCCTTATTCATTTGGCCAAATTTCATTTTATTGTTGAAGTCCCAGTTCTGATAATACTTTCTCTAGAGAGCCTTCCTTGAACCCCAAAACAGAGATAGTCTTTCACTTTTTTGTAGTCCTGTATCATATATTTCATCCCTGTGCATGTAACTATTTGTTCACTATAGTATTTTGGTATTCAGGTAATTTGAGAAATGCCATAATATACGTTAAAACACAATGATATTAAAGGCTCTGAGAAATCCTGAAGTAAAGAAATCTGTTTAGCTTTCTTTAACTCAAGGCTTCTCCAGTTTATTTGACCATAGGCCTCTTTTCTGTCCCCCATATAGAGATTATTTTACTCAAGAACAGGTATTCTAAGGAACAGTATTTTGTCTCTTGTGATCTCTTTGAGGTCAGTGCCTATTTTTGTATCACCAGGTTATGCAAGAATGCCTGGCATATAAAAAGTGCTTATTTACAGCAGTGTTCATTGTAGCATGGTTCACAATAGCCAAAAGGTGGAAGAGACCCAAACGCCCATCAGTAGATAAATAAATAAAATGTGATATATCCATATAATGGAATAATATTCAGCTGTAAAGAGAAATGAAGTTCTGATACATGCCACCACATGGATGAACCATGAAAACATTATGCTCAGTGAAATAAATCAGATACAAAGGAATAAATATTGTATAATCCACTTGTATGAAATATCTAGAATGAGTAAATGACTAGAGACAAAAGAAGGTTAGCAGTTACCAGGATCTGGGGGAAGGGAGAAATGGGGAGTTGTTGCTGAAAAGGTACTGAGTTTCTGTTTGGGGAAATGAAAAACTTTTGGAAATAGATGGTAGTGATGGTTGCACAGCATCGTGAATGTAATTAATGTCGCTGAACTGCACACTTAAAAATGGTTAAAATGACAGATTTTGTGTTATATGTATGCTGACCTTTTTGGTTAGCAGCAGAGTTCTTAACCACTATGCCACCAGGACTCCACCATATTTTGCCACAGTAACAATTTTTAAAACAGAACTTACATGTTTGTTGAATAAATGAATGAATAAGTGAGTCATGAATGAAGAAGCCTCACATTCTAATGTTCAGTTTCTGACTTGACAGAAAACGTAAGCCAATGGATTGCTGGAAAGGAGGCTGGAAGGTGTCCTTAGGTTTCTTCCCTTCAGCCCTAGGGTCAGCTACTTCTTTAGCCCTCAGCATTGACATCAGAGGACTAAGAAATGCTAGTACACAAAGCTGCCTACTACTGGGAGGTGTTCTGGAATAGCCAAGGAAGAAGAGAAAAGGGACGACAAAGGAGAGAGGGGACAAGAATAGGGAGCGCAAGGGAAGTGAGAGACAAGTGCCTATGGCAGGGGTAACAACACCCTAAGAGCAAATCTTATTGCTTCTGAGGGATGACCACACCATTGTGCCTATATCTACTCTTCTACTCAAGACATTAGACAAACCAGGTCCTCTTTTTCTCACTCCTCAGTCCCTGGGGGCACAGCGGTTAAGCATTAGGCTGCTAACCAAAAGGTCGGCAGTTCAAATCTACTAGCCACTCCTTGAAAACCCTATGGGGCAGTTCTACTCTGTCCTATAGGGTCGCTATGAGTTGGAATCGACCTAACAGCAATGGGTTTGGTTTGGGTTTTTGGTTAGTCCCTTTAGACTTTCTCCTTTTTTTTTTTTTCCTAATGCCAAATGCAATGTGCTTATAAATACTCAGGAGGGACCCAAAACATTTTTTTTAATAGATCTCAGTAGGTGGTGAATTTGGATATTTTGGTACACAGCATTAAGCAAGGAGAGAAGAGTAAAATACTAGGCTCAAAGCCATCTTAGCAATCATTGAATTCAATTTTTCATTTTGCAAAAAGGCAAATGTAGACCCTGAGAAGTTAAGGGAGTGCCCACAGTAATACAGCTGTCTGATAACCTAGGCCTGGGCACAAGCATTCCGACTCCTAGCCTGGCACTCTTTTTCTACCCCTTGTTAACAGAAATATGCTCAGAATGTTCCACGGTGACAAATTAGAGTAATAAAGACTAGGGGTGATGCGATCTTCAAAGGATGAATCGCATTCAGGTAACATAGTCAAATGACTGACAATATTGACTCACAGGTCTGTTGCCCCTCCCAAGAAACATGTGTTCTCCCCAGCCAGCTGGTCCTTGCCATCATTGAGGATGAAAAATTACATGCATTGAATAAGTCATCAGTAGATGATGGCATTGGCTACCCAGAGGACTTGATTTAGGAACTGATTTTTAAGTGAATTGGGACAAGTTCTCTACTACCTCACCATACTTAAGCTTCTACCTCTAACAGTGATAATGACACGAGGGATTGTTGCAATTTTAATGCATCAGTCTTTCAAGTTCCTCTCCATTCCTTGCACTAGAGTCTTAAGATATAACAGAAAAGCATTCTCAAAATTAGCCTACTTCCATAAATTAAGAAAACATCATATGGATTTTCTTTCTTGAAACCCCAAGAGATTGTTAGTTGCTTTGTTCATTTAAACAGAGGGCTCAAGAGATACTGGCATGTTGTTTGAGTTAAACAAGTTTTGAAATACTTATGCAGATTCATGGACTAGTTATTCATCTACACATAACACTCCTTTGTAGTGTGATCCCTACAGTGGCCACAAGTGGAGAAGGGCTGTGTGTCTTTAGGGCTGAAATGTGGTATAGACATATGGAAACCCCAATTGTGTGTCATTTCCAAAAGAGATAAACTTTACTTCTAGAAGAAGGAAGTAAAAATGTTTTGCTTTTTCCCAATCTCAGTTCCTTTTGTAAGTGACCCCAGATGTATATAAAGCAATGGTTTCTGGGAACATTCTTTTGCTGTCTTGTTCTTATTCTTTTGTCCTCTATCTTCTGAGATCATCACCACCAGATTAAACCACCTAAATGCACTGCGTGATAGCATCCACCTCCTGTTCAAAGACCTCCAGTGGATTCCCATTGTCAATAGAATAAAGTTAAATTTTCTTTCCTGGCATTCAAGGCATTTTAGAAGTTGCCCCCCCCCCCCACTGCTTCCTCAGCCATATCTCTCCCTCATCTACACCTTGTAATTGCTGCCACTGCATCATTGCTCCTGCCCTCTCCTGCCTCTGCCTGTCAAAATCATACCTATCTTTCAAATGCAGTTTATTTCTTTTACCATGTTTTCTAGGATCTCCCTGCATTAAGTGATTAAGTGATTTCTATCTATCTCCAAATACCCAGAGCCTTTTTTGGGGGGAGGGGTGTAACAATCTTATAGCACTTGACACTAGCTGCCTTGTATTACATTTATTTGTGGTATAAGTCTCTTTCTTTTTCTTGAAATTATGTCCCTTGAAGCTGGGCAGGGCCCACAGGGCACTTGTCATTTTAATTTTCATTTCTCCTGCCATACCTTGCACAGGGTCAAATGAGTGAAGATTCAAGATCTAAAGTTGGGTTTATCTTAAACAATTAAGGCCCATGGGACTCCAACTTTTAAATATATGGTTACTTATAAGCATTTTGTTCTAAGAAGCCTAGACATGTTGAAAAAGGGGAACATGTAAAGTAAAAGTTGCAAAGAAGAAGTTGACCAAATGGATCTGACCTGCAGATGTGTATCATTGGCCCACACAATATTTTTAGAAAATATTCACCAATATAAAAAAATTTGGGAAACATCACATAAAAGCCCTGATTTCCAAATCATCATGAAAAATCAAAAGATCTAGCATCCTGGACTTGTATTCTTATGTGGCAACAATTAATTGGAGCTAAGTAGTAGTGGCTGTCCCCTTTGTACAGGGCTTATGCTCTCTAGTTTGCCACAGTCCTCACCCAGCCCACATCTCTTGCTTATACTATCTACCTGCCCCCATAGGAAACTGAACCTGAAGCTCTGGATGTAAAGAAGACAGAACAGGAACAGACAGAACAGGAGCACAGAGAACAAAAATATCAGGATTAAGACTGTCCAAAGCCAAGATAAACTCGGGATGGGCACTTTTGGAAAAAAACTTGGAGACATGGTTAAAAATATTCAGATGAACACACACTACAGTGAATTAGGATAACTATAAAGAACCACAAAAAGTTGTCATGTCTTCAGACATGGGTACACACTGTCATCATCAGCAGTTTAATTGGACTGAGGCAATCCCATGAGTAGAGCATCTCAGTATCCACATGGCAAGAGATCAAAGGAGAAAAAATGACTGTGTGCAGCAGAACCAAGATTCCTATTCTTGCTCTTATGGAAAAGCCAGCCTCCAGAATCTTCTCACTACTCAGCAAGACTTGGACTTAAGGACTGGAATGTCTTGCAACCATGCAGGGGACCTAGGCTTTTGCAAAGCCTACCAGGGACCAGGTGAGAGGAGCCGTGACCCACAGGTAAACCTTTGCCCTTGTCTCCTGTCGGTGGACACTTTCTCCTGAAAGTCGACTTCTCGCCAACAACCTTTCCTCCCGATTTTTCTCTGTGGGGAAATCAGCCTACTTGGCCACTAGGGGGCCCCACTGTACATCACATTCAGTATTAATCAGCAGTATTGGCTCACCTCATGGCCACTTGCGAGGTTCTTAATGTTCAGCTCATGACATTCAGCCTAGTTTTTGTGGAAAGTAACCTGGGATTATTCCAGCCTCATCTTTAGAAAGAAGAAATATTGAACAACAAATAGATAAGAAAGCAAAGCGTAATAGCTTTGTGAAAATAGCAAGACCAGTTCACAGGTGAGGAAAAGTCCTTAACTGGGTGGTCTTCTCCTTAGCTATAGAGTTCACATCTGGTCTGCTCTTTGTCTCTATCTCATGGTTTATTCTTCCCCACTCTTCCACCAGGCCTTCTGGTCCCTCCTCACCCTCCTCTCCCCTGCCTTCTGTGTTGAGAGAAGCCACAGTTAGGTCAATGCAGGGGGTGGGAGGAGATGGCAGAGACAAAGAGTTATCCTAGGAAAAGGAGTCCATTTGTTCCTAGCTTACCCAGTTCACTCTTGAAGGTGTGGTCCTGGGGAAGGATGGAGGGGGAGCTCCGAATATTTCCTCCTCCAACAAACCAGTTCACATTGGGATTCCAGCGGTTCACAAAGCCACAGAGATGATTTTCTTCAAAGTCACATTCTGGCAGAAGATAAATAAAAACACACTTTATGGAGACAGTTACACCTAGGTATACCCATACTTGCTGCACTGTTTACTCTTAGATATTCAGATACTTTTCTCTGTTCCTTGGCTCACTGAAAATGCACACCAGGACCCCCTGAACAATATTGGCCAAAGAAGAGAAATAAAGGAGACGTTGATGCTACTATAGTCTCTTCACGAAGCTGGCAGTCATAAAAAGGTGCAAGATTCTGAGGAATCAAGGCTCTAATTCATCATTGCTCCTTTGGACTATGGCTCTTCAACTTACTAGTCATGTGGGTTGCAGCGTACTCGTAACCTCTTTGCACCTTGGTTTCTTCATATGTGAAATGGGGACGACGTTCCCACCTCATAGGGCTGTTTCCAAGCACTCTTTAGGGCTATGCTGTTAGCTCCAAAAATTTTGCCCACCACCCTTTCTTTCACCTGGCAGCCTCTCTTGATGGTAGACAAAATGGCCACAGCTGAGAGGCATGCTTCTTAGATGCTAAAGATATCCTGCTTTGCTTATAAGCAAAAGCCCAACCAGAACAGTCAGGGCAGGCATATCCTCGGCTTTGGGTCTCTTCTGCAGCTACTGAGTGGAGAAGAGACAAAGGATAAAAGAACATCCCCCCCCCGCCACACACACACGTACACTTTTTGTGGTATTGGTATCTTTGCACGGATAAATTATTCCCAGTCAACAGATTCCCTTAGTGGAACAAGAAACTCACAAGCCAGTGTCTTCATTGGCTCCCATATTTATGCAATTATAAATATGGAGTATGATTGTACTTGCCATCTCCCATTTGTCCCTCCAGATCCACCTGACTCTCTTCACTCTGCTTGGTTCTCCAGAGGCTGTTCTGTATGGACTATATCAATGTGCTCTCCTGCCTTCTGGCTTCCTGTTGGGTTTGGCCAATGGAGGTGGGAGGAGAGTGAGGTCGGTATGTTTATTCTCTCAGCTCCTGCCCTGCCAGGTTGCCATGTTTGGCTGTGTGCCTCTCCTTGTCAAGTAGCCTTCACCATACAGGTATTGTCTGCAGGTTCTGGTAACCCCGCTTCCCTTGCACCTTCCAATCTAAAGGTGGTAATGGCTCATGACTCATCGGTTGCTAGTCCTGGATTTTGGAGCTATCCCTTGCTGGTTCTCCCTCCCTGCATCCTCTTCACACACCTTTGTAGTACTTTTATTGAACTTTCCTCAAATTACTCAGGTTGATTGTACCCTCTGTTTCCTGCCAGGACCCTGGCTGATATAGTTATCAGTGTGTTTTTACTTTAAAAACCATTGAAAATTTGTAAGATTTACATAATCATTTTTCTTTCACTGCACTGTCTGCTAACCAATCCCTGACAATCAGTGCCAAAGACTGCCACAGAGAAAAATAAAAGCAAGATATTTATTGAGAGTTTTCTATGTGCCAAGCACTATTCTATGCACTTTATATGAATTAACTTATTTAATCCTCAAAACAATCCCATGAGGCAAGTACCATTATCCACCTCGTTTAACAAATTTTACAAATGAGGAAACTAGTGAAGCAAAGAAAATGCACAGGAAGAAAAGAGAGGTAAGAGCGTGACCATAGAATTTAACAACATAAAAGTATTGCGCCCCTTTTGTTTTTTAAACAAACCAGAAACCATTAAGTGAATTGAAGAAAGGCAATGAACATTTCTTGAGTGCCCAGCAAGTACCCAGCACTCTCCCAGTCACCTTCATATCACTGTCTCCTTTAATCCTCACACTAATCCTATGAGGTAAGCATTTTCACAGACGATGAAACAGAGGCTAAGGGGCTCAGTTAGTAGACTCCAACAGAACAGGTGGCGTTCCTCCAGGTGTCTGACTCTAATCTATGCGCTATCCTGGCCGCTAAACTGCCAGGTGGAATGTGGCTTCGAGGGAGGCCCAAGGAAGGCAGCTTGGGTCTAAACTCACTTTTTCTTCAGAAAAGGGTCGTTTTCCAGTCTGTTTTCTTTCACTTGTCTTAAAGACGTCATTGGAAGGTCAAAACAGAGAAGTGAGACTTCAGGGAGTTGGCAAAGGCTCTTTTTGGTTCAGAATCATCTTTGACTCTCCCTTCTCGTCCCTTCAATATCCACTCAGCCTCCAAGTACTGTGAGTGCTGAAAAGCTCTGAAATCTACCTCCTTTTTCCTATGCCACTGCCAATCCCCAATCATGCCCCTTCTGTAAGGTCACAATAGCTTCCTCTGAGTTTTCCTGCCCCATATGTGTTTTCTTCTTCTCCAGCTCATGTCTCCATGACAGCCAGAGTCATCATACTTACACAAAGCTGCGCGCGTGCCTCTCCCCTGCTGGCTGACTTGTAGTGCCTCCTAAACTTGTAACTCATTAAGTCCAAGCTCCACAGCCTGGATCCAGAGTCTTCCTAACAATCTGCCTTAGCAGTCCTGATTCTCACTTCAAATACTCTTATGCAGCCCTTTGCCTTTGCCTGGACATGCCCTGTACTTTCTCCCCACAGGGGTCTGCCCATAGACAACCCCTTCCTTCCTACTCTGCCCCTCCACTCAACTAAATTCTACTCCCTCTTGAAACTTCAGCTCAAATGCATCTCTTCTATTAAATACTCTCCAATTTTCTGTTCTCTTCCCCTGCACCCATGGCTTGTTCTTTTCTAGCAGTATTTATCATATATAGAAATAACTTCAGTGGTGGACGAGTAGACGGTGAGCAGGCATGGGACTGCATCTTCTCTTTATACCATCTCAGAAGCTGGCACATAAGAAGCACCCAACCAACACTGCTCCAGTGGCATCTAAGTGACAACTGTGGTTATAGAGACAGGGGCAATGGTGTGCCAAGAGAGAAATGGAGTAAAGCGAGGAAAGGAGGTAATACGATGCCTCTTTTCTGGCAAATGCTACAAAAAGCTGAGTTTGCAGCAAACTGGAAATTATTTTTATTAGAACTTAAGGTTAAGGCAGCAACTCTGAGGTAACAGTTGCTATATCCACTTTTCTTTCATTAATCCAGGCAGTCCAGGCAAACTCTAATGAGCCCTCCAATGCTAAAGACAGGGAAACAACATACAGCATTCAAGTGAACCGAACTCAGAATTTAAACATCTATGCATTATGCAGTGCATTCTGTAAAGTACTCTGTTTCTAGGGCTGATTCAATTCCCTCTGGCAACAGCAGCTTTTAGTAAAAGATTCACGTTCAGATGTAATGAAAATGAAACCCACTTACCAATACAGTAGCCGGTTGTCATCTTGATTTCAAAGAGTGCAATGCTGGCTGTATTTCCCTGCCCTAGGACACCTTCTATTAAAATCTGCACAACACATGGGAAGAAGGGGGTTAGACTTCAAAACACCGTTTCCTTGGTTTAGTATTTCAGCTACTAAGCAGGAGCCACTCAGCAATTCAGGGAAAGACAAGATTGCTAGTCCCAGCTAATTGCTACTGGAATCCGATCTCACTATGGAGTTTATTAAATGAATGTGTGTTTCTGTGCGTGTGTATTTGTGTGCGTACGTAGATACATACATATATACTGAGAACTTGGAGGTGAGCAGGGCCTTCCTGAGAAGCTCAGAGGAAGCTGTCTTCAATTGTTATCCCAACCACAACCTTCTACAGTGCTTGTGGTAGCGCTCGCTGACTGGAGACAGAGAAAAGAGCTTGTGTTCCCAGGGAAATCCATTCTGGGAATGATCAGGAACTGACAGCAGAGGCCTCAGGAGAAAAACCATCCTTTGCAGGAGGAGGTGGGAAGCACAGTCTGACACCTCGTGGTGGGAGATCTCCACACAGGATGGTGGAGGCTCATAAATCAGCTTGAAGTTTTTATATTGATAGAAAATTTGAAAAAAAAAATTTTTATGTTTTTTAAAAATAACTTATTTTATATTTTGTTGTTGTTGAGAATATACACAGCAGGACATACACTGATTCAACAGTTTCTACATGTACAATTCAGTGACGTTGATTACATTCTTCAAGTTGTACAACCATTCTCACCCTCCTTTTCTGTTCCTCCCCATTAACATAAACTCTCTGTCCCCTAAGTTTCCTATCTAATCTTTTGAGTTGCTGTTGTCAGAAAATTTGAAAATTTTACACAAAGAACAGATTAGCTATGTGAGGAGCAAGACAATTTGTGTGTACTGTTAAAGTTCACATTCAGTCCTGTTTCTGAGAGTAGTAGTTTTTCTTATGTGATTTTAGCCTGATATTTTGCAACTGTGCTGGTAGATTAAGGGTGTGGTATACTGCTGGGAGGACATTGTGAAATAGGGTAAACCCAGACCCTCAATGCGCCTTCCCTTAATCCATGCTACCACCTGACAGGGAGAGACTCCAAGCAGGCAGGGGGTATAGTAAAGTATTTCAAAACCTTTTGAAGAAGAAGAGGAATGGGATAGGGAATTGAAAGGGGATTAGGCATGAGGAGAGTTTTCATGAAGGATCCATTGTGTCTTCAAGGACATATTTTCACTAAATATCATATCTCATAGCCAATAAGTGCAGATCCATCCTCCTTCCCCAATCCACACCCAGCTTTGTCTTACATTCTCTACCTTCCTTTTCCAACAATTTTGAAGGAACAATTTCCATATTGAAAAGGAAACAGAACACGTCCTTTAAGTATCTATGATTGTTCAAAATATTTTCATTATATTTTATATTTTATTCAAAAATTACAGCAAAAAAAATTAGGAAGATAACATAAACACATACCACACAGGAAGGAAGGGTGACACAAAATTATAAGAAATGAGAATTCTCCCTGACGCCCCTAAGGAAGTCAATTTCCATTGAAGAATTGGTTTAATCCCACTTAGATTCTTAAACAGATGAAAAAGAAATCCAGGAAGAGGTTCTTTTAAAGAATCAACAAACAAAATATTAATTTTACATTACTTATATATTCTATAATGTGTCTCCTATAAAAGATCACATCCTAACACGAGAAATAACTAACCTCAAATGGCTGCAGTTTTCATAGATCTCAAAATAGCACAAAGGACACACACTAAACGCTGTGCCTTCCTCTTAAACTCCACCTACCTTGAATTTCTTGGTACTGTTTTGCAAATCCAGGCTGGCTATGAGCCAGCTATCTGACGCTTCCTTAGTTGACCAAAGCAAGCGGTCAAAGCTTTCATCTTCAAATCTCACATAGAGGTTCAGCCTGCTGGGATCTGATAGAGGCTCTGAAGATGTCGTTATCTGGTAGACCAAGCGGAGGCAGCTCCATTCATCAGCCTGTAAATCAGAACTTAGCAGCACGGCTTTCTCCCCCTGCTTGGCAAATGAAGTGTCTACATAAATGTAATGGCCTGGAAAAAGAAAGGAACAAAGAGGAGGAATCAATCTTATGTTTGTAACTCAGGAAAGTACACCAACTTCTCACTAATTGATACGACTAGGTTCCAAAGACCAGATCATTATGCGAAAATCAGCATTATGAAAAAAAGGAGGATGACCACATCAGATCACAAAAATGGAGAATGACTACATCATTGGATATCTGCCAAATTACATAATTACATAATTGCTAAACCACTGAGAATCATGGCCCAGCCAAGTTAACACACAACCTTAACCATCACAGCCAGTGTTATTCTCACCTCACACCTTGCCATTCATTATTGCCAGACATATGTTGTTAATGCGCTAAATAGTCAGATAGTAGACTTTTTAATATTGTTATAAATGCAAAATGATGGATAATGAGATAGTTGATAAGTGAGGAGTAGGTGTACGCAACTGTGGTCCAGAAAATCTGAAGGTAGATAGAGCCTACAGATGCATTTTGTTTGGCCCACTGAATGTTGTCTTAACACTACATCTCTGTCTTGTGAAAAATCAGAAGGTCTCGCAATATTGAGGTTGCTTTCCCACATGACAACAATAGACTGGAACAGAGGAGTGCTGCCTCTTGAGAAGGTGGCATGTGGCCTCCATTTTGCCATAATCTCCACCACTCCCTATTAACCCCTGAGACTGAAGCCAAGTGTCTGTTGCCTTTTATTATTTTATACCCAGACCACTTGTCACATTGTATTCATCTCCCTGGCTCCCATGTGTATATGAGTTCGAGAACCCTGGAAAAGGGGGCCAGGATCTGGATGAGCAGCATGAATAGGTGACTGGAGTCAGAATATCTTGGAGGACTCAACCTTCTCCTTCCACAGCCCCCCTCATACCGAATGGTGCATTCTGCATTTCACTCGCATCATTATAGCCTGGACCTTGGGGCCTAGGTAGAAAAAGTTTATTGTAAACCAATTTTTCATTGCAAATAAAATTCCCTGCCCCTAGACTCTTCTATGACCAGATCTTAGAGTTCTTATAACTAAATGAGAAAGTGTATACAAAATATCCGCAACAGGGCTTGGAAAGCACTGAACTTTGGGACTAGCAATTATTATCTCCTCCTACCCCTCCTCTCTTTCTCAGCCCCCTCCTTCCTCCTCTTTCCCCTCATCCTCTGTCTTCTTCTTCTCTTTCTGCCCATCCTTCCCCTTTCCCCTCTCCATCCCCCTTCTCTCCTCTTCTCCCCTCTCACTCTGTCTTTTTAGTATATTGACAAGTGTTCTGCTGGCCACACGAGAATGTGGAACAGAACTTCTACAGGAAAAAAAAAAAATGAACTGGAGCCAAGAACCCTAGCTGGAGCTTTCCAAACTCAATTCAGGCCATCTGCTTTTGTACAGCAGTGATATGATCTGTCCATGGGTCTCTGGCGATCCACTGCCTTTCTGGCCTACATGTAGCCTGCTGTTCTCCATTGTGTGGCCTCCTACCTCATCCCTTTAAATTTGGGTTCCCCAATGCTAGACTCTTACTAGAAAGGCCCTGCAATGCCTCTATGCTTTCCTTGATGTTCTTCAGCCCCTCCTCCCATGCTTGTCCCGGATGCCAATCTTAGTCATGATCCTTGTCTCTGTGGTGAGTATGGACAGATCAACAGCCCCTCAGCTGATGACCATCCCCACAGTTAGGGCATTGTCTTCAAGGAGCCCCTTTGCCTGCTGAAGGGTTTCCAGATCAAGATCTATCTTTGGCTGGCAGTCTTCTTGACATAGCAGCCACCCACTGGGTGTAAAGAGTAACTGCTTCTTGATGACAGTCCAGGCCTCCTCTTGTGGAGAAAACTGGCTCTTGCAGCAATCACCACCATGGCCATTGTTGTTGTTGGGTGCCACAGAGTTGGTTCAGACTCATAGCTAAGTGCTTCATGTGCATTTACTAGCTGTGGAGCCTCCTGAGTTTTGAAGTACTAAGCTGGGCTTTTGATGCCAACCCTTTTTTGAATAAAAGTGCTGTTTCATTGTGGCATGAGAGAATGTTATGTGTGCCATCCTACTTTCTCCACTCTCTGCTACTGTCTCAAAAGAAGGGACTCCAGGCAGGCTGGTAGTAGGGGAGGGAATGGAGAGCCCAGAGCACTTTAACCCTTTTCTGAGGGATTAGAGACTTAGGCAAGTCCCTGGGTGGTGCAAACAGTTAATGCGCTTGGCTGTTAACCAAAAAGTTGAGGTGCAAGTCCACCCAGAGGCACTTCAGAAGAAAGTCCTGTCGATCTACTTCTGAAAAATCAGCCATTGAAAACCCTGTGGAGCATAGTTCTACTCTGACACACATGAGGTCACCATGAGCTGGAGTCAACTTGGTGGCAACTGGTAATGATACTGATATGCCGGTACCACAGTCTCTATTACTGTAGCTTTGAAGTAAGTTTTGAAACTGGTAAGAATGAGTCCTCCAACTTTTTACTTCTTTTTCAAGATTGTTTTGGCTATTCTGGGTCCTTTGCATTTTCATAGGAATTTAAAGATCAGGACGGGAATAGGGCAAGTTAAAAAGTCACAAAACCCATGTTCTTACAGAGATTCAGCCATTTTTCTTGAAGTAATGTTCCCCAGATTGTTGCAAGCCTTTGGTTAATTTCCAGAGTTCTTAAAAAAGTTGATTTTGACAATTCTCATTGTTTTTATGGAGGAGAGGACTTTCGGAGGTCCTCACTCTGTCATTCCTGCTGACATCATTCCCTTTCCCCGTGTTTCTGAACCAGTAAGAACAGAAAATAATATTTAGAGATGTGAAAGTAAACATGGACAAATAAGAAAAAAGCAAAGCATGAAAGAAATCACATAGGGGTTGGGAGTTTGATCATGACTCATCATCAGGTCAAGGGTCTGGGGGAGATTTACTAGCTACAGTGTTGGAGATATAATTAAGGAGGAGAGAAATGCTTAGGCAATTTGAACTGATACATGAGACATTTATTCGAAGTGATAAATCTTTTAGAGGGGTCAGAAAAGGGGCATAAACTTCCAAACAGATTTTAAAAATGTAAGTCACCAATCAAACACAATAATTAAACCATCTTGCCAAAAAGGACAGGCTCCATGTGCCTTGGGATCTGAGCTTGTCTCCTCGTCACCTGCAGGCACCAGAAAACATCAGACAAAGCTGGTCTGCTTCAGTGAAGGCCGACATAAAGAACTGAGTTTTGAGGTCATGCTCAATTGCTGAACACAGCTGCACAGTTAGAGCTCAATACATTGATGACTTGTAACAGCCAAAGCACACCATGATAGGTCTAAATCCCAGAGCTAGTGCTGTGGCATTGTGGCCAGGGCATGAATCATGGGGGCTTCTCTTTCCTCTTGGGCATCCCTGGAATTCTATGAGGTAATAAATGCACCGTCCTTTAGGTGTGATGATCATATTGGGTTGACTGTGATGGAGTGGATACCACCCAGGATTTGGTAAGCATGACCTTGGTTTAAATCTTTATCATACATATACTAACTGTGTCATCAGTTTCTTTATCTGCAAAATGGAGATAATAAAAGAATACTGTACTACTATATATATGTTCAGTATTTGGAAAATCACTTTTTGCACTCAGGAAAAAAAAAAAAAGAAAACAACCTTACCACCTTCAACACACACACAAAATATATTTTTCTTACAAAATTTCAAATAGCCACTAAATGAAAGCTATTTCATTTACTGCTCAAACTAAGAAGTATATATTTCAACAAAAAAGGAAAATTGGCTGTGTTGTACTTATATATGGCATGATATATACAAAACTATGAACGGTGTACTCTGTGTAATTTAAGGAATCTTCAAGGGCCATTTTGATGGTATCTCATCTTCATTTTTTGTGCGGACTTTAGAATGTAAAGCTCAAATAAGATGTGACTTTGTATCTACAGGGTAGTTTCAGGTACCTGATGAAATGATGTATGTAAAAATGCTTTGTAAATTGTCCGGTGAATCGTTCATTATTTCTGTTCCTATCATCAGGGGCAGAAGTCCTTCAGTTGTTCCAGAAGTAGTAAGACATTTATATTGACAATATAAATTGCCAACATATTTTCCAGTACGGTTTAGAGTAGATATTTGTACAGGTAGCAGATCACATTTTCAGTACTGGTATGAGAAGAGCCTTCTCGCTCATTCACCTTCATCTACCCTTTGTGTTAAAATCCGTTAACTTTGTCGACTTTGATGCTTGGCCCCGCCTGGCTTTCCATCCTCAGCATACCTCCTCTTCACAGCTGAGCCCCTTGGCTCTTACCCAGGATTAATCATCATCGAAAGCAGGATTCAGCATATTTACGCCTGATGTGATTCAGGCTGAAACCTTGTGACCCAGGTCTGATAACGATGCCTACATCTCTGTTTTGTTTACCTCTTAGTACCTTGTGTAGCTAAGGCAAAGACACTGCCTCCTTTCCCAGGGACAAAGTCCAGCCTCTGAACTCAGGCTAGGATCTTCCTGGCAGACTTCCTGAATGCCTTACTGTCTGCCTCCCTGGGTCGAGTCCTGCTGGGGGAAGCAGCAAGGCAGAGTGATTAATGGCGCGGCTATCACGCCAGCCAGATGTTGGTTCAAATTATGGCTTACAAAATACCACTTAAAAACTACATTACTTTGGGCATTTACTTAAACTGTCTGAGACTCAAGTTCTTCACTGGTTAAATGGGGATGCTACAACACTGAATTTACCAGAGTTTTAAAGAGGTGGCACAAACAGCTAAGTTCTCAACTATTAGGCATAAGGTTGGTGGTTTGAACACATCCAGTGGCACCTCGGAAGACAGGCCTGCTGATCTGCTTCTGAAAGGTCACAGCCTTGAAAACACTATGGAGCAGTTCTACTCTGCACATATGGGGTCACCATGAGTCAGAATTGACTCAAGTCAGCTAACAACAACAACAAAATAAGGTAACATAAGTCGAGCAATGATCATGAAGATGGGGCAGGACCAGGCAACGTTTTGTTCTGTTATACATGGAGTTGACATGAGTTTGGAGCCAACTTGACAGCAACTAACACCACCACCACCAAGTCAACTTAGCACAGTGCTTGAGGGGACATGGTAAGATCTTAATGTTAGCTCTCATTTTTCCAGATTTCTGATCACCATACTCTTCTTGATGGTTAGCAAACCTCATCATTTCATATTGGACCCCTCTAATACTAACAGATATTTGTTCCACCTGCTGCCCATTGCCCTACCCTTCTAACACCAACTTTTGTTCATTGTATAGAATATTCTCCAACCATCTGCAGCTGGATCCATTCTCCTAGCACCTCCTCTACTTCTTTGCGCACACCTTGTTCTAGGTCCCTGCCTCTTCCAGTCTGCCCCCATCCTGTTGCCCAGCTGTGTTCTATGCTATGACAATCATCTCTAGGGTCTATCAACTGATCAAAGCAGCCTAGACAAGAATGCACGCAAAGCATCTAGCAAGAGTTCATAAAGTTTCGGCAAAGAGCCAGATTCTTATCGTGGAAAGACGAAGCCTCCATGGAACTGCAGTCTCAATTATGTATGAGCCATCAGTTTATGTTTTGAAGGAGTCTTGCTTTCTTTTCACAACAAAGACTTTTAATTAAAATAAAAAGTCAAATTTCTGAATATGCACAGAAAATGCAATGGTCACAGTTAATTGTGCTTACTGGAGAATGAATGGACTAGCATTCCTCAAGTAAAAAACTATATTAAACTTTGGGATTGTTAATCTGATGTTTTTTCAATTAGATCACAATTATTTGTAAATCTACTGATTACTTCTGCCAGAAGAATATTCTGAGAATAGCTAAGAAAAATCATAAATTTCTATCTTATATAAAATAGTCTCACCTCTGTTTGAAGTTTCCAGTTTTACTATTGTCCTATGTAGTTTATTTAATAAATCACTAACCATATGAATCATCATTTTAATCATATGAAAATGAACATAGCTTTCAAGAATTCATCTCAAATCATCTGCTAATAAATAAACATTCAAAGGGGACTAACATTTGACATCCTCCAGGCACTAGATTCTTGATATATGTTCTTTCTCTTAATACTGTCAAATGGTCCTATGAGATGGGAATTTCCACTTTGAAAATGAGGAAACAGATTCACAAATATTAATTAACAATCCAAGGTCACAGCTAGTAAACCAAGGTTTGGCTCCAAGTCCACAAATTTTCCCCTGCACCATGCTGCCTCTCAAGTATTTCACCATTGATCTCCTTTGTTATCTTCCTAACTGTATTCACCTTCCTCTTCCTAACTGTATTCACCTTCCTAAAGCAGGTGAAAAAAGCTTTCCTTACTCGTCCTTTGCATTGGTGGTTTAGTGGTAGAACTCTTGTCTGCCATGTGGGAGACCCAGGTTCGATTCCTGGCTAGTGTACCTCATGCACAGCCACCACCCATCTGACTGTTAGTGGAGGCTTGCATGTTGCTATAATGCTGAACAGATTTCAGTGGAGCTTCCAGACTAAGACAGAGTAAGAAGATAGGCTTGGCCATCTACCTCTGAAAATCAGCCATTGAAAATCCTGTGGACCACAACAGTTCAATCCTAAACTCATCATGGGGATGGCACAGGACCGAGCAACATTTTGTTCCATTGTCCATGGGGTCACCATGAGTCAGGACCAACTCATCTGCAACTAACAATAAGAACGTGTCCTTACACCAGGATCTTGAAGGGATAGATGTTTCTTTATGCAAGCTCACTCAACATTCTCTACAAATACTGTCCTTCCTGATAATACAATAACCAGATTAACTTTACTACTACATTGCCTCAAAACTAAAAGGTTTTTAAACATGTTGAGTTTTCTAAAATTAAGATATGTCTTAGACTTGACCTGTAGAAGTGCCGAAGGGTGGTAACAATTCAATGGTGCAACTTAGAATTGATAGATTAGCAGTAAGGTATTTGTACTTTGTTAGTGATAGCAATCAGACAGGTTCCACCATCTTGGGCTCAAAGCTCCCCAGCAACTGTCCCCTGTAAGTACTGCTGTGAGTGGCGAGTGAGGCCACATGGAGATGAAGGGTCATGGAGCATCTCAGCATGAGGGCAGCCCAGAAATCACTATCAGTTTCACATACAAAGCACAGCCCAGAGTTTCAGCCCAGTGTCTTAGTACATATTTACTAACTTGGCATTGAACAAAAGGCACTATATGTGCATCTTATGGGTGATCCATTTCCATGATGGATTTGGACCCTTAGCTGCTGGACAACAGGGTACTCCATATTACTGAACATAAGCAAGTCTGACAGGCTTCCAGTCTCCCTGAAGGTTTAGAAAGAGTCTCTCCATGTAGCTTTGCAAGGCACACCCTTATTCAGTGGTGTTTTTGATGGGAATGGCTTCTCTGCTTCCCTAATGACATCATTTAGGAAATGCCTCATTTCCATTCAATCAGACTGCATGAAACCCCTGGCTTTTGGTTAGTTTCCACAGATGAAGAGATGAATGAGATTTAAGAGGTATAAGCTTAAATATAAATCTCTCTAGAAATCAATATACTGAGGATGGTTAATTTGCAGCACAATTTTATAGGCATGTCCTGCTTTTGAAATGTCATAGGCAAAATGATCTATAATTGAGTAGGACTGAATAGCAATTGCAGTCTTATTTTGGTGCCGAGTGGTAAGAAACCCCTTCCAGAACGCATAGATGCTCTTGAGTTGGGGAACATTTCAAATATAGCTTTGGTTAAGAAAAAAGGAAAGCATACGTTTAAAGAACAGCATAAAATTACCAAGCACAACTTCAGTGCCACGCCAGCACACCGGGCTGGGGGTAGGGTAAAATCTTCCTCCTGATGCGGAAATTGACTTCTTGGTGTTCCCAGTATTCCTAGTCAACGTCACTTGGCTCAGGAAACCCAATAAGCCTCAGTCATTATTATACGATGTTTATCGGACTCAAACATACCAATGAAGGCGGCACAGGACTGGGCAACATGTCATTCTGATATACATAAAGTTGCCATGAGTCAGAGTCGACTGGATAGCAACTAACAACAACAATCTCCAAAATGAAAAAAAAAAGTTAAAATCTCTTCTGTTCCAAACTCATTTATAAACAAGAATTTGCTCCTCTCTACAATAGATCCAGGACTTAGCCTACAACTGCAGAACCTTAAAATGTTAGGGCTGGAAGAGGCCTTGATGTTCAGTAGTGCCAGGGCAGATTTCTTCTCTATGCCATTTTTTGTAAGAATTGAAGAAAATCGTGAGGCCCAGTGCAGACTTGCTGAATAGACTGTCCCCATTGGGTAGCAATGTCTGCACTGGTCCCAGGAGAAGATTATGTGGGGCAGATCTTGTCCAACCTCTTCCGCTAATTGATTCAGTAACCATTCCCACAGCTGGTGTGTTTGGCTTCTCAGGAGTGAGTGGATGGCCTCAGGAAGGTTGTGGCATTTTCACCTTACAGGTGGTCCTTCTTTGTACATCTGGAGTCACACAGAAGAAGCACCAACCCTTTGATTCCTTCCTGATCTTGAAATATTCTTTTCCTCTGGATTCCTTGATTCCCTAATGCTCTTTATGGCAGCCACAGAATTTCTTTTAATTACTCTTAAGCAAAGGCACCATGCTCTCTATTGCTTCCAGGCCTTCCTACATGCTGTTCCCTTTACCTCGGATACTCTTTCATCTCTCTTCCCTTGTGCATTCCATTCCACTACTTCCTGCCTCCTTTCCTAGCTCATTCCTAAACTTCATTAAGGTCTTAGCTTAACAGAGCCATCAAGTACAGTTGTGCAGTGTTCAACCTATACAACTGTGCATAGTGGTCTTGTTTATGTACTGCCTTTTCCCAGGCAGCCTTTGCTAACCTCCATCTCCAATCTTGGTTTGATGCCCCTTCTAAGGGCTATTTTAGTATCAGCATTATAACTTGAATTCTTATTTGTTTGATTACCTATCTGTATTCCTCACTAGGTTTTAAGCACATAAGGGCAAATACCATTACAGCCCTGGTGGCACAGTCGTTAAGCATTCGACTGCTTACCAAAAGGTCGGCAGTTCGAGTGCACCAGCCACTCCTTGGAAATCCTACGGGGCAGTTCTACTCTGTCCTATAGGGTTGCTATGAGTCTGAATCGACTCTACAGCAATGGGTTTTGGGTTAACCATGTCTGCCTGGCTCCTAGTGGGTGCTTTCTATATTTTTAAATAAATGAGTAAACTCCCTCCTGATGGTAGGTTTGCTTTTTATGATTATATATAAAAGATATATTATGATTCTTTTTCATTAAGGAGATGTTTCATTAGGCTTGAATTTCATAAGAATGACTAAATTTACTGTTATTCTAGGAAATACGATATTTAATGAGAGCTGTAACTTCACTGGCAACTCATGCTACACGTAATATTTTCACGTACGCTCCCACTGTTAATACTTTGTGAAACACAAATTCTCACCACGTCAAGAGTCACAAAGGATCGTTAAAATAACAATTCTTTGCTTTTCTGGAATGCAGAGTTTGCGGGAGGCATTCAGAAACTATTTTTGGTGTGGCATTTCTAGATTAAAGAGAGCTATAGTTTTATCAGCCTCAAATCATTTTGAAGAGTTTCAAAGGGCACAGATCAGCGATACATTGAGAAGTGATGAAGTCAGCATTGCTTAGACATCTCAACAAGGAAACTATTCTCGTATCATGGCTAACACTGCAAAAGGAGTCTTAAAAGATTACAAAGCATTAAGCCTGGCAAAAGTAAAACAAGAACCAGGAGGCAATTTCCAGTGAAAACAATCTGCCAACATTTGAAACCACAACCACAGATGTTCGCTCCACCCTTTGTCATAGGGTCTGGGAAGGGTGTAGCCTTAAACCCTGCTGGCCCCAGTGGCAGTTCTAAAGAGAAGTTTACCTTAGCAACTACCAACAGAGAACCCAGTGATGAACCCACAATGAAAGGTCATGGGATATTTGGAGAGAGAGCTTCACTTTATACAGTATTGAACAAAGAGGTATGAAAGAATACAAAAAGGCTACATTATCTGATAGTGTTTGTCCTATCAAAGATGGTCCTCAGAACACATTTTTCACTACATGATTTGCCAGTGGGGACGACGTTCCTTCGGAAGCATGAGATTGTCACTATCTAAGATGAAGGAAATGGGAGGACGATGACACTGGGGGATAGTAGGTAACTGAATTCACTCTGCAAGTTTGCTAAGTGTATCTGTAAGGAAAAAAGTACTCTTTGTCTATGGAATATGGGTTCATTCACAAGGAAATTTTTAAAATTTTGACTTACAAGGGACTCTAACTCTCTATCTTCCCAATTTTGCTAATAACACTGTTGAGAGCACAGCTGAATATTTTTGTTCATGCATTATGCAGTCAATTTTGTCAAACAAAAGAATTACAGACATTTCAGCTTCACTCAAACCAGAATAAAATAGGAGTGCCTATGAACAGTTCACCATGGTACAAGTAAATAGATAAATATGAATTTAAAAAATATATATTTTATTTGCACTTTATTATTTCAAATTCTGCATTTTATGCCTACTATACAGTATAAAAAAGTAGCAACAAGAATATGTCATTTAAAAAGAAAATATAGCTATAGAGGTAATCACATTTCGTTTGCTGAATTACAGAGAAGATGGGAATTAAATGGTGTGAACATAATAATAAAGAGAAAGAAATGTTTAAATGAAAGTAAACTCCATAATATCTGTAAAATGAGGGATCTGGCTTATATTAATAGTTTTAAAACTTTTTCTTTTCAAATAGAATTGAACACAAAAGTGTAGCTGTGGTTTCCAGGTAGACTAAAGAGTTTTATATAGTCATTTGTTATCTAGGTCAATTTTGCCCACTAATCCTGTTCCTTCCCAACCAACCCCCTTTCAGGGACCCCTGAAGCTTGTCCTTTGAGCCCAGGGATGGTTTGGAAACCACTGACTTAGACACTCTTTGGTCCTCTCCAATATGGCAGTCTAATAATATACTACAGGAGTCTCTGGGTAGTGCAAACAGTTAATCACTTGACTGTTAACCAAAGTTGGTTGTTTGAACCCACCCAGAGGTGCCTCAGAAGAAAGGCCTGGTGATCTGCTTCTCAAAGGTCACGGCCTTGAAAACCCTATGCAGCAGTTCTACTCTGCGCATATGAGGTTGCCATGAATCAGAATCAACTCGACAGCAACTGGTTTGTTTTTTTTGGTTTTAATATACTACGAACCACCACCATTCCATGTCCCTCCCACTCCAAACCTGACTCCTGCTCCTTTCCATGTTGGTTTTACTCAGTTAGCTGAGGTTTTTGGTTAAGTGCAGAAATTCACTGTGCACGTGTCTATGTAAGTAACCACAATTGCACTGGTTGATAAGTCCTCACTTGCAAACTCATCTTTATTGATTTCAAGAGCCAGCATGCAGTACACCCCTTCTAACCTAGCAATTCTCAACTTTGATGCACATTGGAATCATCTGAGGAACTTTAAGATCCTGAAGCCTTGGTCTGCAGTACAGACTAGACATCAGTCCATGTCCCCAGAAATGTCTCAGTCCCAGGCAAACCAGATTGGTTGGTCACCCTACTACATTACGATTTTTAAAATTTCCCCAGGTCATTCTGAAGTCAAGCCGGGCTTGAGAACCACTCTTCTGATCTGTTCCCTCTCATCCTTTGGCTCTATCACATTTGACTCAGTATATTCCATGAAGTTAGGGCTGGTGGGAAGAACATGGCTTTTGGAATCAGGTAGTACTGACTTTGAATAATAGCTCAGCCAATCACTGCATGACTTTAGGCAAGTTAATTGAGCTCCCCCGAGCCTCAGTTTGTCAGGTGTAAAATGAGGATAATAGTATGAACCTCAAAGGGATGTTTGTGAAAATGTAATAGTATTATGAATGGGAAGTACACTGTACGGTGCCTGTTTCAATAAAGCATGGCCTCAGGTTTCACATTTGTCAAATCATTATACTACTACTCTACCAAGAATTTCTTTTCTTATATTAAAGTCATGTATATCAGAGTTTCTTCAAATTCTGTCATTCATATATCACCTTTGGGATTTTGCTATATCTCTGTATCAATGGTACTAACATTACTTAAAATGTTTCTTTTGCCGTACTCATCTTTGAAAACGTAATATTTGTTTTAGCTGGCTCCTTAATAGTATCTCCATGAAATTTGGGAGTTTCTGTGCTAGTTAATTTAGTATGCATAAACACACGCACATAATTTTTAAAATAAAAAAAATAAGGTCATGTACCACCTAAAGTGAACTACTGTGCTATGCATACTTTGGGAAACATTTATGTGAAAGTTAGTTATTATTATATTTTCAAACTTTTCAGATCTTGGAAACTAAAGCTCAGAGAGGCTGAGGAATTTGATCAAGGTCAACTAGACAATCTATTGCAGAATTGAGACAAGAACTCAAGTTTCTGAACTTTGGGTCCATGTTTCCGTTACCCAGCCTCTAAAATACTTTTAGTTGAAGCCAAAATTACAATCCTGCTGGGTAGCTACAGGATTAACACTGTGTTTCGTCGAAGCAGTACTGTTCTTCTACCACTGTTGTTATTGCTTCTTCACCGAGAAAACCTAAAGGAAAATCTTTTCCTTCCAGAACTTGCCTGACAGTGCATCCTGAGCTGGCCTAGCCATGACCCTTGCTCCTTTTGATAGCAGGAGCACAAGGTCCCAGGGGGAAATGGAAGGAAGGCTGCTTGCACTTTTAAGGTAGGAGGGCAGAGCAATTTGAGGTTGTCAGCACAGTATACTGTTGAGAGACTTTTCTGAAATTGGTCCGACCTTGTTTCATCTTTCTCCAACCAAGCACACTCAAATGTGTTAATAAGCCTTCTAATGGATTATGCGGACATTTCTACCAAACCTCTTCCAAAAAATTAGAGTATCTCTAAAGTCTATGTTTGTTTTTTACAAAAAAAACAAGAAATCCCTACCTACTCCCTAATTTATCAATAATCAGACAAAAGCATCAATAGAGAGGAGTCCGGTATCCAGCAGAAGTAACAACAATGCAGGCAGGTCTGTTGTGAGCCCTCTCACCTGCTTCAAGTATCGGCCTCAGAAGCCAATTAAAAGTGGAGGATGTTGCAGTAGATGTTTGTTATTTTTACCTGCCCAGCATACATTTCCCACAATTCAGGCTAACAGCACTCTGGTTTTCCTTTGAGGAGCCTACCCTTCCTCATTTTCAGTCCAAGTAGTTTGAGTGGGACTGACCCCGTTAGCCCCTTTCCAGGAGTGGCCACAAGACCCAGCTTGATCAAGCAGATTATTTAAATTCTTTGGCCACAGTGATTGGTTCAGAGATGAGCACATGATCCATCTCAGGTAAATAAGGCTCAATTATGAGAATTTTGTTAGAACTGTTGGGAAAGAGAAGCTTTCTTTCCACCAGGATTATCACCTGTAAGAATGTTGACTCCTCTAACTGCTGGCGGCCTTGAAAATGAAGTTAGTACAACAGAAGGCAGAGCGAAAAGATATTAAGAGAGAAAGATTGAACTGGATGACATTTTTTTGAGCCCCTAGATACACCTGAAGTCAGATACTTCTGAACTTTTTATTCATGTTAGGTGATAAAGTCCTTCTTTAGTTTAAACAAGTTTGAATTAAAGTATTTTTTATCTGGGGATAAAGCCCTGTCAATTCAGAAGTCAGAGTGAGTACATGGTACACTGGTTTCAACCATGAGGAAACGGAAATGGAGAAGACAGAGGTTGTGAACTAAACAGTAGAAAGTGGTCAAGAGACCAGTTACTTGTCTCAACTTTATTACTACTTAGCTAAGGTGGCCTTGAAAGGTGAGTTGACCTCTCCAAGCCTCAGATTCCTCATTTGGAATAAAATAAAGGAATTGGACAATCAGTAGTTCTCAAACAGAGCTCTGTGCCACCCTGAAGTGCCCTCAGGCAATGGGAGGGTAATGGGGATCCAGGGCCCCAGACTTCCATCTGTGTGGCTAGCTCTCCTCTTATCTATATTATATTCCAGACTTCCATAAGTTTTTGTTGGAAGAATGGGTTCCACTGTTAAAATGGATTAGTTGACCACCCCAGTTCTGTTTATACTGAAGTCTAAATTGAGTAAAGGGTCAGCTAGGGCCCAGGAAGAATGTGGTGCCTGGTTAATATTTTCTACTCTATGTTAGGAGCTGGTTAGAAGCCAAGGTCAAGAACTCAGTCCTCAGAGGGTTCATTAGCGTTACACAGACATAAAAAATTGTTAATGGCTAGGATCTGCATCCCTAATTTTGAGATCTCAGAGATGTGGGTCATTGGTCACACAAGGGGCTGGGAAAAGGAATGTGGATGATTCCATAGTCATTAGCTATTGTAAATGCCAATACAAACACCACTGGTAATACTCAAGGCAGGCCATCTCTTAATAGCTACATAGAACAGAGGGTGGTGTGCTTGGAGGCTTGTTTATTTTTCTCTCTCTAGAGACAGTGTGATCATTGTAGAAGAAGCTGAGAAAACAGAGAGCACTTGTTATACAATCAACTTCACAACACCTGATGTGTAGCTACAGTGCTCTAAGTTGATATGGATTTGCTTTTTTTTTACAGAGACAACACACATTGTAGGGGAAATCAAATGAGACAATAATTTTTATGAAAGCATAAAAAAATTTTATGCAAACATGAATTATTATGATTACCTGGAAAAATACATTCACTTCAAAGCAAGACTTGACACCGCATGTAAACTTGGAGTGTGCAAAAGCTTTAGAAAACGTATCTCAAAAAAAGAAATTTTAGCACCAATTGACAGAATGTGTGTCATCCATCTTTGTAGTCAAAAATTAAACTCTGAGTTTAAGGCAGATCTAATCAATTTTCTTTGCCTTATTTCAGGTAAATTTGTGCACGGGACGAAAGTTTTATAACAAATATGTGTTACAAGAATAATATTGACCCTGTTGACAATAGCTGAATATTTAATGCTGCCTTAACAAATGTGCTGAAAGGTAACAAATTAAGAATGAAAATTATTTTTCTGTTTGCCCTTCTAGTCACTGTATAACTAGAGGTTTTCTCAGTAGAGAACTGTCTTTTTCCACAGTATGTAACTGATGCCATTTATATAAATAGTAAAGTTAAAATAAGTATATATAACTTGAGGTTTAATTTCTATTGTTGGTTAACTTCTGATTTCTATCACTTTGCTGACATGTGCTGCAGGTACATACAACTCAGACAGGGGAATGTGTGATCAGTCTTAGGAGAGGACAGTTAGTTTTTCAGTTAGGCTAGGCAGAGGTCAGGAGAAGAGACATGCAAAGGGTTAGTTGAGGACAAGCTATGAATGCATCAGAACACGTCTCAGGATTTGGAAGCAAGCAGTGGTCTGCAAGGATCCAATTTGGGAAAGACAGCTGGTTTCAGGATTAGTCAAAGTCAGGAGTGCTAGGCTCAAGAGAGGCAGAAATACACATCAACACTGGGACAAAAGATTCAGATCTATTGGATGATAGGGAGTTTCAGACAGCACCTTGGATAGCTCCCTGGGCAAGACGCGCTCTGACAGAGCTAAGACCCTGAGAAATCAAGGATCTCATCCTCTAAGGCCCAGGTCTTCCCAGTTGGCACCACCCTTGATGGAATGAACTTGGCCCTTGGAGTATAGGGGAACCAGTTACCATATCCAGCTGGAGTGTTTGACTTAAAGCGCCAGGGATGGTGTCTGTGCCCCTAGGTAAAAGGCTCTTTGGTGATGGTGGGTTGGCGGCATTGTTCTCCCAAACTTCAGATAATTTGTTTTCCAGAAGTCTTATCCCACCTAATTTGGAAACAGAAGTTTCCAGGACCAACATTACAGTGATGACACGGGACCCTGTGGTGCAGTTTTAATGTGTTAATGTCCACCTTTGATTTCATTATTTCTCTTTCAGGTACTGATATTTGTAGGAGGTGGGATATGGTGAATTATGCATTTATTAGATTAATGAAGTTCTGTATTAAAACAAGTTTAATTTTTTCCCATTACTACAGCTTCCGATATTGTAAAGTTAATAATTATAGAAATCCTTGGGCATGGCTTTGACGCAGGTATCTGTTGTCAGACTATTCTCCACCGACCAATACTATTACTAGTGGAGAAAACTTGCCTTCAGTTGACTCCTCACTGGTAGAGCCTAAAATCTCTTGGGTTCGAAGACATCATGATAGCAATATTGTTTATCTCAAAAGTCTTTGGGTGAATTTGTGTTATGGTGGCAGTGGATCATAACAATAATTGGAATACCAAAGTCATCCCAAATGGTTTAATTACTAAATCGAAAGCATAACATTTAAATTATTAATCACGTGAGTAGGAAATTTATGTAGAATTAACGTAAGAAAGGAATCAGGCAGAAGGAAGAGAAACACGTTGTAAATGGAATAAAGTTTGGGTATGGGGTAGGGTAGGAACAGAGAAGAGTACTACTGAAGATACCTATTCGATGTGAGACTGCCACATGATGATGTGGCACCAGCTCTGAGTTCATTTATTCAACAATGTATATTGAGCATCTACTCTGTACCAGGCATTATTCTAGGCCCTAGGGACATGACAGTGAACAAAACAGACCTTCATGACATTATTGACTCCTTTCTGGTGATCTTAAGTCAGATCACCTTGAGTGAGAGCTGTCTGGGTGGTAACTCTTCAAAGAGTATGGCCAAGCTACAACACAAGAAGTTGGCTAAATAGGAGTCAGACCTGGCAGTGGGGGACATGAATGACCTGAGTAAGAGATTTAAAGCTTATGAGTCTCTCACCTCACTAAAACCGGTCATATAGTATATAAGTTGATAGAGTGCCAGGAGAGGGAAGAAGATTCCAGTTGGTATTTTGAAGCCAAGAAGGACTTGATACATTAGAGGAGACACAGGTGATAGATACCTAGTTGGGTGTCTTTGTATGTCTTATTTTAGAGGATCAATGGTTCTTTGGGATCACAAAATATTAATGTTAGGACAGACTTGAGAAGTCATTGAATCCAACTCCTTCTTTCAACTCATCTTATATCTCTCAGCTAATTAAAGCCAGAACATGCTTATCTTTACTGGAATGGAAGCACATGTTTCTCTGTGTGATTTTCATGTTTTAACTGTGTCTGGCTAAAGAATCTGCTTGGTAACAATAATCAATTAAATCCAGATTAATCATTTTAAACTTGAAGGGACTGCAGGGCAGTTCTCAGGTCACTGGCAGGCTGGGCTTTGGTTTGTGACAAGGAATATAAAAAAGAGGAAATCATGGGTAAGAGAGGAAAGAAGCCAACGGGATGGAATGCAAGGCCTGACCAGGAGCTTGCTGGCTCCTTTCAGTGAGAAATACCATCTTTGTCTTCAGCTGCAACTATTACTCTGTAATAGAACAGACTGTCATAAGTGATCACCTTTCAGACAGGACTTGCCTTGGCTTGGGAGACATATCCAAGAGGAAATTTTTCCCTGAACTATGGTGCCCTTTATTGCTTTGATTATAGAACAAACAACACTTTCTTAAAATCCTGTGAAATGTGAACTATTTTCCAAAAATTCAGTCCAAAACAAATATAACTTTGTAAAACAAAAATTAGAAAATCCCACAGATATACACTTTAAAATGAAACTATTGAATTACAATTGGCCCTCTGTATCCACAGGTTCTGCTTCCTGGATTCAGCCAATCATGGATCAAAAATATTTGTGAAAAAAACTCTTACATTGTTGCTGACATGTACTATGTAGTTAGGCCTGCAATTGTTGCATCTGTACTGAACATGTACAGACTTTTCCCTTGTTATTACTCCTTAAACAATACAGTATAGTAATTATTTATATAACATTTACATTGCATTAGGTATTATAAGTTATCTAGAGATGATTTAAAGTATATGGGAGGATGTGTGTAGGTTATGTGCAAATACTACATCATTTTATATAAGGGATTTGAGCATCTGCAGATTTTGGTATCCATGGGGGTCCTGGAACCAATCCCCTGCAGATACCTAAGGACGACTGTATATTCTTTACTGCTAATCCACCAATACTATAGCATGAATACAAAGAAAGAAGCATGGGCTATAATGGACAACCACTGATTCATATCTGAAAATTGTTCCCATTCTTGGAAAAAGACAATAACGGCCACTGCTCAATTTCAAAAGCTAGTCATGTTGGCTATTCTGGATTCTGATTGTACTCATAGATTTGTTAATTTAGTCCTCAGAAGGAGATGCTAGGAGCTAAGATAAATATGTTTAGAAATTTTGCAGTCAATAGATAGCGTCTTCTAGAAGATTCCCATTGTAGCTTTTTAAAAAATATACTTCTTGATATTTTCAACATTCCTCGTGGGAAAAAAATGTATTAGAAAGTTTAGATTTGCAGGTGGCATTGTACAAAGTGCCAAGAGTGAACCAGATAGAGGAAATTGCTTCTTAAGCTTGTAGGTCTGAAAGAAAAGGGGATTACCTCTCTCAAAAGAAAAGTGACTTCCGTGATTGGCCCTGTTTTTAACCAGCTCTCCAACAGTAATCATGCCAGACACAAAACCAAACCTGCTAAGTCACTTGTAGCAGGTTCCCTAAACATAAGACAAAAGAGCTCTTGGATTTCCCTTTGGATAAATAGAGGCCAAGCCACTTCTTTTAATTCTTGGATTAAAAGACAGGGGATTTCTATAAAGAAAAAAATATGTAGAGTACTCCAGTATTCTTGCAGAGGTTAAAAGACAGTCACGCTCCAAATGAGAAACGATTTAAGAAAAGCATAAAAATTTAGTGACAGTAGCTGAGAAGACCAAAGGACTTTCTCGTAATTTTCACCAAATTTTCTAATATGTGAATTACAAATTTACTTCCGTGGGAAAATTACAGTAGACTGAAGCTTGGTTTTTGAAGACAGCTTTTTGAGAACTTTGTACCTAAAGAATTTTGCATTCTAGAACAACTAACAACTATAATTCATAGAGCTTTCTTCAGTTTACATAGTGCTGTTACTCACATTATCTTATTTGAGCTTTACAACAACCACTTGAAGTGGCTATTGTTATCTCCATGTTTTTAATCTCTTAGCATTCATGCTCTGTATCAAGAGGCAAGACGGAAAGTCCTATAATCATAGGCTCCTTCTCTTTGCATTTTTCCTGCCCATTAGGCCTAAGCCACACCCATCTCAAGTATCTCACCTGGGCATTCAGATTCTAGATATGTCCAGGCAGGACATCTTTTATTTTGACTGGTAAATGAGATAATCCCAAGTAAGAGTATCTGGCACAGGCATAGTAGATGATGGGTGAGTATTAGGTGAATCTGAATTTTAATTGGTTTGCCTACTTAGATGTGCCTGGGAGGACCTGGGGCTAGCTCAGATGATGGATATGGGGCCTCCAATTTGCTGAATCTGTCCACAAGCTTTTACAGTCTCTGGGAGACTCACTAAAGTCTTGGAGGCCACCAACAGACGAAGGAGAACTGAGGACTAACAAGGAAATTTCATTGTTTTTGAAGAGTTTTTAGATTATTCCCAAATTACATTTTGTTGATGTGTATACATACCACGTACCTATGAAGATATGTGGTGTGTATAGACACACACAAGCCATATTACAGACAAACCCACAATATAAAAAGTTAGAGTTTTGTTTCTGTTGTTCCAAATATGCTTTGGTACATGGAAACGTGACAGAACAAACTATAAAAATGATGTATAACAAATATCCCATGCAACGGGCAGGAGAGGACAGTCCCTCCCACACCATCAGTCACAATGACACATGAAAAAGCCCATGTCGACTTCTCTACTCGCTGATTTGGCCATTCCCTCCCCCTCCAGGAAGGTTCTTGTGGTTTTCCATCACACTCAAGCCCCAGAAAAACATCCTCAAGATCTGATTTAGCTTCTATCACTAGACCAAACCACATTACCTCATTTTCCTGGTCTCCTCCTACACTCAAATGAAATCTTATGCCTGGTCTGCCTTCTTTGCATCAAACAAACAGCTGAGACAAACAAAATGGTGCCTTTCAGTTCTATGTAAATCTTACGTAAATCAAGCATTTACTGAGTACCTACTTTATTTGGGTGTAATACAAAAATACATAAAGAGGCCTACCTCAGTGACTCAACAGTCAATCTTACGTAAATCAAGCATTTACTGAGTACCTACTTTATTTGGGTGTAATACAAAAATACATAAAGAGGCCTACCTCAGTGACTCAACAGTCCAGTGTGGATATTAAAAGAATGCTAAGAGTTGGGGTACCTAATGAAACCAGTAACTCCAAGTCTCTCTTCATCGAACATTCCTTATGCACAATGTAAATATTTAAGAGGATTTTTTTTTAAGTATGTATTTGTTTCCATGTTATTTTTCACTAAATAGGAACTAGACCTGTTTTGGGATTAAAACCTTCCTGACCATTTAGAAACTTTGCAAAACTTTCCATTCCTCGATGTTCAGTTTGCATTTGGCCACAAGACACAATTTAGGAAGAGCTGTTGGCTGCCAAGTTACACAGATTGGCAGTGGCACATGGAAACCTAGGAAACCAATTGTGTAAACAAACAATACTCCCAAATACTCACACAACTGAAGCAACCGCGCCTACAAGCAAATGTCAACTACCATTTTGGAGCAATGTACGTTTCCTTTTTTTCTTAATAAAGGGCCTTAAAGTAAAATAGTTTTGTTTTTAAAAATTACCTATGATATGAAGTACAAAAAACCTTAGTCAAGAGAAACTTAAAAGTTACTCTAAAAGTTTTGAAGTAAACTTAAAAGGTTAAGCATTAGAACAAACAAACCATAAAGCCAAGACAACAATCTTTGCTTTTGCCCTTATCTCTTAAAAGCAAAGAAAAACCTAGAGTGTACAGCAATAGGGAAATGATTAATAAATCATGGTCCATACTATCAACTCGTGTGCAACTATTAAAAAGAATGAGTTAAGTATTCACTTGGAAATGTATGTGTGTCCATAGCTTTTATTAACTGTGTAAACAAGAATTTATATTTCTACACTCGTAGAATTGTGGAAAGCTGCATGTAGCATACTATGTTGATAATATTAGTTACTTCAAGGGGATGGGATAAGAGGATGAAGAGGATTATCCGTTAGTAAAGCCCTGGTGGTGCAATGGTTGAGCACTTGGCTGCTAATCAAAAAGTTGGGGGTTCGAACCCACTCAGCAGCTCCTCAGGAGAAAGACCTGGCCATCTGCTTCCATAAAGATTACAGCCTAGAAAACCCTATGGGGAAGTTCTTCTCTGTCACATGGGGTCACTATGAGTTAGAGTCGCCTTGACAACACCCAACGACAACAACACACTTCCTCATTCCTTGAAATGTCATAAAGCCTGATTTTTTTTGTCATTTAAAATAACCAATAGCATATTAAAGCAAAAACAGGAGACTGAGTACTATATGATAGTACTTTAGACAGGAAAATACGCTCAGCTCCATAAAACGAATGATAAATTTCAAATGTTTCAACATATGCAAAGTAAATAAGAATAGTATTTAACAATAGCACTTGTAATTACATAACATCAAACCACCGAAAAGCACTATTTGCTGCCAAACGTTCATTCAGTTTAATCTGTTGCAGCTGCACATGCTCCCACTCAGCCAGATAAAGTACAGGTGTGTTTTGCTTGTGTTGGGGGAAGGCCGAAGGCACACCTGTCAAATGACTTCCTCAAGGTTGCATAGTGAGCTATGGGTCAGAGGGAGGTCCTCTGAAACCCACTCCAGAGTTCCAATCACGTGTCCATGCTGTGTCTCTGGTTTGTAAGGGGCAGATTTATTATGGCATCTGAGAATAAACAAGTAGCCATTTTCTTGTCAAAAACCCAGAAATGGCCATTAAATGTGCAGTTAAGGAGCAATTAGTCAAGTGCTTACAAATAACATGCAGAAGCTGACCAGAGAACAAAATCCCTTCGCTTTGATTCATTACCCCCCCAGAAGACCACCCACACTGTATGTTCAAGGACCATGTGCTCTTATCAACAAAATAATGAGATTGGAAATTCTAGGGCCGTTTATGTGCAAGGTACTCTGCTGAGTGGCTCGCTCAACAGGAGAGGAGAGTGGTTAATGTCATCTTTACAGCAACTTATAATGTGTTATGAATTTGTTCCTTAAATAAGCCTTTTGGAGAGCATCTGTGTCCCAATGTGACAAAATCATCTTAGATCCATGTGTTGCACATAACAGACTGTGCCAGGGAGATTCACTCTTTTCAGGAGTTCTGCTAACAGTGAGGGTGAGTGGGTCAAAAGTCACCTGTCTACAGCATTTGAAGACTCCTCCTTCGTAGGTGGTCAAGTAAAGCATGGGTCTGTGACTCATGGGTGTATACCAGAAGCCAAGAGATGGTGACCCAGCTCTATGCTTTGTCCACAAAGCACACTGGCTAAGTAGAGACTGAAGTGAAGACTAATTCTGGAGGAGGTCTCCCTCTGTGTTAACCCGGAGGTCTTGGGATTCCAAGATGGACAGTCTCGGGAGTAAAGATGAACTGGATTTGGGGACCTGCTGTCGCCATTCAACCTCCTCACTTCCTAAGGAGATAAAATTCCTAAGGAAAGGCGAACTAGATCCATCTCTTAAAAATTCTGGAGCCTAGGCCTAGGAACTCCAGATCTAATTTGAGGTCAAGAGATGTGGGTATGTGTGCAGGGACTGGGGGTGAGGATTTTTGTTGGCAGGACCTGATGGGTAGTGTGATCAGAAGCCCAATGTTTCTTAATCAACAGCTTCAAAATTATTAGCTAGTGGGTGATTTTAAAAACACTACTAAAGGTGACTAAGGTAAAACATGAACACTCTAATGAGGAAAAAAAGGGGGTAGGGGAGAGTTATCAGACAGCATTAGGGTTAGGAAGATACACAGATTGAATCGTGTTTGCTCTTACAAACAACCTTGGATATCTATACTGCACACAAGACTCTTTTATAATAGTAAGTTAGCCCTTAATGGTCACAGTCCCATAAACCGTGCTCATCAAGGACATCACCTTAGCATAACTATTTTCTGGTAAAAATTACATGCAGAAATGGGTGGAGTTGAGTTTTAGATGGGTAAAGTCAAGTCCCTGAAATCAATGAATTGATTTTCCCACTTGTGAAGTTGTCTCACATGTGAATATCAGGTGTGGCACTGATTTGCCTTTTGTTGTTTGGACAATGCTTCCATATCAGCCAGCCTCCCTCGGATTGAGTCCCTGGTTTCTTGCAAATGACCCACACTGTTAAGGAAAAGCTTGGTACTTGATATCTCTGGCTCACCTGAACCCAGTAAAGAAGACTGGGTGGCCCACATCTCTCAGAGCATCCAAAGGAAAGGTGAGAGTCAATTGTATCTCTTCTATAAGATGGACCTAACATCACATTCATCTTAATTTGACACAAAGACAGAATTCATAAATCATAATTCCTGACTCCCAATTCCAAGTCTCAAGGAACTCTGCTCTCCAAATAGTAGTCACTAGCCATTTAAATGTGGCTACTGGAACTTAACCTAATTAAAATGAAAAATTCAGTTCCTCAGTCACACTAATCACATTTCAAAAGTTTAATAGTCACATTTGGCTAGTGGCTACCATATTGGACAACACAGATATAGAACATTTCCATCACTGCAGAAAGTTCTATTGGACATCATTGGTCCAGAATAACCTTGGCTATAACCTTAGACCTTTGTGATAGAATCTTCCACTAAGTTAGAGCAGTTAAAGTGCCACGGTGAGGCCTAGGGGGAGAGAGAAGGAGGGCTTTACCTCCACTGTCCATCAGCTATGTCTTTATTCTCTGATATGATCAATTTATTCTTATGGAATCTTACATGAAAGACCATGCAAGTACAGCTTTGAGCCCACCCCATTCCACAATCTGCAGCCACTACTGTTCATGAGAGAACCCAAGATAAATTAATCCAGGCCCAAAACACAGAAAGCGACAGAATTTATATTGTGCTAACAGATCACCTAATATTTAATCTACTTCCCAATGCTGAGGTGTTTTTTAAATCCTTTTTGTGTTAAAAACAAAAATTGACCTGGAGTTTGGGTTTCTCTCCTCTAACTCGTGAAGAATTCCAAGGTCTGCCTTCCTGGCGTTTCACAGCCATATATGACAATCTCCAAGGGAACACTCTGTGCTGCTTTTACGCTAACAAAACACTCTGCTAACCCTGAGCCTTGACACCTAGTTTAATAGGAAAGGCTGGAGGGACTATTTTTAGAGAACAATCTGTTATTGAAACTCCCTCATGTTTCCACTGAAGAGTGTTAATATTCCTAGGTATGAAATAAAACATCCCTCCACGAGTGATCCAAATTCAAGAGGAGAAAGCTAAAGGAAGAGCACCAATTAACCAAATGCACTAAAAAAAATAGTTTGTCCCTAAAACAATCCAGTCCAGAAATGAGGGAGGGGCCTTTCCAATTGGAGATGATAGAAGTTAATGCAATCTCAAAATCACTGTATACTACAAAGCTAGGTCTATGATCTCCAACGGGATGTAGGATACAAAAGTTTCCTTTGCTGCAGAATTGCTGACCAGGGCCCAGGGAAGAGAGGCCAAAGTACCCCATTAATTCTAAAGACAGCTGTTAGAGAGTCTTCAACAACCTAGAGCTTTCTAAGAGGCGCCAGAGTGTCTGTACTGGACAGAATCCACCCATCACAGCCTGGTGTTCCCTGTTTGTAAAGAGGGGTCACTGGATGTTATGAGGGGCACACTGTTCCTGTCTGATGAGAGGTGATTCTCTTCCCTGCCTCTATCCTCTATACTTTGCTTTTTTATATCCCAGCTATGCATCTTGCTTTTTCTCTTCTCAACATGTCTTGGAGATCTCCCTGCATCAGCATTTAAAGATCTCCCTTACTGTTTTGTAAAAAAGCAGTGTGCCACTTGGTAGATTTTCAGCCAGTTCTCTGATGCTGGATGCCTGATTGTTTCCAATATTTTGCAATTATCAGTACCACCACCATGAATAACCTTGTCCATGTGTCATTTTGTTCATGCAGTTGGATTACTAGAAGTGGGACAGCTACATCAAGGACCAATGCATTAAACCCTAAGCGCAGGTGTGTAACTGCACTTGTCGCATGACCATGGAGCCAGTCCTGGACAAAGGCATAAGTTTTATATGCAACTTCTGGAAAGTACCCTTAAAAATCACCTTTTCCATCCATCTTCCTGTCTGAAATGCATTTATATTGGCTGGAGCATTTGCCACACTATCTGAGACAATGAAGGTAAGGACCACATCTAGAGATGGCTAACGGTGAGCTAGAAGGAACCTGGATGGCAAACAACATCCTTTCATCCTTACCCTGGGGTCCAGGGATTGGTTTCAGAGGTGCAAGACATTGTAGGCTAACCATTCTGTCTTAGTATTTTTTTGGGAGGGGCATCCATGGCTTTCATCAGATTCTCGAAAGAGTCCAGGACCCTGAGAGATTAAGAAACACAGCTGTTTGAGGACTGAGTTTTGGGAAGTTGTAGACAGAGTTCTCTTTGGCTGATTAGGTGTTGAAGAAATAACAAGGACTAACCAGATCAATGTAAGAAACAGAAGAGACTAACAGGACTGAAGTGATGAAAGAAGGGGATTAGGCCGGGGGCCAGGAGAGAGATTCTAACTTCTTCATTCCCGCACTGTCTTGGTGAGATGAGAGCCATGGTTTATATCAGAACCATACAGGACTTACTGATCACTACTGAAAGCTGCTAGGACCCTGTAGAGGAGCACTGGTGGCACAGTGGTTAAAGCACTCAACTGCGAACTGAAAGGTTGGTGGTTCACACCCACCAGCTACTGCGTGGGAGACAGATGTGGCAGTTTGCTTTTGTAAAGATTTACAGCGTTGGAAGCCCTATGGGGCAGTTCTATTCTGCCTGCATGAGTTGGAATTGACTTGATGGTAGTGGGTTTTGGGGTTTATATAATTGCCCCAACAGCCGCTTCGAGGGAGAAAGACGTGGTGGTCTGCTTCCATAAAGATATATAGCCTTGGAAACACTATGGGGCAGTTTTCCTCTGTCCTATAGGGCCACTATGAGTCTGAATCAACTTGATGGCAGTGGTTTTGGGTTATATGCTATATATATATATATATATATATATATATATCTATATATATGTAGCCATTGAAAGCTGCTGCTGTTGTTGTTGTTGGTTGCCATCGAGTTGGCCCCCGACTTATGGCAACCCCATGCACAATAGGATCAGACCATTGTGATCCGTAAGGTATTCGTTAGCTGATTTTTGGAAGTGAATTGCCAAGCCTTTTTTCATAGTCTGTCTTAGCCTGGAAGCTCCGCTGAAGCCTGTTCAGCATCATAGAAACATACAAGCCTCCAGGGATGGATGATGGTGGCTGTGCGTAAGGTCCATTGGCCAAGAATCAAACCCAGATCTCCCACCTGGAAGGCGAGAATTCTACCACCGAACCATCACTGCCCTCCTGAAAGTTACTAGAACCAGGTATAGGATTCACATTATTTGAAAGCTGCTAGTACACTGCCTATAATTCACTGTACAGTAGAGGTTCTTTTCAACTAGTCTTTCCAACGTCCTTGGCCAAAGGCCAGAGTTAAAGAATCCCTTCAGTAGCTTAAGGGGAAGTATCTGAGCTGCAGCAACCAGAGTGACATTTGCAGTAGCCATCTCAGCATCTGGACAAGACAGTCAACTGTCCACCCCACGAGGATTTTTCTGCTGCCTGGATGGGCAGTCTTGCTTTTGAGATGAACTAGCCCTTATGTCAGCTCTTAGTGTTATTTTTGTTTTAAACCAACTAGGATAGTTTATTATAAAATTCAGTGCTCCTCAGGTACAAGATGTACAAGTATCACAAATTAAGATGAACTTGGCTTGTCAGGAATGAGAACTTTCCCCCTTTAAACCACCTTCTTGCAGATACTTAAGCTCAGATATGAGAGCTTTACTCTTTCACAGACTATTTTTCATTTCCTTACACAAATCTTTGTTGCATTTTAAATAGAAGTAATAAAAAATTCTTTTTCATCTTTCCTCTTAATGTGCCCTTCTTGCCTTTAGTTTTTTGGTGCACTCTTATACCTTGGCCTTTTCTTTTTTTAATATGACAGGGATACAGATACATATATAATCATCTGCCAATAATTCAAAGAGTATGGGAATGCAAATATTTAGTTTAGAGAGACAATATAGTTTAAAGGTTAAGAATCCAGGCTGCCTGGATTCAAACCCAGCTCAGTATAACCTGGACGAGTTACTGAACTTCAGTATGGCTCAGTTTCCTCAACTGTAAAGTAGGAATAATAATAGCACCAATATCCAGCCGTTAGATTTGTTGTGAGCATTAAATGGATTTAAGGTTGGTATGTAGAAAATGTCTAAGTGTGAAGCTACCACTGTATAAATATATACAGTACCATAATTCTACAATTAAGATAATTTATAATCTACTTTGGAAAGGACTAGAAATCAGAGTGGCTGATTGAGTGCCCATCCTGAAACAAAAAAAAGGGGCAGGGGGTGGCTTAGCTAGAATCAGTATCGCCTCCTTGGGAACTTGGCTTTCAGGTGGACAAGTCATTCCAATGGTGGGACAAGTGATCACTGAGAACTGAATTTCTTTAACACTGGGTTTTATACTAGATAGTGCGCTAGGCAGGAAAACTTGATTCCTTATTCTTTGCAAGAGGATTGAAAACAAGATAAATTAGATGAGGTCAGCATCTTCCTCTTCCCCACATTACCAAAACACTTCCTGACAATGAATAATTCTCAAATAATTCTTACCAGTCATATTATTGATGGCACAAACTTAATGGGGAACCAATTTTTAAACTCTATGCGGTTTTAATCCTAGGCAGTTCCTAAAACAGCTGAAATGAGGACTCTTTTACACATTTATATTATTTAATCGAGTCTCCTATGTGCTGGAAACATTTTTTTTTTCATTCAATGTCCCTCCTTCATATTGCATAAGTTCATTTTGTAATGTATTCCTAGGAGATTTGTAGTAAATTAAAGAAAAACATTGATTTCATTTTGGTCCCCTCCTTAATCTTCTTTGTTCATCTATTCAGAACCAATCTTCTTCAGCCCAAGTCCTCCGCCTCTATCCCTCTTTAATGTTGTCACTCTGCCTTCTGTCTGGAATTGCAAACTCTTGATACTTTCTCACATCAGCAACTGTCCAAATGGAAATCCTTTCACCGGTGCTAAAGCAATAAATTACCCAAAGATTGTTTGGTGCAAATTCTTTCCTTGGCTTTATCTTGTTGATAAGAGTAAAAATAACCATACTTCATTTGTGCATAGGATGTTGAATGAAACAAAAACCCACTGCAGTTGAGTTGATCCCAGCTCATAGCGATCCTATAGGACAGAGTAGAACTGCCCCATAGGGTTTCCAAGGCTGTAAACTTTACAGAAGCAGACTGCCACATCTTTCTCCCACGGATGGGCTGGTTGGTTTGAACCACCGACCCTTCAGTTAGCAGCCAAGTGCTTAACCACTGCACCACCAGGGCTCCTTCATAAGACGCTAAGACTTACCAAACACTTGGTATCTCCACTGTCTCCACTGATTCTCGCAATAATCCTGGGCGGTAAGTAAGGCATATGACAAATAATTCACTCAGAGAAGTTAAACAAACAGGCATTTTGACCTTATGAAATTTGAGGATCATAAAAAGAAAGAATATTTTCACCAAAAATCCTAGACTTATGACTCATGTTTGGTTCCTTACTTATTTCTGCTTTAATAGAAAAATAAAAATAGAGTAACCTCTTAATTCTGAAACCCCTGGGATGTAGCATGGCCCCAAACAGGGAATTTTCTGCTTCATGAAAGGAAACTATGCCATCTTAGGTAAGTCAGCTACTGCTTTCAAGTTTTCCTTCATCTAATAGTCTTCTTTATAAGAAAGAGTTGGTCAAATGGTACAGTAAAACACACCAAATTAACTCTTATCAAAACCAACACCAATAAGGGCCCCCCACTCTGGTAGAAAGTGATCTCCTTCTGACCTCCTGAAAATTACTATTTATTGAGGGATTCCATTAGGTCCTTCTGTATTTCTCACAGTTTTACAGAGTTCTAGATTTTGGATATTTCATATTGAGAGGCTAATAGAGATTGCTCCTGATATTCAAATATATAATTGGTCATGATTTTGAAAGCCTTAGAAATAGACACTGTTTATTTAAATAAATTTTTAATTCATATTGTATATTTAAACCTCAGAATATTTACCTGAAAGAAAAGGGGCGATTGTTGTTAGGTGCCCTTGAGTCTATTTTGACTCATAGCAACCCCATGTGATGGAGTAGAACTGCCCCATAGGGTTTTCTAGGTTGTAATCTTTATGGGAACAGATTGTCAGGTCTTCTCTGTCGCAGAGCCGCTGGGTGGGTTCGAACCACCAACCTTTCTGTTAGCAGCCAAGAGTTCAGCCACCGCACCCCCAGGGCTGCTTTAGCAGACGAATATATTCTCCTACTGAAATAGGAAAATAATAAGTTGGATAACACAGAAAGTTTATTAGCCAAAGATTTATGATAAAGGAAGTATATTTATGGTAAAGAAGGTTCAGAAATAGTCTAGAGTTTGAACATACTTTGCTACTCAGGTTCCAGGCCACCGGACCACATCATAGGTGAAATATATTGTGACAAGATCTTGTCTCTCAAATCAATCAAACATTTAATTAGTAGGAAGTTATTGAACATGTACTGTCTGCTCAACTCTACACTTTCAGTGACTAAAGTCTTCAGATATTCTTTGACACTTACAGATATTTATACTACACTAGCAATGTGTGTATTTTTAGAGCTGATGGCTCAACCTCCCTACCTCCTACCTTACTTCTTGGAAAGGATGAATTAAGATTAAGGGAGAAAAACTTCACTCCCTAAAGAAGAGAGTTGCTCCTCAAATTTCGTGATACTCACTGGGCCTCCTTTTTTTTTGCAGTGGAGCTTGTCAAAGTCTGCAAACTGATAACGCGCTTAGTCTTCCTTCTCTTCTTCCATATGCCTGAAGTGGTAAAGGTCCAGTCCCCAACTTCCATCAGATGAGGCAAGACCTCGCTTTCCCTCCCCACAAAAAGCAGTCAGGCCCATGTCCACTTTGTGCATGTATATTTCTCAGAAAGCTCAAGAAATCAAAGGGTTTCTGGCCAAGGATGGATTTGGGCATTGGTGGATCTCCCAGATAGTAGGCCTGTTTCTAACAACGTACAATGAAAATACTATCCACCGCCAGCCCTCACTCACCCTACACTATTTCTAAAGTTCATCTCTTCCCTTTTGAAACCACCTCCCTCTGTGAGGGATATCAGAGCAGCCTGGGGCGGGGTTGTGAAAAGGCACATTAATACTGTTATTCTTAGTTGAGGAAAATGTCCAGAAGGATAAAGTCTTCTTCAGTCAAGATCACGCTGACACGAAAACGAAGTCCTAGGAAACAAGAGGAGTGCAACTGAGAGAGAGCTGTTTCTGGCTGAAATTCTTTCCCAGCTTTTCCTGTAACTCTTCAGGAGCAAGAAGTTCCAGAAAGCAAAGTAGTTCCCTTCCAGTTGGTACAGCATGGATCACAACCAAAAGAGTTCCCCTTGTCGGGTGTTGGAAACATTTACAATTTTCTCCCTTGAAACTAAACTTTGGACTTACTTTTAGGTTCAGCTAACCACTAAGGGAACGTGGTAGCTTTCAATTTTAAAACTCGTCAGGTATCGTATTCTAAACAAGTTGTCAGAAGGCTGTGTAGAGCCACATTTTACTTCTGACTCCATTACCTATGAAATGTTTACAATGACAAGCCCCGGCTACTTGACCCACAAGAATTATCAAGAATCCTGAGGCTTATACTAGCATGCATTCACCAAGAAAACAGGCCGAGATAATAGCAGCATGAGGAAGATTGAAAAAACACATTAAAAATGCCTGTGGCCATAATAGTTACAATTACTGGAAGTAATTGTATGGCCCTTTAACTTGACCAGTAAAGCAATAACTATGGTAACAGGCAAAAAACAAACAAAATAACCCAGGAACACAGGAATAAAAATCCTTCTGGTGTGCTTGGAAATGAAATGCCACACAAGAGACGAAACATCTGTGAATAAAACAGATGGTAATATCCAAAGAAAAAAGTCCCTGGGTGGTGCGAACGGTCAAGAGCTCGGCTACTAACTGAAGGGTTGGAGGTTCAAATCCATCTGGAGGTGCCTCGGAAGAAAGGCTTGGCAATCTACTTCTGAAAGATCACAGTCATTGAAAACCCTATGGAGCAGAGCACAGTTCTACTCTGAGACACAGGTCGCCATGAGTTGGAATTGACTCGTCAGCAACTAATTTGGTTTTGGTTTAATATTCAAAGGACTCACCGAAGGCCAAATCTAGGATTTCCTTCAGCTTATTCCTTTCTCCCTCTCACACACAGTCCTTCCACCATTCTCTATCCTTTCAAGCCATTACCAAATCCTAGCATTCCTGAGCATCCTAGTTCCTCTGGTCCCTTCATCATTACCTCCTGTGTAGATTAGGTCAAGCGCCCCAGTGAGTCCTGGTCCTTGGCTTAGCTCTAAACCTCACACTTCCTCTTCCCCTGCTCTGTATAACAGGGACTGTGCTTCTTAGGAGGAGCCCTGGTAGTGCAGTGGTGAAACGCTTGGCTGCTAACCAAAAGGTTGGCAGTTTGAACCCACCAACTGCTCTGCGGCAAAAAGATGTGGCAGTCTGCTTCTGTAAAGATTACAGCCTTGGAAACCCTATGAGGCAGTTCTACTCTGTCCTATAGGGTCACTATGAGGTGGAATCGACTGTACGACATTAGGCTTGATTTGGTTTTTGGTGCTTCTTAGGTCAAAACCAAAAACCAAACCCACTGCCATCAAGTTTCCAAGGAACGCCTGGTAGATTTGAACTGCCAGCGTTTTGGTTAGCAGCCATAGCTCTTCACCACTATGCCACCAGGGTTTCTTGCTTCTTAGGCAGGGTCCAGCCAATGGGAGACACTGGAGGGAGTTTGGAGGGTTGGAAGGAGGGAGTAGTGTGGGTATTTCTCCCTGTCCCTCTCTACCTTGGATGATGTCACCTGCAGGGCTCAGCTATGGCTCCATCTCCTTTCATGGCTCCAGCTCCTGCCATATAGGCCAATGTGGTTTCTACTTTTGTAGTAACCTGGGCACCTGGGCCCCAACACTACTTTTTCCCTTTGTCCCTCCAGCCTAGGGTGTGGAAGCAGCTTCCTGGGTTGCCTCAGTGTACCCGGTTTGGCCCCTCAGTTCCTCCACCACCTATGTTATCTATGAGCACTGGTGGTGCAGTGGTTATGTATGCAATTTGTTAAATTTCCCTGTTTTAAATACTTAAGTGTCACTTCTGCTTTTTTGGTTGAACATTGATAAATATCCAGTTGCTAGTGAGTTGACTATGACTATGGATGGCAATGCCACATGTGTCAGAGTAGAACAGTGCTCCATAGGGTTTTTTCCTTTTTAATATTATTTTATTGTGTTTTTGGTGAAATTTTACACAGCAAGTTCTGTTCCCCTTTGACAATTTCCACACTAGCTGTTCAGTGACATTAATTATATTTTTCACAGTGTGTCAGCATTCTCTTTACTTGTGTTCTGGTTGTTCCATTTCCATTACTCTAGTTTTCCAGCCCCTTTATCTTCTCATCTTTGCTTTAGAGTAAATGTTGACCTTTTGGTCTCATACAGATGGTTTTTAAGTAGAACACTGATCTTATGGGTAATATCCTTTATTTTGTGTGCCACTGCTATTTCACTAAAAGGTGATCTCAAGGGCTGGATTTGGTTCAAGGTTTAAAGAGTGTCTCAGGGAATCTTCTGTTCTCTACTGGTCCAGTTAGTCTGGACTTTATTATTATTAAGAATTTGAGTTTTATTCTACATTTTTCTCTCATTCTATCTGGGACCATCTATTGTGACCCCGGTCAGAATGGTCAGTGGTTGTAGCCAGGCACCATCTGGTTCTGGTCTCAGGGTAGATGAGGTCATGGCTCCTGTAGGCTATCATCCTTCTGGACTTGTTTCTTCTCTGGGCTTTTGGTTACCTTCTTACTCTTTTGCTCCTGGTGAGTAGAGACCAACAGTGGTATCTTAGATGGCTGCTTGCAAGCTTCTTAAACCCCAGACGCTATTCACTTTACTAGGATGCAGAAAATGAATTTTGTGAACCGTGTTATGCCAGTTGACTGAGTTGTTCCATGAGACTATGGTCCTAAGCTTTCAAACCCACAGAACCAATCTTGGAAGGTGTTTGGTTATGTCTGAGGGGTATCTGTATTTGTGTCTTCAATGAATACATGTGCCTGCACATACATGTTTTTATTTACATGTACATACAGATACTTCTATCTAGTCTCACATATGTATACACCTATACCTACCCTATACAGGTAGGTATATATAGGATGCCTATATCCATCCATATGTGACCAAACACTCTTTTTTTTGGTCTTTGTTGGAGTTCTTGCCTTCTTACATATGTCAAATTCTTTAGTATAGCTATCCTTTTCTCTTGAGTGCTTCTCAGCGACATCGTTTACCTTGGTTATGCTGTGCTCTCTACACCCATATTCGGTGATACTTTTCCCAGCACCAAAAATAACAAGTATCCACGATCTAGAGCATGCTTCCCCCTCCCTCCTCCTCTTCCTGGTAACCACCAAAGAGCCTTGGTCTCTTTGTATATGTCTATTCCTTTCTTCTTATAAAAGAGGGATCATACAATATTTGTCCTTACATGCTTGAATGATTTCACTTAGCATGATGCCCTCCAGGTTTATCCACGTTATAATATGTTTTGTGGATTCATCATTGTTCTTTATGGTTGCGTAGTATCCCATTGCATGTAGGTACCACATTTTGCTTGTCCATTCATCCACTGATGGACACTTTAGTTGTTCCCATTTTTTTGCTATTGTGAATAAAGCTGTAATGAACATAGGTGTGCATATGTCTGTTCATGCAACTACGTTTAGGTTTCTAGGGTATATACCTAGGAGTGGGATTGCTGGATCTTAGGGTAGTTCTATTTCTAGCTTTTGAGGAAGCACCATACTGTTTTCCATTCCATAGGGTTTTCAATGACTGATTTTTTAGAAGTAGATCACCAGGCTTTTTTCCAGTGCACCTCTGCTAATGTGTTGGTTAGCAGCCAAGAGTGTTAACCATTTGTACCACCCAGGGACTCCCACTGACTGATACAGCCCACTAAAACTGGACTCTGCATATTTCTGTATGACCCTTTAATCAATCCTAAATGTTGATGCAGGGTTAATTTTCTTAAAGCATATGTCTGAATATGTCATCTATGACTAGCGACTTTAATTGCTTTCCATTACCTAACCAGTGTTTCCCTAAACTGCAGGCATTCAATGATTTTCTACAAATCTTTATACTAACAGTACCTTTATTTATTGAAGTTTTTCTTTAATTCAATCCACTTTTATAAATATAGCAGCATTATAAGCAATCATTTCCATGAAATCAGGAATTTGATGTGCTAAATATAGTTCTTCTACCACATATTAAAATAAATAGTTAACTTTAAAAAAATCGTTGGTCGATGTACTGCCTGAAATATCTACTTTCGCACCAGTAGCTCATGTACCAATTTCGGGGAACACTGTTCTATGGCATTTAGAGCATACTAATGTCTGGTCCTTAATACCTCCATGATAGGGTAGCCCCAAAGGAGCTTATCAGCGTCATCTCAGCTTTTCACTGTTATACCCCTGGGAATGCAGCATAGCACAGGGGTTGGAAATTAAGGCTCAGGAATGACAGTTTTGGTTCAGTTCTTGCCTCGGCCACTTACTAGCTGTGTGATCTTGGACAATTTACTTAACCTCTCTGCGCCCCCAATATGTTCATAAATACAATGGGGCCAATAATATCTATCTCATAGGATCACTGTGATGATTAGTAAAAAAATACCCTAAAGCTCTTAGAAGAGTGCCCAGTATGCAGTAAGCACTTAATAAGCGTGAGCTATGTTAATTCTTCTACTTTGACCTTTGTTCCAATCTCTCCAAAATACTTCTTTTCTTGGAATAAATTTTGCTGCCTACCTTTATGTTTGTGCCTTTCACCTGGCTAACCTTACCTTACCCAACTTTCAGAATCCTACCCCTTCATCACAGCATGCTGTAAATTCCACCTCTTTAAGCAACCTTTTCTGCTGCTCTCCCACCCCATAAAAATACCCTTCCATTCTTCGGACCTTGTATCTTTCCAATTGAACACATCACATTCTGTCCTGATATCTGTCCTGTTTGCCTCCAGTGCCCTGTTGGATTTTTGAGGGAAGGGTCCCTGTCTCCATCAGCACTGAATCCCACCCAGCACAGTGCTGTCCTTCCCCCTCAACAGAAGAGGTGCTCAATGAATGTTTTCTCACTTGATTCCCAGCTACAAGTGGGTGCCTCTGAATACAGGCTGCCCTAGTTTCAGAAGCATCATTGTGTAGACTTTAAGAAGTAGCGTGTGTGCCCAGAATATTCATAAAATAGCCCTTTGCCTAATTCATGAGTTAACTAAAATAAACAGTTTCCCTACTTTTATAGTCACTTGTACTTTCTAAGATGTCAAAAATCAAACTGCCAAGCTGAACTCAGCCCTGGATTTTCTTTGTAAGTATTATAACACATTATAGTTGTACAGTGCTTTAAAGTTTATAATGTGCACCCACTTAAGTCAGTTTATTTTGAGCCACATAGCATCCTTTATGGGGTGCCTGGATTAGGGATCCTCCTCATTTTGCAGATGTTGAAATTAAGACTTAGGATAAATGCCTTGTGTAAGACCATGGGCTCAGCATATTCAGACCCCAAGTGGAGCCGCACATGGTGGTACCTTCAGATCTGGTTCTCTGGCCCAGTGTCCCACTGAGGGGCTGTTGCCATGGCGACACCATACTGGCGGCCGGTCAGACAGGCGGGTCTGTTTGGTCCACAGTGAGAGTCAGATAGGTGGTTTCCTTGTAAACAAAGTGATTTTCTTACGTTATGCAAGACAGCTGCCTCCCCAGTTGACTTTTTTACTTGCATCACTAAGCGGAAAGATCCTCTCCTTAGATAATAAACTCATGTAAAGACCAGCTCAACCAATGACTGGCCCCTAGGATCACCCAAGCTCCCTGTCAGATCCAAGACTTACAAATCTCCACCTCTTTCACTCTTTGTAAACTTTTTGCCCTTGAACAATCTAACTTACTGAGGGCAGGGAGCTGGACAACTTCTTTCTGAAACATGAAAGGCGAGTAAGTTTTACTGCAGAGCCACGGGAAGTGATTGTTGCCTGGTAATCTGCTGGAGGCCTATATTTGAGTTAGCAGGAAGAGTACCATGGTGGTCATATATGCCGTAGACGAGGGACATGGAGTGTAGTGCGGGCTGCAGTGCATCACCCAGAACTCCTTCAGCACTTATTCCCCCAGCTGCCGGGAGTGCTACTGGAAGGCAGCCTTTAGCTGCCAGTCCTCCCCAGGGACTGTCTTCAGTGAAGAGAGCTGCCACATCCAAGGTCATATCCCTTCCCTAGGTGCTGGATGCAGGGATCTAAAGGTTTGGCCCTCTTGCCCAACTTGGAACAACACAAAGGGTCATCCCAGCTCCAGAGCACCCAGAGAGGAGGCTGAGGCCTTCACTAAGACTGCATCTCAGCCCAGTTTCTCCCTTGGCCCAATCCTGCTTCCTTCCCTTTCTTCCCTTAGGCATTGCTGTCCAGAGCACTCTCTAATATACTTCCTGCACGCTTATCTCCTCGGAGTCTGCTTTCACGGAGCTACCTGCAACAAGGAGCAGTGACAGAGAGGTCATATGTTGATTGATTGAATTGATGAATTCATTGATTGACTGAGTCATTCATTTATTCATAACTTTATCAGCAAATCCCTTTGGTTTAATCTTCCAAATATATCCTTAACAGAATCACTTCCCACTGTCTCTCCTGCTACCCACCAGGGACATTGCTAGTACACACGTTTTGACGATCCCTCAAATACACCAAGCATACTCTTTCCTCAGGGATTTTGACCCTGCTTTACACCCAGCCTAAGGAGCCCTGGTGGCACAGTGCTTAAACACTCGATTGCTAACCGAAAGTTCAGCAGTTCAAAACCACCAGCAGCTCCCCAGAAGAAAGATGTGGCAGTCTGCTTCTGTAAAGATTACAGCTTTGGAAACCCTATGGGGCAATTCTACTCTGTCCTTTAGGGTCACTGTGTTGTTGTTCTGTGCCATTGAGTCAGTTCTGACTCATAGCGACCCTATGTACAACAGAACGAAACACTGCCCAGTCCTGTGCCATCCTCACAATCATTGCTCTGCTTAAGCCCATTGTTGCAGTCACCATGTCAATCCATCTCATTGAGAGTCTTCCTCTTTTCTGCTGACCCTCTACTTTACCAAGCATGACATCCTTCTCCAGGGACTGGTCTCTCCTGATGACATGTCCAAAGTAAGCAAGATGAAGTCTTGCCATCCTTGCTTCTAATGAGGATTCTGGTTGTACTTCTTCCAAGACAGATTTGTTTGTTCCTTTGGCAGTTCATGGTATATTCAAAATTCTTTGCCAACACCATAATTTAAAGGCATCAATTCTTCTTCAGTTTTCATTATTCTTTGTCCAGCTTTCACGTGCATATGAGGCAGTTGAAAACACCATGGCTTGGGTCAGGCGCATCTTAGTCCTTAAAGTGACATCTTTGCTTTTTAACACTTCTAAGAAGTCTTTTGCAGCAGATTTGCCCAATGCAGTAAATCGTTTGAGTTCTTGACTGCTGATTCCATGGGCGTTGATTATGGATCCAAGTAAAATGAAATCCTTGACAACTTCAATATTTTCTCCATTTATCATGATGTTGCTTATTGGTTCAGTTGTGAGGATTTTTGTTTTCTTTATGTTGAGGTGTAATCTATTCTGAAGGTTGTGGTCTTTGATCTTCATCAGTAAGTGCTTCAAGTCCTCTTCACTTTCAGCAAGCAAGGCTGTGTCGTCTGAATGAGTCTTCCTCCAGTCCTGATGCTGTGTTCTTCATATGTCCAGCTTCTTGGGTTATTTGCTCAGCATACAGATTGAATAAGTATGGTGAAAGAATACAACACTGAGGCACACCTTTCTTGACTTTAAACCATGCAGAATCCCCTTGTTCTGTTCGTATGACTGCCTCTACATTTAAGTACATGTATCTGTCAGTTTGTTGTGCTGTGGTAGCTTGTTTGTTGCTGTGATACTGGAAGCTTTGCTACCGGTATTTCAAAATCAGCAGGGTCACCCTTGGTAGACAGGTTTCAGTGGGGCTTCCAGACTAAGACAGACTAAGAAGAAGGACCTGGCAGTCTACTTCTGAAAAAATTGGCCAGTGAAAACCTTATGAATATCAGTGGAACATTGTCTAATATAGTGCTGGAAGATGAGCCATTTAGGTTGGAAGGCACTATAAAGACGACTGGGGAAGAGCTGCCTCCTCAAAATAGAGTTGACCTTAATGATGTGGATGGAGTCAAGCTTCTGGGACCCTCATTTGCTGATGTGGCATGACTCAAAATGGGAAGAAACAGCTGCAAACATCCACTAATACTCAGAATGGGGAATGTATGAAGTATGAATCTAGGAAAATTGGAAGTCATTAAAAATGAAATGGAAAATGTAAAGATTACTATCTTAGGATTAGTGGGCTGAAATGGACTGGTATTGTCCATTATGAATCAGACAATCATATGGTCTACTATGCTGGGAATGACAAATTGAAGAAGAATGGCATCACGTTCATTGTCAAAAAGAACATCTCAAGATCTATCCTGAAGTACAATGCTGTCCCATGAAGATTACAGCCTAGGAAACCCTATGGAGCAGTTCTACTCTGTCCCATACAGTCGTGCTATGAGTCGGAATCAACTCAACAGAACACAACAACGACATGATGTAGAAAACTATGCTACCAGTATTTCAAATACCAGCAAGGTCACCCATGGTGGACAGGTTTCAGCAGGGTTTCCAGACTGAGACAGATGAGGAAGAAAGGCCTGGTGATCTGCTTCCAAAAATTAGCCAATGAAAATCTTATGGAACACGGAACTTCCAGACAACATGGCACTATAGACAGAAGCACCATCCCATCCCATCCACAGCAAAGATCCAAAAACTTAAGTCAAACAGAGACAAATGTCAATCCTGAAACCCTAAGCATCAAATGAAGAGATAAAGAACTCATCCAAGCACCAAATGGAATAAGAAACTGATAGAGAACAGAGAGCACGGAGAGAAACATGCAGAGGTCCCCTATCAGCTAATGCAGCACAGATCTGCCATCTTGGACTCCTGCTGGAGATTGGCGAACAGGGAGTACGGGAAAGCAGCTTAATGGAGCTCCCATCAGGAGACAGAACAACCAGTAACCAGAGATACATGCTTTCCTACCTCCTACTCTTCTTCACCCCCAATCAGCCTCCTCTGCTTCCTGTGGCCGCAGTCTCTTGGCCAGGAAGCACTGGCTTCACCCCTGTGCCACTTGGATTCCACCTGCCCGCACTGGCCCAGCTCCCTGAGTGCCATTTGTTGGTTGCTGGTGCTGCTTTTTCCCCCTTCTTTTGATTTCTTCCATACCTCTCACCACCTCCTCCTCATTTCTCTCAAATACCTGGCTCTGTGTCCTATCTTTGCTTCTTCCTGAGAGGATGTGAGACGCTGCTTGACTGTGGAACTGCTTCCCAGCCTGTGCTGCCATGCTGGTGGGATCCCCGGGGCTTTTTATTTGTTTTGATTTGTTTGCTTGTTTTCTTTTTCTTTTCTCAGCTTGGGAGCCCCTTCTAGCCAGGCAGTACTGTGCCACTTGGGAGCTACTCCCTCAGTCTACACAGCCACATGGTGGGATCCATGGGGGCATTTCTTTTTTCTCATTTTGTTTTTTGTTTGTTTTCTTTTTCCCTTTTTGTCTTTCTTCATTTCTCAGTTTCTCACCTCTCTAAACTTCCCTTCCCTTCCTGTCTCCTGAATACCTGGCACTGTGTGACACATATACCCCTTCTAGCCAGTCTGTACTTCACAGCCTGGGAGCAAATTCCCCAGTCCTCACAGCTGCACCGGTGGGATCCCTGGGGGCTTTTCTTTTTTTTTTTTTCCTAATTTTTATTTATTCATTTTTTTCTTTTTGTTTTTCTCCATTTATCAGTCTCTCATCTCTCCACTCCAATGGCAAGCTCCCTTAGCACTCTTTTTTGTTTGTTTGTATGTTTTTGGCTCCTGTTCCACTCTCCTGTCTCTCCTCTTTCCATACCCTTCTTAGCTCCACACATCACAATCTCCCCCTCCTTCCTGCCTACCTGCACCATGTGCTAAACATCACACTCCGAAGCAGCACAGGCACAGCCTACCAGAACCTGCCCTGCACTGATTCCCGGCCTGCCCTGTCAGCCCTAATACATGCCGCAAACAACCCATCCTAGCAACTCCCCTTCAGCTGGACCTGCGCTGCTGTACCATACCCAACTGACTGACCCTACCCATTGCATAAGGAAAAGTATCGTGCCCACAGATGAGCAAACAACAAAGAATGCATAGCCTGCCTGCTCAGACAAATAAAACAAAAAAGCAGATGAAACAAACAAATGTACAGTCAATAAATGAGAAAATAACTACTGAATGTCCCGAAGACAGCAGACAACATCAAAACATAAAAAAAAAAAAAACAGGACAAGATGGTTCCAGTACGCATCCAAAATAAAACACCAGGTGACTTTCCAGTAGAAGAAAAGGCACTAGAACTACCTGATACGGAATTTGAATCTCTAATATTCAGAGATATCCAAGAGTTGAAGCAAAAAAGCAGACAAAAAATGAGGAAAAAATAGACAAATTCATGGAAAAAGCAGACAAATTCATGGAAAATTCAGACAAAAAATGGAAGAACTCAGGAAAATAATGCAGGAATAAAATGCTAAAATAAATTCACAGCTAGAAATCATACAAAAACAACAATTAGAAATCCAAAAGATAAACAACAAGATTTCAGAAATGGACAGTGTCATAGAAGGGCTGAGGAGCAGCTT
>NW_004443974.1:18653349-18654682 GCF_000243295.1 Trichechus manatus latirostris | reverse complement strand
AAAAAAAAAAACACTACAAAATGACAGCAATAAACTCACACCTATCAATAATTACACTGAATGTAAATGGACTCAATGCACCCATAAAGAGACAGAGAGTGACAGAATAGATAAAAAAAACAGGATCCATCAATATGCTGTCTACAAGAGACACGTCTTAGAAACAAAGACATAAATTTACTAAAAATCAAAGGATGGAGAAAAATATATCAAGCAACAACTACCAAAAAAGAGCAGGAGTGGCAATACTAATCTCAGATAAACTAGACTTTAAAACAAAATCCACTATAAAAGACGAAGAAGGACACTATATAATGATTAAGGGGATGATCCAGCATGAAGATATAACCATAATAAACATCTATGCACTCAATGACAGGGCCCCAAAATACATAAAACAAACTCTAACAACACTGAAAAGAGAAATTGACAGTTCCACAATAATATTGGGAGACTTCAACACACTACTCTTGGTAAAGGACAAAACATCTAGAAAGAAACTCAGCAAAGATACAGAAGACCTAAAGGGCACAATCAGCCAACTTGACCTCACAGACATATGTAGAACACTCCATCTAACAGCTGCAATGCACATGAAACGTTCTCTATAAGAGACCACATCTTAGGCCACAGAGCAACCCTCAACAAGATCCGAAACGTTGAGATAATACAAAGTATCTTTTCTGACCACAACAACATCAAGGTAGCAATTAACAACAGAAGAACAATAAAAAAAATAAATTACATGGAAACTCAATAACACTGTGCTTACAAACCACTGGGTAATAGAAGAAATCAGAGACTGAATAAGAAAATACCTAGAATCAAACGAGAATGAAAACACATCATACCAAAACCTTTGGGACATGGCAAAGGCAGTCCTCAGAGGACAGTTTATAGCAATAGAAGCACACATCAAAAAAGAAGAAAGGGACAAAATCAAAACATTAACTACACAACTCAAACAGATAGAAAGAGAACAGTTAAAAAAAAAAAAAAAAGCCCACAGCCACCAGAAGAAAGGAAATAATAAACACCAGAGCAGAAATAAATGAAATAGAGAGTTGAAAAACTATAGAGAGAATCAACAAAACCAAAAGTTGGTTCTTTGAAAATATCAACAAAATCAACAAACCACTTGCTAGACTAATAAAAGAAAAACAGGAGAGGAAGCATATAACCCAAATAAGAAATGAAACAGGGGACATTACAACAGACCCAACTGAAATAAAAAGGCTCATAACAGAGTATTATGAAAAACTATACTCCAACAAATTTGAAAACCTAGAGGAAATGGATAAATTTCTAGAAACACACTACCTACCCAAACTAC
>NW_004443974.1:18627744-18653249 GCF_000243295.1 Trichechus manatus latirostris | reverse complement strand
CATGAATCAAAAAAACTGGAAATAACAAATGTTGGAGAGGCTGTGGGGAGATCAGAACTCTTATGCACTGCTGATGGGAATGCAAAATGTTACAACCGTTTTGAAAATGATATGGCGCTTCCTTAGAAAGCTAGAAATAGAAATACCATACAATCCAGCAATCCCACTCCTAGGAATATATCCTAGAGAAATAAGGGCTGTCACACGAATAGCCATATGCATACCCATGTTCATTGCAGCATTGTTCACATTAGCAAAAAGATGGAAACAACCTAGATGCCCATCAACAGATGAACGGATTAACAAACATACATACAATGGAGTATTATGCAACGATAAAGAACAATGATGAATCTGTGAATCCATATCTCACAACATGGATGAAACTAGAGAACGTTATGCTGAGTAAAATAAGTCAATCACAAAAGGACAAATATTGTATGAGACCACTACCGTAAAAACTCATGAAAAGGTTTACACACAAAAAGAAACAATCTTTGTTGGTTACCAGGGATGGGAGGGGTGGGGGGGGTTGGAATACTAAATAGACAATAGATAAGTGGTAACTTTGGTGAAGGGTAAGACAGTACACAATACTGGAGAAACCAGCACAACTTGTACAAGGCAAGGTCATGAAAGCTCCATAGAATTATCCAAACTACCTGAGGGACTGAATTGTTGGGCGGAGGGCTGTGGGGACCACGGTCTCGGGGAACATCTAGCTCAATTGGAATAACACATTTTATAAAGAAAATGTTCTACATTCTACCTTGGTGAGTAGCGTGTGGGGTCTTAAAAACCTGTGAGCAGCCATCTAAAATACTCCACTGGTCTCACCCCTTTGGGAGTAAGGGAGAATGAAGAAAACAAGATACAAGCGAAAGATTAGTCCAAAGGACTAATGGACCACAACTACCATGGCCTCCACCAGACTGAGTCCAGTACAACTAGCTGGTCTCCGGCTACCACTGCTTTGACATGGATCACAACAGAGGGTCCAGGACAGAGCTGGAGAAAAATGTAGGACAAAATTCTAACTCACAAAAACAGACCAGACTTACTGGCCTGACAGAGACTGGAGAAACCCTGAAAGTATGGCCCCTGGATGCCCTTTTAGCTCAGTAATAAAGTCACTCCTGAGGTTCACTGTTCAGCCAAAGATTAGACAGCCCCATAAAACAAAATGAGACTAATGGGGCACAACAGTCTAGGGACAAGGACTAGAAGGTAGGAGGGGACAGGAAAGCAGGTAATAGGGAACCCGAGGTTGAGAAGGGACAGTGTTGACATGTCGTAGGGTTGTTAACCATTGTCATAAAACAATATGTTTACTGTTTAATGAGAAACTACTTGTTCTGTAAACCTTCAGCTAAAGTACAGTTAAAGAAAAATGAATAAAAAAGGCAGAACTTAAAAAAGAAAATCTTATGTATCACAACAGAACATTGTCTTACTCTCTTGCTTTGGATATGTCTCAGAAGGGATCATTCGCTAGAGGAGGACATCACTGGATGGACTCGAACATGCTAGCAATTGTGAGGATGACGCAGGACTGGGCAACATTTTGTTCTGTTGTACGTAAGGTTGCCATGAGCTGGAGTCGACATGGCAGCAGCTAACAACAGCAAATTAAGAATCCAAACCTTGGAGAGCTGTACTTTGCTAGTTCTTACAAAAACAACTGATGAGATTGGGAAATGATTTTAATAGAAACATTGTGCACTTCGCTCAATATTCAGTCCAATGAAGTTGACGTCTATAATTCTACACAGCGCTTTTGCCTTACTTGAACTTCTAAGAGCCTGCACGTACGAAGCACAAAGGGCTCCAAGTCTTGCTTGGACATGACAGTCTCTTCTTTTTAGATGAAAATTAGTCTTTCTTTCCTATCAGGATTTTCAAAGCATCAGAATAGAAACATGCTTTCTGCACTGCTGACCTCGTAAAGCAAAACCATTAAAACCAGACTCTAACACTACATTAAAGCACCCAAATATTTAGATGTGAGTGGATTAGTGACTATCAGAAATCTTTATGTTCTGGACAGAAGTTAAGCTCTTAAACTGCAACATATTTGATTTTAATCCCTGATATCTTGTTAAACAAATAGGAAACTCTGTCCATCTGGATAAATCTAATTGGTAGATTAAAATGTTCATCATAAAACACCTTTTCAGTAATAGAAATGCATTTCAGTAGTATCTTATTTTAGACTTGCCTTCCAGATTTGGAAAGCTGATATATGTGGTTTTTGGATAAATAGCTTGTAATCACTGTTATTTATTTCTCTAGTAAGTTTCCTCTGTGATCTTGACAGAGGAAGTTTTATTGATTTATTCTTCTCATTACTTTTCATATAGACAGATGGAAATATAATTGCTTGCCTAAATATTAATTAACTTGGTAGTTAGCTCTTGGAAAGTTGTATTCACCTGAATTAACAGTAGCTCAGCACTCTTTTTATTTTGTTTTGTTTCGCAGCAGGGAGTTTCATAGACAAAGTGCAAAATGGGGTGTTTTAGTGGCTGCATACTGGCCTCCCTCTGTACTGACTGTGTTATCTTAAACAAGTCATTTAACGCTCCTGGATCTCAGTTTCCTCAGTGGTCAACCGGAGGGGTCTGTCCAGAAGGCCTCTGGGGTCCCTCCCAGTACAAACATTCTACAGTTCTTCAATTCAGATGTGTTATGCAAAGATGTCTTTGCTATTTAGGAAGTTGCCGACATCTGGCAAGATGAAAATTGGAAATTATTTTTTAAAGCTATTTCTCAGAAATGGATTACACACACAGACACTCGCAAAGATTTAACTGTTTTCCAATAAATCTTATTATTTCAGGTAGTCTCCTATTAATCATTGGCACATTGAAAAGAGCACAGACTTTGGAATGAAGCTGACTTGGGAACGAATCTCAGAGTTAATTTTTAAAAGCATGTACTTCAGGTAACTTATTTGAGCTTCAATTTTTTTTTTTTTTTTTTACTTGTAAAATGGGAATCATAGTAATACCTAGTTACAGGTTTGTTAAATAGATTATAAATAATAAAAGTAAAATGCCCAGGAAGTGTGTGGCACAAAGTAGGCTGTGGTGATAACTCTTAATACTATTATTATTTCCTTGTTTTCTCTTTTCAGATCTATTTGTGAATGAAAAGACTCTAAATTACAAGATAAATTAACATTTTCAAAAGATGGCCATCTAAATACTTATTTCTGAAATATGGTAGTAGAGCACATTCTTATATTTTTCTTTTATTCATTTATTCAATAAATATGTCCCAAGCTCCTACTATGTACCCAGTACTGGATGGGGCACTACAAAGATAAACAAGGATATGGGCCTCTTTAGAGTGCTTCCAGTCTATGAGAAAGGAGGCAGGAAAGACAGAGACTTCTAATAGGGCATAGAACATGGCAGAGGCAATGGTGATTCAGTGGTGGAATTCTTGCCTTTCATGTGGTAGACTGAGGTTTGATTCCCAGCCAATGCACCTCACATGCAATCACTACCCATCTGTCAGTGGTGTTGCTATAATGCTGAGCAGGTTTCAGCGGAGCTTCCAGACTAAAACAGACTAGGAGGAAAGGCCTGGTGATCTATTTCCAAAAATCATCCAATGAAAATGCTATGGATCAAAATGGTCAGATCTGTGACTGATCATGGGGATGGTGCAGGACCAGGCAGCATTTCATTGTGTTGTGCATGGGATCCCCACGAGTTGGGAGCCAACTCAATGGCAAGTAACAACAACAAGTACCTGGAAAACAACCTGCTAGTAAATCTAGACCAGAATTCATTAGCGTTGACATTTTCACCAGCTTGTAGACTAAAGATTAGCACTAGATATAAAACATACTGCTTTCTGGAGCTTGCACCCTATGCTAAAGAGAAGATAGACCAGATTAAAGGGTTGGGGCCCATTTACCAATCAATGAGTTACAGAGGGTGGATCTAACCAAGAAAACCTGGGGCTCTGAGCACGAAAGTCCCTTCTTGGTCTCTGCCAGCCCCTCGACCCTGCTGGAGGAACTCTAAGCTACTGCATATTTTCTGCCTGAATTCTGGCTTCCTGTTTGATCTTAAACACCTCAAATTGCTTCCCATTTCAATTAGATTAAAATCTGAGCTCCTCATGATGGCCTGAATGCCCCTCCAAGGTCTGGCTGTGCCTACCTCTTGACCTCTCTCCTTAGCTCACTGTCCTCTGGCCTCACTAGCCTTCTTGCTGTCTCTCCAACACACACACTTCCTCCCTACTTCAGGGCCTTTGCACTGCTGACCATCCACCTGGAGTACTCCCTGCCCTCCCTGGCTGGGCATGGCTGGCCCTCATCACTCTGTTCTCAGTTCAAAGTCACCTCTTCAGAGACGCTCTCGTAACCATTAACTGCAGTAGGCAGTGCCATCCCTCCCGCTTTCCCATCACCCTTTTTTATTCCATTCAGAGTATACCACTATCTGAATTGACTTTTTTACTTTGTTTACGTGTCCACTGCCACAATTTCCCCACCAAATTGTAAGCTCCATGAGGGCAGAGGTATGTCTGCCTTCTTCACTGCTAGGTTCCCGGGACTAAAGTGCTATCTCTTCTCCACCCAGAAATCCGAGTGACCTTTACAAAACTAAAGTTATATCAGGTCATTTCTTGCTCAAAACACTCCATTGGTTTCCTATCTCTCTCACAATAAAGTCCAAGTCCTTCTGACAGCCTCCATTCGGCCAACCGCTCTGGTTCATAGCCACCTCTGTGACCTCATCTCCTCTCTCTCATCCCCTCCCTCCCTCAGCAGCAGCCACATTGACCTCCTTGCTTTCCTTCCTCAGACACATCACGTGTTCATGCCCTCCCTCTCCTCATCCAGGCTTCTGCTCAAACATCTCCTCTCCAGAGATTCATTCCCTGCCCACCTGGGCCCAAACAGCCAGCCCTCCCATCTCTCCCCTTACCCCGTTCCGTTTCTCTTGATTGCACTTATATCACCAGGCACATCACACAGTCTGTGTTTACTTGCTTATTTTCTATCTCCCCCCACCAGAATGCAAACTTCTTGTGAGATCAGGGGCTTAATGTGTTTACTGTTGAATCTCTAGCACCTGGCATATGTCCTCAATAATACTTGCCAAATGAATGAATAATATCGTCTTGCTGAAAACTGCCAAATGTGTTTAGATAGACTGTGCTTTTCCAGGTAGCTTACATCTAAGCAGGAGAAAGATTTGTTCCAATGGAAATTGCTCCTGTTTTGACAAGAGTATAACCAGTTGCTGTTGAATCAATTCCAACTCAGGGAGACCCCATGTATGTCAGAGTAGAACTGTGCTCCATAGGGTTTTCAATGGCTGATTTTTCAGAAGCAGATCACTAGGCCTTTCTTTTGAGGTGCCTCCGGGTGAACTTGAACCTCCAACCTTTTGGTTAGCAGCCAAGCACGTTAACTCTTTGCACCACTGGGGACTCCTTTCAAGAATGTAGGCCCAAGCAACAACACCTGTGCTCCAGTTAAGGCCACACTTATAGAAAAGAAGAAGATCCTCAACTTCCTCTCTCAGCCCAATCCCCGGTTGCTATATCACTGGGGACTCTCCGCTTAAATTTCAGGTTCTGATCAGTCTGACAGCTGGTGGACTTGAAGCTTGTGTTCTCGCTGTAATTCTGTTGACTTTGGGGAAACGTTTTTTTGGAGAGAGACAAAGGGCTCCCCAGAGAGTGATGATTTATAATTGAGCCTGTTGAGAGAAGCTGCCCAATGTACACTTGGACCCTGGATTTTTGTTTTATTAATTGTTATTTTAAACAATGATGTAACTGCACTCCATTTACAGATTTCTTCATTTGGCTAAGTCTTTAGTGCTCCAAATACCAACAATGCAAACAGCATGGGAAAAAATGGGCATAATTTAAATGAAGGCAAATTAGACCTGCTGATCTTTTTGTTTGGTATAAAGCTTTTTGTTGAGTATAAAGCATAGTGGTTCTTTAGATATAGACTGAATGTGTTCTGAATTAAACTACTCTTTTCCCTATAGTCCTCCAATTAATAGAGTCACAAGTATTTGCTGGGCTTCCATTCTCTACCTAGAGCTAATGGAGGAGTGGCAGTTGTGGGAGAGATGTAGATACATGTAAATATATATGTATTTATATATATTTATAGAGGAATCTCTGGGTGGCACAAATGGTTAAGTAGTTGGCTACTAACTGAAAGGTTGGCAGTTCAAATCCACCCAAAGGCACCTCAGAAGAAAGACCTGGTGATCTACCTCTGAAAGATCACAGCCTTGAAAACCCCAGGGAGTGCAGTTCTACTCTGACACACATGAGGTCACCACGAGTCGACAGCCACTGGATTTTTTTTGGCTTATATATTCCTATGCATCACAGTTCTGTCCTTCAAAAACAACTACTCCAATTTTTTGAAATAAAAGGAATAAAGAAAGGGGAAAAATAACAAAACTAAAAAGCAATTCCAGAAACTCTGGAATCTTAGACAATCAAGCGCTATTTTTTTATTTAGATTTAAACTTCTGCTAACAAAGCTCCCCCGCTGGGTAGTCTGCAGCTAAGGCTAGTAGGGAAGGTGAACTCTGGCAGCTCTTCTAGGCTTGGGGTTGACCCTTACAGCTGAGTCAACATCTTCGTGGACAGATGGATAGCAGGAAAGGCTAAGGACTTCAGTCCATCTAATTTATCAATGAGTTTCGAATGGTAGCATTTCACTAGATCATTAACTGTGCATTTAGCTTATGTGAACCAAACACCAGCTGTACAGTCCATTCATTCAATAAGTTTTCAGTGCTTCTTACAGAGCTAGGACTTAGATGAGGCAAGGAAGACCAAGTGCAGGGTTGAATCCTATCTTTATTTAAAATGTTGGTATTTTGTTCATCATGGATTTTTTTGCATTAATTTTGATGTTTTAAAATAGCCCACCAAAATATCATTTATCTTGATTATCAAGTTCTTTGCACCCTCTTACATTTGCACCCAAGTGCCTCATTCACTTCACCCTGGTCCTGGCCCTGGTTCATTATGCACAAGGCATTTTGTTAAGGCATATAGGGAGTTAAGAGCTGGAAGAGACATGTATGGTAACTTCTAGAGTCATAGCCTAGTAAGAGGGAAAAGATATGTTCTTAAATAAGGCCAATAAAATGACAGAGTGATAAGTACCTTAAGGGAGACTCAAAAATAATGACAGTGCTTTCATAGTAATGAGGCAGGATAGATACCACAACAAGATTTTACCTCCCAGCTCTGCCACTGCTAGCATGTGACGTCAGGCCGACCACTTAACTACTAAAATGACTTTCATTTCTTCATTTGTGAACTAAAGAATGCAACACACCTCAGAGGTGGTTGTGACATGAAATGAGGTAAATTGTGTCGAGCACTTAAGGGCACACGATTAATGGCAGCTATTGGTAGTCATAGCTCTATTTAAGCGGACCTGGGGAAACACCATTATTAAAAATTTCCATTTTGATACTGGTCATTCCATATGTCCGCAGAGAGAAGAGTGCAGAAATGCAACACCCTGTGTGCATTTTTACAAGGATGCATGAGAAATGTGACCAGACACTCAAATCAGTTATTTGGCAATTTCTTTTCAAACTGCTTCAAGGGCGCCACACCGAATTCTGTGTCATGGGGATCCTAAAGGAAAAATGTGTGATGATAAGGGAGAGTGCTTTTCACTTGATCTGGAGTTTGATTACATGATAGATTTCTGGTGTCAGTTTGCCTTATCTTAGGGGAAGAAAAGTATGATGATTGTTTGAGTCATTCATACACACCCAGCACTGGGAGAAAGGACTTAGCCAGTTTTTTGAAAAATTGTTCTCCTCCCACAGACTAGCTAAGGATTTCTTTCTTTTTCTTCTTCTCTCTCTCTCTCTCTCACACACACAGCTTCTTATTCAGGGTTAGGCAGTGTCTTAGCATTTAGTTTCTTTGCTGCAGGAATTGCTTTCTACATTTGTCAAGAAAACACTATCCTGTTGCTGGGTAATAAATCTCTCTTTTCCCAGCAAAACATGCACTCAAACCAGCACACAAAAGGGAGAGTTGGTGGCACCACAGCAGCGCCAAAGCAGAGCTGAAGAAATTCACTTTTCTATTCAATGTTTCTACCCAGATTCATCCTTGAGGGAAACACATCACTTATGCAGAACTTCTCGACAATGGCCAAACTCATCTGGCATTTTCATCTAACAAGTCTTGACAGTGTGTTGGCTTTCATACATTTTTAAGGCTGAATTACTACAGGGATTAAGATGTATTCACCCACTCATCAAACATTCTTTGAGTGTTTTTTAGGTGCCAGGACACTGTGCTGGGCATGGGGAATCTGCAGTGATATGAGTCAGAGAGTTCCTTGTTCTCACAAAGCTTACAGTTCAGCAGGGGTGGCAGACAATAAACAAATAATTAAATAAACAAGAAAGAGAGCAGAGAGCTAACGAGAGCATTAGGAGCCCTTGGGTGATGCAAACGGTTAACGCACTTAGCTGCTAACTGAAAGGCTGGAGGTTTGAGTACACCCAGGGGCACCTCAGAAGAAAGGCCTGATGATCTACTTCTGAAAAATCAGCTACTCAAAACCTTACTCTAACATATAGGGGGTCACCCCATGAGTCGGAATTGACTTGATGGCAACTGTTTTTGCTTTTTGTTTTTTAGAGAGAGAATTAAAATCAGGTAATGTGGTATAGTAGTGCCCTGGAGGGAGGTCAAACCTGAGCTAGGGTGGTCAGGGAAAGAGGTAACATTTCAGCTGACACCTGAATGATGAGAAGGAGACTGCCAGGGGAAGGTCTGGGAGAAGAGAGCTCCAGGCATAGGGCACAGCTCTATTGCACATCGTGTTTCACTTATCAATGAATCAAGGGTGTATTGAGCTCCAGTTAATGGATCTTGTGAAGCAGATATTTGTGTGTGGCAGCACAGTCTTCACAGGAACATAATGTTTGATCGCAGGTTTGTTAGTACCTCTTCTACTAACAGTTCCATCAGTGGTCCCACCCTCCCTGGATAAAGGATGCAAAAATCTATTCTTCAAAGGGTGAGGCCAGAAAGAATTGAATGTAATGGGGGAGTCTGTCTCTCCATTTCTACTTTACAGAAACTGACTTTGGGAAGTGTGACGTGACGTTGGTTTTGTGATAATGGCATGAGGTTCCCTGAGTAAATGAGGAAAGAACTTGTTCTAGGCTTGGAAGAGCAAGTCAGAAAGGACTGCAAGGAAGAAAGAGGGGAAGGAAGGTGTCTTAGTCATCTAGTGCTGCTATAACAGAAATACCATAAGTGGATGGCTTTAACAAAGAAAAGTGTATTTCCTCATGGTAAAGTAGGCTAAAAGTCCAAATTCAGGGTGTCAGCTCTAGGGGAAGGCTTTCTCTCTCTGTCAGCCTTCTTCTCATCAGTGTTCCCCCGGACTAGGAGCCTCTCCGCGCAGGGACCCCAGGTCCAAAGGATGCGCTCTGCTCCTGGCACTGCTTTCTTGGTGGTATGAGGTCCCCCTGTCTCCCTGCTCATTTCTCTCTTTTACATCTCAAGAGATTGCCTCAGGATGCAGTCCAATCTTGTAGACTGAGTCCTGCCTCACTAACACAACTGCCGCCCATCCTCCCTCATTAACATCATAGAGTCAGGATTTACAACATATAGGAAAATCACACAATACTGGGAATCATGGCCTAGCCAAATTGATACACACATTTTTTGGGGGACATAATTCAATCCATGACAGAAGGGATCATGCAAATGCTAGCTTAACAGGAAGGGAGGGAGGAAGATGAGTTGAGTTCAGTTCAATAAAACCAAAATCCAAACCTGTTGCTGTTGAGTCAATTCTGACTCATAGCAACCCTATAGGGCAGAATATAACTGCCACATAGGGTTTCCAAGAGGCGGCTGGTGGATTCGAACTGCGAACCTTTTGTTTAGCAGCTGAGCTCTTAAGCCCTTTCTGAATGCCAGGTGCTGAAGAAACATCACAAGGCCCAGTGCTGGGGTAACAAAGAAATCTCTGCCTTCAAGAGGTTTGTGAGAGGTGTTTGTGATGGATGATGGATGATGGCTCCTGGCAAAGGTAAAGCTATAAAGAGGCTGGTTTGGGAAGAACCAGTTGCCACTGAGTTGATTTCAACTCATGGTGACCCCAAGTGTGTTAGAGTAGAACTGTGCTCCGTAGGGTTTTCAGTTGGCTGAGTTTTCGGAAGTACGTCGCCAGGTCTTTCTTCCAAGGTGCTTTTGGGTAGATTTGAACCGGCAACCTTTCAGTTAGCAGCCAAGCCCATTTGCACGCCCCAGGGAGTCCCAACAAATGAGAAGTTGGAATCTTATTAACTACTAGAGGGCAAAAAATTTTGGACTTCTTTGGAAGCCCCTTCAACATCAAACCCAGTGCTGGACACCCAGTGGAAAGACACTGGAGCAGGCTCTGGCTTTGGAACAGACAGACCTGGGGTCCAATCCCTGCCCTGGATGTGTGGCCTGGGGCAAGTTGAATAACCTCACTGAGTCTAGTTGCTACTTCTTTAAAATGGAGATAACTACACTGATTGGAAAAGGTTAAAATGAGGTTTAGAGATAACATGGGTGTGGTATCTGTGACATAGTAACTAATGGTCATTATATCATGGCTGAAGGTCTGACTGACATGCAGTTTTCCATACTTTATTATTACAGCGAGACAGAAGCAACAGACCGATCCCTTAGGAGCTGAGTAATGATCCTCTCAGCAAAGTGCCTGTCAGGCCGTTGCATTTTAGTAGACAAATACAAAATTACTGCTCAGCTATCTAGGGCTATGCCCTCATTGCTAGCTACTAATGATTTTATTATTATTTAGTCAAAATTCATTACGGTGTTGGTGAAGAATATTGAATATACCATGGACTACCAAAAGAACAAACAAATCTGTCTTGCAAGAAGTACAGTCAGAATGGTCCTTAGAAGCGTGGATAGTGAGACTTCGTCTCACTTACTTTGGACATGTTATCAGGAGAGATCAGTCCCTGGAGAAGGACATCATGTTTAGTAAAGTAGACGGTCAGCGAAAAAGAGGAAGACCTCAATGAGATGGATTGACACAGTGGCTGTAACAATGGGCTCAAACATAGCAACAATTGTGAAGATGGCGAAGGACTGAGCAGTGTTTCATTCTGTTGTACATGGGGTCGCTGTGAGTCAGAACCGACTCAAGGGCACCTAACAACAACCACCACCATTTCTGAGCCTGGGAAAGAGCGATTTTGCTGCATAGATGACTGTGTAGTGTAGAGGTGCTACTGTGCAACTGTCCTCAGTGTTAGTGATGGCTACAAACTCGGGGATCTCTCTGGTTGTCATGTGCATGGGCTGTGGCCTAAGGGGAATAACAAATACTAGTTTTATTTATGTACTATTTCCTTCATGCACCTAATGCACCTGCCAAAAGAGATTTTATGCTCTTTCCAGACAAGGCCCCTTGTTTTCATACCTCCTGCCCTGGCTTACTCTGTTCTGACACTTGACATGCCCTAAGAGCCCATGCCCTCTTGGTCAGAGGCTACCTGTATTCCAAGGACCACCAAGTGGCCTCCTTTTACCCACTTGTCCCCATCCTTGAGCCAGTTCTCAGTAACTTCTGAACGCCCAGGACCTTTCACATTTTCCTTGCATGGTACTGATCTCAGTGTCTTAAATTATATATTACTGCTCATGTATCTATTTTTTCTACTAGATTGGCAGCTCCTTGAGGGCAAATACCACTATTACTCATCATTGTTACCCTCAATACCTAGCACAGGTAGGCAAATACTAAATGAATAAAATTAAGCTAAAGATACCCACTCTGAATAATAGACCATATCAACAAACCACACACATTGCCGTCCAGTTGATTCTGACTCATAGCGACCCTGTAGGACAGGGTAGAACTGTCCCATAGGGTTTCCAAGGAGCAGCTGGTAGATTCAAACTGCTGACCTTTTGGTTAGCAGCTGAGCTCTTAACCACGGTGCCACCAGGGCCCCATGATAGACCATAGGCCCTTATTATTCTATGGTTTCTTAAAACACATGTTCGTATCTCATGGAAATGAACTTTGGAAATGTTAAAACAAACTCTCTAAAGCCCAGTTTCTTCATCCGTAAAAAAGTACCTTCCTCACCGAGTCATTGTAAGAATTAATTGAGATGATGCATGTTCATATCCCATGGGTCAAAAGACATTGTTCATTATAGAATGAGAAGACAGAAGGAAATACTGACTTCATCTTCCACTTTTATCTAAAGGACAAAGGACGATTGTTGTCCTACAGCTTGTGTGGTGTCTTCTGCTTACATCCCTACCAGTCTGAGTTCCTAATTTTTTTTTTTCCATAACCCAAGCAGGCAAATATTACATTTTTCCTATTTTGTGCATGAGGATGCTTGACTCATTTTCAAAACAAGACCATCAAGATTATCAAGGCACACAAGTTATACTGGAATTTGTCCAGAGAATGCAAGGCAGTCATGAGGATCCTTTGAGCATGAGACTGTCACAGGAGTTCCCAAGTTAATCTCATTCATAACTTGGAACAAAGTAGAGAAATTCTTCTGTTGTCCCAAGGCCCTGGGCCATTTTTAAAGGAAAAGATCAATTTAAAATTTCTTGAAATTAGAACTTGTTTGATGGTAGGGCCTCCGTGTATGAGGGAATCTAGAAGTAATAACCTAACATGGTTCCCTTAGTTCCTCACATCAGAACTGAAATAGAAAAGTCCCTTGCCTCAAAGTGTGGTAGGAAAAAAAAGAATATTACAAAGTTTTCCCAAAAAAACCAAAGGGTATAGCTATATCTTCCACAGAATACAGATTCTGGAGAGAGAAAACCTGTTGCAAAACACAGCTCTTTGACCTTCAAGTTATAATACCTCTGTATACCTCACCTTCCTTAACCATGAAATGGGAATGAAAATAGTACCTAACTCACTGGCCTGTTGGGATGATTAAATTAGTTGATAACATAAAACACTTAGAACAGTACATAGACCAGAGAAGTCACTCAATTATTCAGCTCCCTGGGAAATGGTTTGCTCTCGGCTACTAACCAAAAGGTTGGTGGTTCAAATCCACCTAGTGGTGTCACAGAAGAAAGGCCTAGTGCTCTGCTCCTGAAAGATCACAGCCACTGAAAACTTTGGGGAGCACAGTTCTACTCTGACACACCATGAGTCGGAGTCAACTCGACAGCGATGGGTTTGGTTTTATTCTTACTACTATCAGTATTCTGTCACAAAAATTCTTTGAGATCTCATGCGAAGGGATAGCTGGAACAGGGAGGCAAAACAGAAGAGTGGTTATGTTCTTTGGAGACAAACCCTGGTTAAAATCCAGGCTCTATGAATAAATTGCTTCATGATTTTGGGAATGTTTAAACTCTCTAAACCCCTGTTTCTGCATCTGTAAAGAGTACCTTTCTCGTTGGGTCACTGGAAGAATTAAACAAGATGATGATGTAAAGCACTTAGTAAAGTGCCTGGCATACAATAACTGACCAATAAAAGTTAAATACAATGATTGTTACTATTCATTCTTCTGGTTCAGTGTCAACTCCTTCACCCAGTTCGGTGCGTGCCTGTAAACACTACTTTGGTCTTGGACTTTTTCTTAGTAACTCTGAAATGAGATCTAAGGATTAAAAATTTTAAAATAATCATTGGTGTGTCCATTCTCAAAACAGTTAAATAAAATATGCTGGGCATCATCCTCAGTTCCCAGCTGAGGGTATCTTTATGGCAAATCATTCTGCAAGGCACCTGGTGGTGGGTGAGCAAGACTAAAAGGAGATTGAAACTTAAATCCCTGCAGTTCACTCTTCAGATTTTTCCTTTGTCAAATGTTTCCAAGTAAAAGTTCAAAGTTTCAAACCCAGCACCCAGCACCTTTTCTGAAAGACTGTGATTCTCTGCACATTTGGATAGAATGATGGTGAATGTTATCTACTTTTCCAAGACCCATTAATTTTCTATGAAGTCTTAGACTACTAGGCCAATATTACGCTCAATAGCAGATTGCTCATATATGTGTCCACGCTTATTTTATAACAAGAACATGTGAACAAAATGATGAATGATTTCCTGATAACCAGAATGACAAATGAAAGGGGTTAATTAAAAATATAAACCATTTTGCACCCTTTCCATCTTCCAGCAGTTTTCATGGTTAAGTGGCTGAATTTGTGGAGAGGCAAGAGGCTTGAGGGACAGAGAAATTTCCGTAGCGGTTTAGTTATCTACTTTCAACTATTACACAATTAGGCCACGCTTGTCCTCTCTCAAAGGGAGCTTAATAGCATACTTGACAGGCAAGAGGCCACCTGGATCAAACCTGAGCATGGCAGAAATTAAGACTTAGTTGGTAATTATCAATATATTCTTTAAATGGAAGGTCTAAAAATCTGGTATCTATGCTCTGCAGCTAACTAAATTTCCTTTTGAATTCAAGACTCTTTAAAGTATTATGTGTCTGTAAAGTAAATAAATCCCAGTCTACAAGCCCAATGTTAAACATGAAGCTTGCCTTATGCCACTATTACACATCTTTCAACGTATCTCCAACATCACTTCCCACGTATTATACAATACCCTGTATAGAACCATGTTGTAGGCAAGTCTGTAAGTATTCTGTGACGACAACAAAGACAACAATCTGCAGGGCTAATAATGAAAAAATACAGTGCTCAGACTTTTCTGGAGCCCTCTCAAAACTAAGCTAGAAGACACCTAGCATGTGTTAGTTTTTTCTGGTTTTTCCGATGTATCAAACATGAGTTCAGAAGGGCACAGCTCTTCAGTGCTGATTCTTTAAAAAAAAAAAAAAAAAGTTACTAAGGTCTAACTCACAATTTCCTCATTAGAATTGTAAAAAAAGGAAAAAGTTTTCAGAGAGAATGGTGTGATTTCAGATGCTTATTCCGAATTTTCAGGATTCGTAATGGAAAACCAGAGACTGTAGTTTATACTTTAAAATTGGCTGGTGCAAGGTCAAAACACACTTGAAAAGAAAATTCTCAGTCTACCACATTATCCATTTTTATACAGTCACAAAAATAGAAGAAACTGCTTAAAAAAGACTACATCTTAAATTATAGTTTCAGACTAGATGGTCTTAGTCGTAAAATATTGGTAAGCAAAGGAGACAAATGTTCAGTGAAGTTAAAACATATTAAAGCCATCTTCATTATAAGCATGACCCCAAATCACACTTTAGCTCTCCTTGGCAGTGAGGCAAAAGTTTTTCAAATAAGGAATGGAAATTTCTGTAAGCATCTAGCTAAGTTATATCTCACATTGCTATATAGCAATATTGCCATTCTGTTAAGAGCAATAGAATTACTAAGTACTAAAACGCTTGCCTAGTAGAGCAGGAACACACTAACCTGTGTACTCTTTTAATTTTTTCACAGTAGGAATAGATGCATTTGAAGTTTAGGAGTATTCCCTAAGACTGCCGAAGTATTTTAGGGCAATCTGTAAGTTTTCCCTGAAGTTCTCTTCCAGGATTATGCTGAGCACCGAGAAGAGAATAATTCCATCCTTCAAATGGCTCCAAGAGTACACTTTAGCCTACTATGGAAAAAATAAGTAAAATTATATTTCCCTATCACTGTTTGAGAGTGCCACAGCATGGCAGGCACACTAGTTGGAGCTGGGACCCAGAAAATTCATGGGAAGAAGTTGGAAGGTAGGGTCCTCAGCAACATTTTGCAGGAGTTTTCCTTCAGCCCACTATCCCTGTTGTTAGCTGCCCAACTCATGGGGACCCCATGCACAACAGAACAAAATGCTGCCCAGTCCTGTGCCACCCCCATGATCGGTTGCCAGTTGGACTGTTGTGATCTGTAGGGTTTTCACTGGCTAATTTTCGGAAGGAGATCACCAGGCCTTTCTTCCTTGTCCATCTTAGTCTGGAAGCTCTGCTGAAACCTGTTCAGCATCAGAGCAACATGCAAGCCTCCACTGATCGATGGGTGGTGGCCACACATGAGGTGTATTGGCTAGAATCAAACCCGTGTCTCACATGGAAGGGGAGAATTCTACCACAGAACCACCAATGCCTCCTACTATCCCTAGAAAAGCATAAGCCTCACAGGTCTGTCTGCCTTCGTGTTGACCTCTGTAAGGACAAAGGTGTCATTCTACTCACTCTGGTGGGAGGTAGCCTAGGACCAAGTGAAGCTCACAGCCTTTGGAGCCACGTGGGCTTGAGTTGATATCCAGACTCTCCTACTCTCTCACTGTGTTGCCTGGGGCATATTATCTTACTGTCTCTGTGTCTCAGCCTTCCTCATCCGTAAAATGCTGACAATAACCACCCCCAGGACCGTTGTGAAGATTAAAGATAATAAAAATAAATGTGGTTTTAGATAGTGTTAAATGTTCCCTATAGACCACAGACCCTGACTGTGTAGGAAGCTATTGTGTGACGATTTCGTTAGGTTTCACTTTATACTTCTTATTGGGAACTGCTCCTTTAGCAGAAATAGAATATGCTATGCCATTAAAGTTCTCTTATGGGTGAAATGCTCTGCTGTAGCTTATAAAGGACTTAGTTTTGTTTTTAAATGAGCAGGTTCTCGGACACATCATAATTACTGCAGATTCAGCCCAACCTCCTACATCCACTACATTTACAGAACAACAAAATTTCACTCTTTGAAGTTGATACTCAAGTGTCCTTCAGCCACTCAGTACAGGGCTCTTGGGTTAAATGGGTCAAAGCATTTCTAATGTTCTTTAGGCTTCTGAATTAGCTGACATTTTGAGCTTGTAAGGAAGCCCCCAGTTTCCTGAATCTTCTTTCTTTATGGTTCCTTCCCCTCATCCCCTAAGCAAACTCAAGTTACCCCTTCCTAGAAACAAAGAAAGACACTTTTGTCTCAAGTTTCTATGTAGGTATGATTGAACCGCTCTCTTTTCACATCTAGATTTCTTTGCTGAGAAATCTTTAGGAACTGTCTACACTTCCCATTCATTCTTCTACGAGGGCATTCTTGTTCTGCCCTCACCATGCCACTGAAAGTACAAGCAACAATGACCAGCTAGTTGTCAATTCCAATGGACAAGTCATACTGTACCTGCCCTCTCTGCTGCATCGGACTCCTTACTCCTTTGGCTTCTGTGACCCTACACTTTCCTAATTTTCCTCATACATGTCTATTTACTTCTGTTTCTTTCATGCCCCTACTCCCTTTCTATGCCCAATCCTTAAATGTGAGTTAAGGCTCCATCTTCCACCTCCTGCTTTATCACTATATATGCTCTTTTTGCATGATCTCTTTTCTGCTTACCATCTTGATGCTGAAGGTTCTTACAGATATAGTCCTGCCCAGGCTGCAGCTGACTTTCAGATTCTTACATCAGAGGCCTGCTGAACACCTCCACCTGGATGTTTCACAGGCAGCTCGGAATTAAATACATCTACTTCTACCCTAAACTTGATGTTCCTCTTTAAAATTCTCTCAACTGTTAGCACCACCAACCCCACAGCTTCCCAAACTAGAAATCTGGATGCCAGTCTCCCTCTCCTTCAATCAATCATGAAGTTCTACCAGTTCAATCCCCTTTATGGGGTTTTATTTACTGACTCCTTTACTCCTATTATGCCTGTCCTAATTCAGACCCTCATCATGTCTTACCTGGACCACTGGACCCACTCCCCAAACAGCTTTCCTACTACCAAACTTATCTCCCTCAAATTGACCCTCCCCACAGGTACCAGACTATGAACAGCAGACCCCAGAACTACTCATTATCTACAGGGTACCATCAGGCAGAATACAGCAGTGCAACAACAAACGTCGAATGGGAAAGTCACTAGAGGCATCCACACAAATGGTTCCTCCACAAGGATCTTGCCTATGCCTTGAATTCCTTTGTTCTTGCCCAAATGTAGTTCTGTATATTTTTCTTATAAGCTCCTTTTCTGCTTAATTTCAACAGAGTCAGTTTATGCTGCTTGCAATGAAGAGCCTTGACTAGTTCACAACTCCTTTTACTCTCCACCATAATTAGGGATTTGTGTCTTCTCCTATTGGTCTGTGGCTGCCACCAAGGGCAGGGACCATGGCTAACTGGTCTACTTGATCCAACTTCTAATATAGGGCCTGATGGATAGTAGGCACTCAAATGCTTGCTGATTGGATGAATAAATATTCTTTAGCAGCGTTTTCTGTAAAATGTCTATTTACTCATGATGCCATGAAGTTATGGTATGATTCCACTTGGTATATATTATTATCTTATTCTTAGTCTCAGAATGTCGCAAAACACAAAATAAATTTCCTACGAAGTAGAGAAAGAAAATATTCTGGCAGATCTCATTGAATCGCAAACCTGGTCCTTTGCCTTTGTATTAAATCACAGTAGTATGAAAGAGCTTCTTCCTGGAGCAAACACAGCCTTACCTGCTTTTTACCCATCAAGGTGCGTAGTACCACTGATGTCTCACACCTGAGTTCCTTAGAAACACCAGCTCTCAATAACTAGTTCAAAGTCTGATCATCTTTTGCCAAAAATACTTTTCAGATCAAATAGTGTCACTCTCAAGGTTGCTTTGTGATTGTGACGGCAGAGGATCAAGGGACTCAGGCAGCCCTGATAGGTAAGTAATCCAGGGTCTATTCACCCATGCACGTGTCAGGGATGAAATAGGCTAGTATTGGTGAGGCAAGGTGAGATACTACTTCACTGTTGCATTTAGAAATGACAGCATAAGCCTCCAAAGCCTTTGAAGTACTGTGGTAGAAAGGGTTATGTCGTGGATTGAACTGTGTCCCCCCAAAATATCTGTCAACTTGGCTGGGTCATGATTCCTAGTATTGTATGATTGTGTACCATTTTGTAATCTTATGTGATTTCCTTATGTGTTGTAAACTCTATCACTATGATCTAATAAGATGGATTAGTGGCAGTTATACTGATGAGGTCTACAAGATTAGGTAGTGTCTTAAGCCAATCTCTTTTGAGATATAAAAGAAAGAAGCGAGCAGAGACACATGGGAGCCTCACACCACCAACAGAGCAGTGCCGGGAGCAGAGCGTGTCCTTTGGACCTGAGGTTCCTGCGCAGAGAAGCTCCTAGTCCTGAGGAAGACTGATGATAATGAGGGCATTCCTCCAGAGCCAATGGAGAAAGAAAGCCTTCCCCTGGAGATGACACTCTGAATTTGGACTTGTAGCCTACTGAACTGTGAGAGAATAAGTTCCTCTTTGTTAAAAGCCATCCACTTGTGGTATTTCTGTTACAGCAGCACTAGATGACTAAGACAGAATTTGGTACCGAAAGTGGGGTGCTGCTCTAACAGATACCTAAAATGTGGAAGCGGTTTTGAAACTGTGAGTGGATAGAAGAGCAACAGAGGACCAGCAGCAGCAGAGAACCTGCAAGCAGCGAGAAGCGGCTGCGGCAGAGAACCAGCAGCAGCAGAACCAGGAGACCAACGCGAGACTGCGCTGGAGCCGACCCACGGAGCGAGAGAGCAGACTGCCTGTGCACAGGAGTCTTCCTGGCAGAGTGGGGTGCCTCTGGGCACTTATTGGTGGAACTAGGCTTGCTGACCCATGGAGCAAGGGAGCTGAGTGCCTGTCCACAGGAGGCTTCCTGGCGGAGTGGGGTGCCTCTGGGCACTTATTGGTGGAGCTAGGCTTGCCGACCCATGGAGCAAGAGAACTGAGTGCCTTCGGGCCGAAGTTTACTGGTGGAGTAGGGTGCCTCCAGGCACTTTTTCATGGAGCTACAGAGCTTTGAAATACTTGCCCCAGCAGGGCAGATGTGGGCATGAGACCCGAGGAGCTGAGAGGCCAAGAAACCAGGAAGCAGAAGCTGACGAGACAAGGAACACAGGAAGCCAAGCTGCCTCGGTCTCAAAAGGTATGGCCAGGACCTCTGGGGTTTCAAAGGTGGCGCCATGGCCTCTGGTGTTTCTAAGGGTGGAGTTGTCACTCCAATGGACTAGGAGAATGGTGTGCCTAAAGCCCAGGGAGCAGAGTTGCCGTCCCAGTGGGCCTGGAAGGAGGAGCTGAAGCCCAGGGCCGGGGAGCCTCCACTCAGAATCCGGAGAGTGTGGCCAATACCTAGAGTCTGGAGGGCAGGGCTATTGTGTGAATGGTCTCAGAGAACAGAGGATTATTTTCAAGCCTTGAGGGCTAATGTGATGTGTTCTGCTGACTTGCTTGGTGCCTGTTACCCCTTCTTTCCCTCCATTTTCTCCCATTTGTAATGGAAATGTCTAGCTTGTGCCTGTTCTGCCATTGTACCTCTCTGGAAGCAGACAACTTGTATTCTAGATTTCACAGATGAAGAAAAATTTTTGGATTTTGGACTTAGAGTTAAGACTTTTGCTATGATATGATGGGGTCAATATGTTTTACATGTGGCAAGGACATGAATTTTTGGGGGCCAAAGGGTAGAATGTCATGGATTGAACTGTGCCCACCAAAAATATCTGTCAACTTGTCTGGCTCAGGATTCCTAGTATTGTATGATTATGCACCATTTTGTAATCTGATGTGATTTCCTTACGTGTTATAAACTCTATCACTATGATCTAATAAGATGGATTAGCAGCAGTTATACTGATGAGGTCTACAAGATTAGATAGGGTCTTAAGCCAATCTCTTTTGAGATATAAAAGAAAGAAGAGAGCAGAGACACATGAGAACCTCACACCACCAACAGAGCAGTGCTGGGAGCAGAGCGTGTCCTTTGGACCTGAGGTTCCTGTGCAGAGAAGCTCCTAGTCCTGAGGAAGACTGATGATGATGAGGGCATTCCTCCAGAGCTAACGGAGAGAGAAAGCCTTCCCCTGGAGCTAAGACCCTGAATTTGGACTTGTAGCCTACTGAACTGTGAGAGAATAAGTTTCTCTTTGTTAAAGCCATCCACTTGTGGTGTTTCTCTTATAGCAACGCTAGATAACTAAGACAGGTTATTAAACCCAACCCAAAGTGTCAAGGGTTTTCTTTTTCTATTAGTCTCAAAAAGAGATTTAGAGATTGATTAAATTCAAAAGTATTTGTTGCAACTATGTACTGTTTGTACAGGGTTATCGGGAGGATGTGATTCCTGTTCTCAAAGATGTAACATCCTGATGAGGTGGAGGGATGGAGACACCAATAAGGAGCCGCTAACAAGACTTACAAGGTAGGAAGTGATGAGAACCATGGGAGTTGAGGGAAGGGAGAGGTTCATTTCACCTGGGAGAATCAGGGAGTGCTTCAAGAAAGAGCTGGGCTTTAAAGTATGGATAGGATTTAAATAGTTTAAGATGGGACAGGGGAATAAAAAGAGCAGGGCGATACAGATGTAGAGAATAGCGCAAATAGAGTAGGGAGACAAGAAGGAAAGGGCAGGTTGAGTGAACAGCACATTAGGGATTAGAAAGATAATTTGGGACAAATCAGGAAGGGACTTGAATGCCAAGCTAGGCAGTTTTCACTTTATCCTGTGGGCAGCTGGTGATCATGAAAGGATTCTTACAAGAGGGCATTTCTTCTTTCTGATGTCTGGTGGGCATAGGGGCGTGGCTGTCAGCTAGTGCACATCCTCAACCCTGGCTGCATATTAGAATCAACTGGGCAGTGTGTGTGTATGTTAATAATACCAAATCTGGTCAGTTCCTGGCCAAATAAGAATCTCTGAGGGTAGGGCCTGAGCATGGTGTGTTTTAAGACCTTTTTAGGCAATGTCTAGCCAGGGTTGACAGCCAGAGGTGAAACAAAGGGTCATTTGCAGGATAGAAATTTCTGACATACTGTGAAAGTTTCTTGCTCCTAAATGCCTTCCTCATTTATACCTAGAAATCTACCGTCAGTGGAAATCTACTCTTCTATGTTAAGTACGACCTTCCCCCGACACACACACACACATACACACACACACACACACACACACATACATTACATATAATTTAAACACTCTTAGGACCCAGACCTGAATGCGTGAATGCAGTTATTTGATGGAGTTGATTACGGACATGCCTAAGAAAAATGGAAGGAGAGTGGGGAATCGTTGGCAGATGTGAAAATCAGGGTCAACCAGCCGGGATGCCCAAGGCACTTTGTTTATTGAGATGCCCATCACCCTTAATAACATAAACGGGTTTCACAGGAATTCTGAAAAACCAAATATTCTTTAAGAAGTGGTAGAAGTAGGCTGCTGGAGTGACCTACCAAAGAGGTTCTGCTATTTAAAGAACCAGGACTATTTGTGAAAACTACATCCCAGGATGCAAGTCACAAAACCTGGTAACTGTAGGCTAAGAGATTTGAAGATAGCAATGAAAGCGTAAAGCCTATGGCAAGAAATTGTTTTCCTCCTAACATAATGTGACCATGGCTGACTTCTGCAATTATGAGAAGGGAAACATCCTAAAAATCCCCAAGTGCCTTGGTGGGGATCATGGCAAGAGCTGGGTAGCAACTCCAATTTGAGTGGAGAAGAACCCAGACTGGGTGTTGGCCTTGAGAGGAAGAGGGTTGGCCCAGAGAGGTCAGTTAAGGCAAGGAGGAGCAGACAGATATGACCAGTCCGGGCCAGTTAAGTCCCAAGTGGAGGGAGGCCAGGCAAGAGAACTCAGGAACCCAGGCTGATTGAGAGGGAGGCCAAGAGCTTGAGGGATGAGAGATTAGTCTGGGTAGGGGTGTCATAGGAGTCCCTGGGTGGTACAAATGGTTAACATTGCTAGGCTGCTAACCAAAAGCTTGGCGGTTCTAGTCCATGCAGAAGCACCTCAGAAGAAAGGCCTGGCAATCTACTTCTGAAAATTCAGCCATTGTAAACCCTATGGATCACAGTTCTACTCTGATGTACATGGGCTTGCCATGAATTGTAGTTGACTGGATGGCAACTGGGGTTTTTTTGGTGGGGGGAGGGCTCTTACAGTAGGCTCCAGCCTCAGCAAGGCTGGAGCTTAGATGATGCTGAGGCACTGGCTCTGTGGGACAGAAAGCTGGGCTTAGACAGGGATAGGGAGAGGAGCAAAGTATTCCTGATAAAAACCAAAAAATGATAGAGGAAAAAGTCTAAGCCACTGGGAGAGAATATAAGCCTAGTGTGAAATGCAGTCTTATTACTTTACATCCCCACCCCATTCAGCCAAACACAAGTTAGACATCCCTAGAGACTCACAGATGCTTAAAACAGAACCAGATGATAAGAAAAAGAAGGCCCTTCTTCTGGTTGGAATGAAGAGCAAATTGCAAAACTACAATAGAAAGGAAATTACACTCATCTGAGAGCCCAGAAGCTGTGTTGGGAAGCTTTCTGAATGACAAGAAATAAAGTTTGATAAAATACAAGTCCGAGTAATAGTAAGAGTAAAACTAGTAATAGCAGTTTATATGTATAAAGTGTTCACTATGTGTTAAATGTGTTAATGTATTTAATCTTCACAACAGTCGTAAGAGATAAGTACTTTTATTATCTCCATTTTACAGAAGAAGAAATTAAGACACAGGTTAAATAACTTGCCCAAGGCCACACAGCTTGAAAGGGCACAGCCTGGATTCTAGTCCAAGCCGCCCAGCTCCAGAGTCCATCTTAACCACTAGCTTTAACCTGTTTCACACATAAGAAGAACTACCTTTGAAGGGTGCAGAATGAACCAGGAGGACACAGGAAAATGCATAAGAACGTTTTCATAATCCAATACTGGATTCATTCGTTCAACAAGTATTTATTGAGCACCTGCTGTGTGCCAGGCCCTTTTCTATATGTTGAAGATTGCAGGCAGGCGGGACCCCTACACATCTGAAAGAGTGAATTAATACTCCTCAGTGTGGCATAAAATGCAGCGTTTTGTGGATTCGGTAGGTCAACAGCAGTGCGCCTTTGGAGCCCACGTCCTTCCGCATGTCTCTGTTGAAAAGTTTCCAACAGATTATTAAGTCTGACTAACACATGAAAGCTCCAGGGTCCAGAACCCAGTGGAAACAGAAACAGCAACATGTAAAAAAAAATTTGGCATAGCGCCCTTACTAAAATACTTCACAGGGGGAGGGCGCGATTGGCACAACAAACATAGAACATGTGAGTTATTTGCGTAAAATTCAGCATACCAATGAGGCAGCAATGCTGGAACCAAGTGGATAGTGGAGGAGATAAAGCCCTGCCCCAGAGCAGCCACTGACTTGCTCTGTAACCATGACCGGTAACGTATCTGGGCCTCAGTACACAAATCCATAAAATGGGGGAGGTTGCACTGTATGACCACGAAGGCATAGCTCTAGGATCGCTCCCAGACAGAGTGAGGGCAGAACCAAGGCCAGCCCATAACAGCCATGCTGAGACAGACAGCAGTAGTAGCCAGAGCAGCACCAGGAATGTTACATGATCCTGCAGGAATAATTCCACCAAATGCTTAGAGTCAGTGGTCTCTCGGAGACACCTCAGGCTTGTGTTGAGTTCCAGCCTCTCCACACTTGGGAGTTGCACTTCTGCATAGAGAGCTCCAAGACACAAATAGGCAGAGGTAACAAAGATCCAAGAGGCCCTGGGACCTGGCCAGACTGCTAGCTCCAGCTGGGCCTCATGAACTATTAGGTGGGATTTATCACTGTTAATGATAATGGGCACATGACTAAATGCAGAACCGAAACTCCACGAGGCCCAGTAACTGAGAGTGTCCTTCAAAGAGAAGGCACAAGTCTGGATGAAGAAAGAGGGTGTCAGAAAGAGATACATGCATGTACTTAAATGTGAAGTTGGTACCTTCTGCCACATACCTCCCACTCCTTGGCCATGCCAAACCCTGTAGCCTGCCTTCCCTGGGCCTCAGATACTATCTCTGGCTCTGAGGTATATAAGCCATTCAAGCTCTTCCTGTATTAGGCAATTTCTCAAACCCTGACCCCCACTGTTGTAGAAAGCACCTTTCCCTGCAACAAGCGCTTTGAATGTCCTTTTTCACCTCTTCTTCACTTGACACATTTCCCCAGGTACCTTCCTCTCCCAGGTGCTTGGTGTTCCGACTTCTAATTAAGGAGCGGTGCCTGGATTTTGTTTTGTTGTAGCCTCCTCCCTCCCTGAGAGCTCCAAATCACTTCCTCAGAGAGTTAGGTTAAAGGTGCTAAAACACAATGTCCAACAATTAGAGTGAAGCCAAAATGTACTCAGATGACTAACTTGAATTGTGACCTGCCCCAGTGCTAGGCCAACTGTATGGTCTCCAAGAATTCTCAGCTGAAGGACTTCTGCTCACACCCCTGGTAGGAATGGGACCAAACAACATCCAATGGAACAATGGATTTCAGTTGAGGACCACTGTTCAAAGGAGTACCAATATTCCTTGAACTGTGAATGAATAACAAAAGGTTTTTTTTTTTAAAAAAAAAAAATTTTTTTAAATTGTATTTTAGGTGAAGGTTTACAGAACAAATAGTTTCTCATTAAATAGTCAGTACACATATTGTTTTATGACATTGGTTAACAACCCCACAACATGTCAACACTCTCCCTTCTTGACCTTGGAGG
>NW_004443974.1:18613043-18627644 GCF_000243295.1 Trichechus manatus latirostris | reverse complement strand
TTTTTTTTTTTTTTGGTGAAAATATACATAGCCAAAGACACACCATTTCAAAAATTTCTACATGTACAATTCAGTGACATCGAGGTTTTTTTTAAAAAAAAATAGGTTAAATGAATGAAAAAAGATTTTGTATAGGATAAAGTAGGCCCCTTCTTTTCTGGATTTAATTCAAACCTAAAATTTAGAAGTGAGTTCAAATCTGAGTCTGACATAATCTCACTTCCCTTGACAAATTAGGGAAAATAATAATGCAAAGAGCATAGAGGAAAAAATGTAACAATGTCAAAAATAATGTATAGTAATTGTTAAATGGGAACCTAATTTGCTATGTAAACTTCCACAGAAAACACAATAAATTATTATTTTTAAAAAAAAAAAGCATAGAGGGAATTCAGGGAAACAGAATAACCATAGGCACAACTAGAAAGTCGGCAAAGCTGGGGTGCGGCACCCTGTTACTGGTCCAAACAACCTTTCCCTGGGGGTACCCTCCACTGTGGTCCACAACCCAAGCCAACCCACTGCCCAGTCAAAATGTACTTATTCTGTGCCTAGTGGAGATAAAGCAGGTTTTAAAAGGCACTTAACAGCCATGAACTAGGGACATTGGAATTGTAATCTGACATGCTTGGAGACCTAATACTCTAAATAAACCAAAGGGATGGACCTCAAATGCAATTTTGGGCAGCTGGGGAGATATTTTGAGATAAGGGGATTTTTGCAACTACTTCCAGATTTGATTCTCCTGTCATGAAATTCTAATCTGCAGCTTCATTTCCCTTCTTAAATTCCTTCACTGGGCATCAGCATTGTTCTCGCCGTCGGAAGTTAACCTACTGACCAAGGACACATAGAAAGTGCCATTTTGTTTTCCAGTACTTGCCAGCAAAAGTATCTGAAACCCACAACTTTCTATGGTGGATCCAACACAAAGAGGTGGACAGAACGAGTTTCAAAGTGTTTCTGAAGCAAGATGAAGTGCATTTGCAGACAGGTTTGTGGACAGCTTGCCAAATTTCAGCCTAGGACAATTTTATTATCTATAATCTACCAACCTAGAACTGGTTTGTATGGAAATGTTTAGTGATGGCTTCTTAGCAGTCCACCGCAGCAGCTGGCACACACCTCCCTCACTGCCCTTCCAGAGTGGACTGTTATATCCAAGTTCCGGCCTTTGAAACCCTAGACCTGAAGACTGAAGACTGTCTTGCAGCACCGACCTGGAGTGCTGCCAGGAGAATGAATTAGCTCCTCACAGTCAAGTCAGTGGCCCTAGCCCTGAGCCACAAAGCAGTGGCTGTTAGAAGTCCAAATGAAAGCAGAAAGGAAAGAACAGTGCCGTCATTGTACTGGTAAACCGTGATCACCTTTTCCTATAAGCATCTTCCTGTTTCCCTGAGAGCACCTGCCGCTCTGGTGCAGAGGTGCCAGCTCAGCAGAGAACACTTCCTGCGGGCCTGAGTGGGCTGTGGCACGCGCATCTACCCACAGGGACCACAGAGTGGTGGTGGGTGCTCAGGGGCCAAGATTCCTGGTTTAAGAGGTAATACTGATTTTCTTTTCTCAGGGCCATGTGAGACTAGCAAGGTGCTCAGGGCACAAAATTTAAGGAGGCATTCACTTTCCTTAGGCTCCTTCACCTCATCTCAGTCCTGCTTACAGCCAACAGCAAAGGTTGTGTGTGTGTGTGTGTGTGTGTGTGTGTGTGTACACGCGCACACGTAACACACAGTATGGAGGACAAGGTGGAATACTAGGTTGGAGGTTCTCAAAGTATGGTCCTTGGGCCAGCAGCACCAGCATCAGCATCCCTTGGGAGCTTGTTAACAATGCAGATTCTCAGGCCCCACTCCAGACCCACTGAATCAGAAACTCCAGGGGTGAGGCCCAGCAATCTGTGTTTTAACAAGCCCACCAGGTGATTCTGATACATCTAAAGTTTGAGAAGCACTATGCTAGAGAATATTGGAGCCCTGGTGGTGCAGTGGTTAAAGCCATTGACTGCTAACTGAAAGGTCAGCAGTTCGTAAACCACCAGTAGCTCTGCAGGAGAAAGATGTGGCAGTCCGCTTCTGTAGAGAGTTACAGCCTTGGGAAACCTGTGGGGTTGCTGTGAGTCAGAATCGACTAGAAGACAGTGGGTTTTGTTTTTAGGTGCTAGAGAATAATGCTCTCAAAAGCCAGTCACATGGTGCATTGTATAACCATCTCTCAAAATGTTTCATACAGGCCCTGACAGGCCAAAGGGTGGGGTGGTGAGATTAAAGAGATTTTCCTGGGGCCATCAGAAAGGTCGAATTTTCTCTGATACAAAATCAGGAGTGCTTTTTCCTGGCCATCTCTAAACAAACTTTAGTAGTCAACAGTTGGCAATTATTGGAGATAAAGATTACTAGCAAGCTGGTTTCCCCCTTTTTCTTCTCTTGATCAGACTGCACAGAGCTGACCACTGAGCAACACTGTCACATGAACCAGTCATTGGAATATTCTAAGACTGAGATTTCTTGCCATAAATGGGGCTAATGTCATCTCCCTTTGTGGGTCAGATTAGCAAATGCATGTGAGCCTCAAACAGAAGCCCCAGCAGAAGAGGCTGTTGGGACAGTTCATACATCCTCACCAGGGGTTCTGGGGCTCCACCCTTCTCCAGGGACCCAGGTTTGATGATTTGGGGGCCTGGTGACAATTAAGTGGGGAAGGGGGTTAGCTGGTGTTGTTTATGGTGAAGTGTTTTTAAAAGGAGGCTATTTTCTAGTCTGAATGGCCTGGGGCAACAGGATTCTAAACGGTGATGGCACAAGGAAGAGAGAAAGGGAAAGAGACAGGATACTCCTGCCTGCTGTTGGGCTCTGCAGGACTGATCTTTTACTATATAAATGAAGGTGAAAGACACTTCTGAAGACCCCACATTTAAACTTTGTCCCCAGAACCCAAACAGTTTGGAATAGTGAGACAATGACCGCCACCCACCAGCAAAGTGACTCAGGCACAAGGTCAAGAACTTGCTTTCCTCTTTTGTCAAGTGCTGGATTATAAATAATCCAAAAGGAGCGTGAGGATGAAATCATGCAGCAAAAACACTGGCAGGCGACCGTGCATGTGAGGTCTTAGCCCTGGGGTCCCAGCACAGGATTATGAAACCACTTCTGCCGAGCTGGAAGAGCACATGTGCCATGCAACCTTGGCAGCTCACAAATGTGTCTACTGAGGACCAGAAAGGGTGATGCCTGCAAAGGGGCACACAGCTGGTGGGTGACAATCATTAGCCGTGCCCCCTTTCTCCCTTCCATGAAGGAGTGCAGGAGTGAAGTGCAAACTCTCAGAGCTTCTACACATGGCCAGGTAGACAAAGGATGCCTCCCCTATCTTCCTTCGGCCATCCCCTGCAGCACACGAGGGAGGATTTGGAGGATCAGTGGTGACTCACACTTTTCCTCCACAGGGGATTTAACTCCCAGATAACATAACCCATGTGGAAACGGCAAGCAGCAAGGAAGAAAAGTTCACTTACGGCCCTCTCCACTGAGCCCCCTTACCTTCCTCATTTAAAATCCATGGCAGGAACGCAAACACCGAGTCAAAGCCGCAAGTGTTCTCCTCAAAGGCGCAGGACCCAGCGGGCAGGTCCAGGGCTCCTGCAAGCTGAAGGGCTGCGGGGCACAAAACAAGTTTCAGTTCGGCTTTGATCCGGGAGTGTTTGCACCAACTCCGGGCGCCCCGGGGGAACTGGTGAAAGTGCAGGAAGGAGTGCGTGAGAGGGTGGGAGTGGGATGCAATACGCTCGCTACCTCGGGCGCTCCCACTGTACAGCCTCAGGCTTGGCTTGGGGAGGGAGGTTAGCGGCTGCGGAGAAGGACCAGGAGGCGCTGGGACGGCCCAGCCCAGGATCGCGAGCCCGGCAGCCGGGACAGGAGGAGCTGGAGCGAGCCTCGAGAGCGCCCCCGAGGGAGGTGGTCACCCGAGTCCAGACCTTACCTTGCCACACCAGGAGGACGCCCCTTAACAGCATGGTCGTGCTTTAGGGAAAACGACCTCAAAGGAGTGCGCTGCTAGCCCGCTGGGATGGGCTCCTCCTGGTGAAACGGAGCGTGGAAGGCGGGGGCGCCCGGGAACCAGGGAGGGAGAAGTTCCAGGCAAAGCGTGCACTTGGAGCTGCCCCACTTTACAACGCGGCTGGAGCTGCGTGGAAAGCTCAAGATTCCTGAATGGAGAGCGCCGCGGCGGCGGCAGCTGCGGCCCAGTCCAATGCCGCCCCAAGTGAAGCCGGCTCGCCGAGCAGCTGGTCCTGGGCGAGAATGGGGCTGGGAAGGGAGGAGAGGACTGCACACTTTTGAAAAGCCAACCCACCGCTGGCTGAGAGAGGAAAGGTCGGGATGCAGCGCCTTCGCTCAGGATTTTAAAGCTTGGGGCCAGACCCTTTGGAAACGCTTGGAAGGGGCAGGCCTTCCAGGAGCCCCTCCGCTGGCCTGGGACTGGAGGCGCCCGCCCCGCCCATCCGCTGTGGGAACCAGCTTATTTCTGGGGACAGCCTCCCGCATCTGGCACGTCAGTCCCTCAGGACTGGCCCTAATTTTAACTTCTTCTACTCAGAATGGAAGAGGATGGAATTCTCCTAGGACAGCCTAGAGGAAAATTTGGAAACTGTTGGATGGAATAAGCTTTATATCTCAGGAGTTTCAGCGTTTATGATCCCATAATGCTAACCCTGAAATACCACCCGCCCCCCTTTTTTTAGCCAGTGGAATGTCTGGCATGCCTGGTGCTCAGCATTCCCAATGTCCGGGGAAACAGGGGCATTCCTCCTCTCCAAAGAGCCATGCTAAATTAGTAGAAGGTTCTATACTGGGAGATGGAAGTGGGGATGGTGATGGTAAGGGAGGGGATTTCTCCTGAGGTACACTTTTGCTACAAATTTGTTTTGAGCACTAAATGAGTCTTCGACTATATTTCTCTTCCTGTAAAGAAAACTTTTTTTCCCTTTAATCCTCTCTATGATTTTGTGTAGGCAATTTTATGCCTAGGGCAGTGATTCTCAAACTTTTAGGGTGTAATTCAGAATTCCCTGGAGGGCTTGTTTAAACACAGATTGCTCCACTCCACTCCAAGAGTTTCTTATTCATTAGGTCTTGGGTGAGGTCTGAGATTCTGTGCATTCCTGACAAGTTTCCAGGTGATATTGCTGGTCTGAAGACTACAATTTGATGACCACTGGCCTAGAAAACTCCTATTCAACTATCAAAGCCCTGCTCACATGCCTTCACTTGGCTTCCAGACTTCTCTCGTTTTTCTTGTCCTTTACTGGCAGCTCCTTCTCAGCCTTCTTTTTGCTTTCTTGTTATCTCTCTGATCCCTTAACTTAGGATACCTCTGAGTTCTGTCCTTGTATCTCCTGTTTCTCTATTCACTCCCTCAGTGATTTCATCCCATCTTATGGTTTTAAATACCATCTATAGGCTGTTGACCCCCAACTTGTATTTCTAGCCTAGACTCCTCACTCCCACTAAACTGCTGTATCTCACTGCCACCTTGACATTTCATTTGGATGCCTAAGAGCTACCTCACACTTAATAAGTCCCAAGATTAGGGCCTCTTATTCCTTCCCAAACCTGCCCCTCCCCTGCATTTCTCCATCTCAGTTAAAGGAATCTTCTCCTCCGGTTGCTCAAGTCAAAACCCTTGAGGTCCTCCTTGACTCCTCTCTCCCTCTCATGGCTTTACCAAATCACGTCAGTTCGAGATTCAAAATATGGCAGGTGCTGACCACGCCCCATATCCACTGTGACCACCCAGATCCAAGCCACCATCGTTATTAGCCTGGGGTCCTGCAGTAGCCTTCTAACCACGGTCTGTCTCCTTGCTTCTTCTGCTTTGCGCATCTCCACTCCATTCTCAACATAGCAGTCAGTGTCGTCCTTTTAATACATAAACTGGACCATGTCACTCTTTGGCTCTAGTCTCCCAACAACTTCCCAAATCAATCAGCAAATTCTCAAGCCTTCACAATGACTTCCCAAAGTCTTCACAATGTATGACAAAGATCCTACAAGATCTGTCCCACTTGCTTATATCTCTGACATCATTCACCTTGCTTGCTTCCCTCCAGCCACATGGATGTTGGCTGGTTCTCAAATACTGTGGCAGCCTTCTCAGAACTTTGCACTGGCTGTTCCCTCTTCTAGAGATGCTCATCCCCAGAGACCCATGTCCTTCAGGTCTTCACTCAGGTGTTACCTTTGGTATTAGAAAATTTGATAGCCTTCTTTCTAATAAGGAAAAAGCCCCGTGGGACCTTTAACATAATGTTGGATGAGTATTCTATGAGCAGTGACTCAAATGATCAAAATTTTGTCTTGTTATTGGTGTGTGTGCATGCATATGCTTTGTCTTCAGTTGCTGTTTTTGTTAGGCGCCATTGAGTCGGTTCTGACTCATAGCGACCCTATGCACAACAGAATGAAACACTGCCTGGTCCTGCACCATCCTCACAATCGCTGTTATGCTTGAGCCCATTGTTGCAGCCACTGTGTCAATCCATCTCATCGAGGGTCTTCCTCTTTTTGCTGACCGTCTACTTTACCAAGCATGATGTGCTTCTCTAGATACTGGTCCCTCCTGATAACATGTCCAAAGTTGTGAGATGTAGTCTCGCCATTCTTGCTTCTAAGGTGCATTCTGGTTGTACTTATTCCAAGACAGATTTGTTCATTCTTTTGGCAGTCCATGGTGTATTTAATATTCTTTGCCAATACCACAATTCAAAGGTTCTTCTTCACTCTTCCTTATTCATTGTCCAGCTTTCTCAGGCATATGAGGCAATTGGAAACACCATGGCTTGGGTCAGGAGCACCTTATTCCTCAAGGTGACATCTTTGTTTTTCAACACTCTAAAGAGGTCTTTTGCAGCAAATTTGCCCAATGCAATGTGTCTTTTGATTTCTTGACTGCTGCTTCTGTGGGTGTTGATTATGGATCCAAGTAAAATGAAATCCTTGACAACTTCAATCTTTTCTCTGTTTATCATCATGTTGCTTATTGGTCCAGTTGTGAGGATTTTTGTTTTCTTGATGTTGAGGTGTAATCAATACTGAAGGCTGTTGTCTTGAATCTTCATTAGTAAGTGCTTCAAGTCCTCTTCACTTTCGGCAAGCATCTTTCAGTTTGTCATACTGTGGGGGCTTGCGTGTTGCTGTGATACTAGAAGCTATGCCACCAGTATTCAAATACCAGCAGGGTCACCCATGGCGGACAGGGTTCAGCTGAGCTTCCAAACTAACACAGACTAGGAAGAAGGACCCAGCAGTCTACTTATGAAAAGAATCAGTCAGTGAAAACTTTGTGAATAGCAGTGGAACATTGGCTGATAATAGGGCCAGAAGATGAGCCCCTCGGGTTGGAAGTCACTCAAAATACAACTGGGGAAGAGCTGCCTCCTCAAAGTAGAGTCGACTTTAACGAAGTGGATGGAGTCAAGCTTTCTGGACCTTCGTTTGCTGATGTGGCATGACTCAAAATGAGAAGAAACAGCTGCAAACATCCATTAATAATCAGAATGTGGAATGTACGAAGTATGAATCTAGGAAAATTGGAAATCGTCAAAAATGAAATGGAAAGCGTAAAGATTGATATCCTAGGCATTAATGAGCTGAAATGAACTGGTATTGGCCATTGTGAATCGGACAATCTTATGGTCCACTATGCCCGGAATGACATCGTGAAGAGGAATGGTGTTGCATTCATCATCAAAAAAAACATTTCAAGATCTATCCTGAAGTACACCGTTGTCAGTGATAGGATAATATCTATATGCCTACAAGGAAGATCAGTTAATACAACTATTATTCAAATTTATGCACCAACCGCTAAGGCCAAAGATGAAGAAATTGAAGATTTTTACCAACTTCTGCAGTCCAAAATTGATGGAACATGCAATCAAGATGCATTGATAATTACTGGTGATTGGAATGCGAAAGTCAGAAACAAAGAAGAAGGATTGGTAGTTGGAAAATATGGCCTTGGTGATAGAAATGATGCTGGAGATCAAATGATAGAATTTTGTAAGACCAATGACTTCTTCATTGCAAATACCTTTTTTCATCAACAATAACAGCGACTATACATGTGGACCTCACCAGATGGAATACACAGGAATTGAATTGACTACATTTGTGGGAAGAGATGATGGAAAAGCTCAATATTATCAGTCAGAACAAGGCCAGGAGCCGACGGCAGAAGAGACCATCAGTTGCTCATATGCAAGTTCAGGTTGAAACTGAGGAAAATTAGAACAAGTCCACAAGAGCCAAAGCGTGACCTTGAGTATATCCCACTTGAATTTAGAGACAAAGAATAGATTTGACACGTTAAACACTAATGACCGAAGACCAGACGAGTTGTGGAATGACATCAAAGACATCATACTTGAAGAAAGCAAGAGGTCATTAAAGAGACAGGAAAGAAAGAGAAGACCAAAGTGCATGTCAGAACAGACTTTGGAAATTGCTCTTGAAAGTAGAGTAGCTATAGCAAAAGGAAGAAATGATGAAGTAAAAGAGCTGGACAGAAGATTTCAAAGTGCAGCTCTAGAAGACAAAGTAAAGTATTACAATGACATATGCAAAGACCTGGAGACAGAAAACCAAAGGGGAAGAACAAGCTCTGCATTTCTCAAGCTGAAAGAACTGAAGAAAAAGTTCAAGCCTTGAGTTGCAATACTGAAGGATTCTACAGGGAAAATATTAAACGACGCAGGAGGCATCAAAAGAAGAAGGGAGAAATACACAGAGTCACTATACCAAAAAGAATTGGTCGACTTTCAACCATTTCAGGAGATTGCATATGATCAGGAACTGATGGTACTGAAGGAAGAAGTACAAGCTGCACTGAAGGCATTGGCAAAAAACAAGGCTCCAAGAACTGAAGGAATACCGATTGGGATGTTTCAACAAAGGGATGCAGCACTGGAAGTGCTCACTCATCTATGCCAAGAAATTTTGAAGACAGCTACCTGGCCAACCGACTGGAAGAGATTCATATTTATGCCTATTCCCAAGAAAAGTGATCTAACTCAATGTGGAAATTATCGAACAATATCATTAATATCACATGGAAGTAAAACTTTGCTGCAGATCATTCAAAAGTGGCTGCAGCAGTATAACAACAGGGAACTCCCAGAAATTCAAGCTGAATTTAGAAGAGGATATGGAACCAGGGATATCAATGCTGATGTCAGATGGATCCTGGCTGAAAGCAGAGAATACTAGAAAGATGTTTAGATCTGTGTAGATCACAACAAATTATGGATAACATTGCAAAAAATAGGAATTCCAGAACACTTAATTGTGCTCATGAGGAACCCGTCCATAGACCAAGGGGATAGTGTGTGGTTCAAAGTCAGTAAAGGTGTGCATCAGGGTTGTATACTTTCACCATACCTATTCAATCTGTCTGCTGAGCAAATAATCGGAGAACTTGGACTATATGAAGAAGAACGTGGCATCAGGATTGGAGGAAGATTCATCAACCTTCGTTATGCAGGATGATACAACCTTGCTTGCTGAAAGTGAAGAGGACTTGAAGCACTTACTTGTCTTAGGTAGTAGCTAATAATAAACAGTATTTATTGTGTTTACTATTATAAATTTTTTTATGTATTATCTCATTTAACCTTTACAAAGACTCTATGGGGTGGGTAGATAGATAGTTACCATAGAGTCGACTCCAACTCACGGTGACCATATATAACAGAACAAAACGTTGCCTGATCCTGCATCATCCTTGTGATCACTGGCATGTTGAGTCCATCCCCGTGGCTATTGTGCCAGTCTATCTCACCGAGGGTCTTCCTCACCCTTGCTGGCCCTCTACTTAACCAAACATGACGTTCTCCTCCGGCAGTTGATCCCTCCTAATGACATGCCCAAAGCAAACAAGTCAGAATATGTACTATTGTAATCCATAAAGTTTTCATTGCCTAATTTTCAGAAGTAGATCATCAGGCCTTTCCTCTTATATGACAAGAGAGATAGGATACTGTACTTGTTCAGAAAATTGTTGTTGTTATTAGGTGCCATTGAGTTGGTTACAACTCATAGGAATATCATGTATAACAGAATGCAACATTGCCCAGTCCTATGCCATCCTCACAATAGTGGGTATGTTTGAGCCCGTTGTTGCAGCCACTGTGTCAATCCATCATGTTGAGGGTCTTCCTCTTTTTTCACTTACCTTCTACTTTACTAAGCATGATGTCCTTCTCCAGGGATTGGACCCTCCTGATAAAACGAAGACCAAAGAAGAATTGATGTATTTGAATTATGGTATTGGCAAAGAATATTGAATACTGTATACCATAGACTGCCAGAAGAATAAACAAATCTGTCTTGGAAGTTGAGAAAATAGATCTTTGGAAAATTGTAGAAAGAGGAAAGGCCTGGTGATCTACATCTGAAAATCAACCAGTAAAAACCCTATGGATCACAATGCTCCAATCTGCCATCCATCATGGGGATGGTGCAGGACTGGGCAGCATTTCAGACCTGAAGGGGCCAACAGCTGAAGGCTATTTGATGCCAGCACTCCCAGCAGCTGGGGCAAGCCCTTCCTTGAAGGGGGATCTGAAAGGCATATCAGTACTCACCACAGACATTTTGCAGAGAAGGAAAAAGATATTGCACGTGGACTAAGGTGGTGGGGGGAGGTGAGGAGACATTGAGGAGAGATTCCAAAGAATCTAGAAATCATGCATGTCAACTCACTTCCTTCAGGTCACTCATCATGGAGCCCCCATGATGTGGCACTGTCTCCTCACTTGGGAAAACGGGATCAAGTCCCAGAGTAGAAAGTTCTGGAACTCTGTTCTCCAACATTCAGCTTCATCAAAGGATCAAGTAACACCGGATTATAGAAAACACTCAATAACTGTTTGGAATTGTAGGGTATTATTGTGGTTTGAATGGTGGCCCCCAAAATGATATGTCCTGTGAGTGTGACCTTATTTGGAAAAAGTCTTTGCATATGTAATTAAGTTAAGGATCTTGAGAGAGAGTCATCGTAAATTACTTGGGTGGGCTCTAAATCCAGTGACAAGTGTCCTTTTAGGAGACGAAAGAGAAGACACAAAGGAGAAGGTCATGTGAAAACAGGCAGAGATTGGAGTGAGGCAGCCACAAGCCAAAGAACACCTGAAGCCACCAGAAGCTGGATGAGGCAAGGAAGGATTGTCCCTAGAGCCTTCAGAGGGAGCGCGGCCCTGTCGACACCTTGGCTTTGGACTTGTAGCTTCCAGAGCAGAATAGATTTCTGTTGTTTTAAACCACCCAGACTGTGGTAATTCGTTATGACCGTTGTGGGAAACGAATCCAGGTATTGTTATGCCCTAAGCAAACCTGTGCCAGGCACTTTACCTGCATTGTCTCATTTAATCTACACAACGTCCCTGTAAGGGAATATAACCATTGTCTCCATTTTACAGCCTAGGAAACAGGCCGAGAGAGGTCAATTAACTTGGTTAAGGCCTTCCGTCTAGCGAGTATGGAGCCAGGATTTGACTGCAGGCATCAGACTATCCGGACCATACACTTCACTACCTCTTAAAGCTTCTTCTTTACAAAGGTCTGTCTCTCCTTACAGAAGCCCTGGTGGCACAGTGGTTAAGCACTTGGCTGCTAACTGAAAAGTAGCTGTTTGAACTCACAGCCACTCCACGGGAGAAGGATGTGGCAGTCAGCTTCCGTAAAGAGTATAGCTTTGGAAACCCTACGGGGCAGTTCTGCTCTTGTCCTATAGGGTCGCTATAAATCAGAATCAACTCTAGCAATGGGTTTTTGGCTTAGGTCTCTCCTTACAAAAGCTGCACACCAGATGCAGGAAAGACAACTTTCAGTCTCTGTCATTATCCACGTGAGGTTCACCTCTCACAGCCTGGCCCCACCTCACTGCCCTGTGTTGCTCCACCCCTTCTCCCCTTGGGGCCTTCTGCTTTTCTTTGCACCCTTCAGCCCAGAGATCTCCAGATTCTTGCTTCTAACTTGCTGGGTAAAACAGAGGAAGGCGAAACACTGGTCCTCCCAGCAGGAACACAAATCACCCTTTATCTGATTTCTTTTCTCATAGCTGAGAGACGCATCTGTGGGAGGAAATAAAGGACTAAGTGTTTATGGTTGCACCTTTGCATGCCTGGTTGATGCCAGGGCAAACACAAGGGTGTCTTCACCACCCACTTCCCCTTGTCTGCTCTCTGCTTTCTTGCCATGCTCGTGTAATGTCATGGAATGGTAAGCTCAGCAAACATTTCCTGAGCACCTACTATGTGGACTGTGTGGGAATCCAGGGGTGAACAAGACACGTTCTCTACCTCAGGCAGGCAACAGACCTGTGAAAAGACAATTTCAATAAAATATGCTGATGAGATAGAACAAGGGCTGTAAAAAATTCCAGGGGCCAGGGAGGTAACATAAATGAATGAAGTGAGCTGGCATCAGGGAGGCAATAGGGAGTGATGGGGACTGTGGCAAACATAAGGGAGCAAGCCTAACTAAAGGGCACCACGGGAACCAGCTCCAGGTGTGCTAGCCTCAGTGAAGATGGGCCCAGCACTGCCCAATATGCCCATTTTTCAAGAGAAGCCCAATATCCAGATCTTTATGTAATAGCTTCTGATTTTCAAATGCAACCAGTGAATTAAACAGAACTTGTTTTAATCCCCATGGAGATAGAACAAAATATGTCCAAAGACTAAATTCCATTCTTGAGATGGAACCACGGGCATGAAGAATAGGATGCCTTAGAAGAGGTAGCCAGGCACATGGGACCAGTCCCATTTTATAAAAGGGAAAACTGAGGTGGAAAGAGTCTAAATGACTTTTCACCAAGGTCCCACGTCTATAAGTGGCAGGAATAGGATGAATAACCATTAGTCAACCTCTTGTTAGCCAGTATTTGGGAATGGGGATAGGACTTTGTACATGCTAAAAAAAAAAAAAAGACCCCAAACCCAAACCAATTGCTGTCAAGTTAATTTTGACTCATGGCGCCCCCTTGTGTTGCAGAGTAGAACTGCACTCCATAGGATTTTCAAGGCTGTGACCTTTCAGATGCAGATCATCGGCCTTTCTTCCAAGGCACCTCTGGGTGGCCTCAAACTTCCAACCTTTCCGTTAGCAGTCACGTGCTTAACTTTGCACCATCCAGGGACTCCTCTGTATACTCTAGGTCCTATACAAATATAAAGTCGTTAATAACAGCATCAATAATATCCTTTACAGCAATTACACTTCGTTGTTAGCTGCTTTCACGTCAGCCTCCAACTCATGGTGACCCCATGAGTCACAGAGTAGAACTGCTCAGTAGGGCTTTCTAGGCTATAACCTTTACAGATGCAGATCACCAGGCCTTTTCTTCCATGGAGCCACTGGATGGGTTTGAACTGCCACCTTTGTGCCACCCGGGCTGCCTTAATTACACTTTACTTGCATTCTATTATCTATTATGTATTTTAAAAAAAGGTTGATTTATGTCTACTTTTTCTCTCTTGCTTCCTGGGTCTCCTCTGATCTGTCTAAGGCCTTGTCTTTGCTGGAGATTTTTATCTTTCTCTCGACCTCTCTTCGTCTGTCTCTCTCTCTGTGTCACTTCGCATCTCTCTCTGGGCCTCTTGGATGATCCACTCTGTCTGGTGACTCATTCTGCCTCTGACTGTCACTCAGTGTTTTGCTCTGCCTTGCTTTCCTGCTGTCTCTCCACTTTCTCCATCCGCACACCCCCAGCATGCTCCCACTCATTACATGCTATCAGGTTGAGAGTGAGCTGATAAAATAATTCCAGGCCCCATGCCTTGTCCAGCCAGTGACGTTTGCTGCATTCCAGCAGGAGGTATCTGCAGGCTCTGCCCCGAGGCTGCCGATGTCCCTTGTTTACTGTCCAGTAAAGTCTGCCTTTGACCCCCAGGGGACAGTGCTGTGCCCTCCGAAGATCTGAATCATCTCTGTGAGGGACTGAGGCCCGAGATTAACCAGTTTTTACAAATCTCCTTTTGTTACAAAATTTATAGCCCCCACTGTTAAAATTGCCACACTTAAATGACCTTAATCAATAAAGTCGACACTTCTTTTACAGTGAGCATTTAAAAGGAAATAGATACTTACTTAAATAGATGCTTTCTCTCCACTATTAATCTTTTCTTTATCAGCTTACCCTGAATCCTAGCTTGGAGTCAGACACCCTTCAGGATGGTTTGAATGAAACCTCCTGATTTATTTTTTAAATCAAAGTTCCCCGGGCTGGCTCATCACAGTGATAATACTACCACCTTTTGTTGAGTGTTTGTGATGTGCCAGGTGGTTTTATGACCAATTTATGGAGGAAGAAACTCAGGCTCAGAGAGTTTAAGTGACTTGCCCAGGGGCACAGAGCCAGGATATGAGCCCGACTCTCACTAATGCCAAAGCCGTTTTGTTTTGCTTTTTAATCTTTTTTCTTTTCTTTATTGTTGTAGTTTAAGTGAAAGTTTACATTTCAAGTTAGTCTCTCATACAAAAATTTATACATACATTGTTATGTGACCCTAATTGCTCTCCCTATACTGTGACAGCACACTCCTCCTTT
>NW_004443974.1:18593349-18612943 GCF_000243295.1 Trichechus manatus latirostris | reverse complement strand
TCCCTATACTGTGACAGCACACTCCTCCTTTCCACCCTTGATTTCCCATGTCCATTCAACCAGCTCCTTACCCTCTCTGCCTTCCCATCTCACCTCCAGACAGAAGCTGCCCATTTAGTTTCATGTATCAACTTGAGCTAGGAAGCTCATATCATTTTATGTCCCACAGTCCAGTCCAATGTTTGTCTGAAGAATTGGCCTTGGGAATGGTGTTAGTTCTGGGTTGACAGAGAGTCAGGGGGCCATGCTTTCTGGGATTCCTCCAGTCTCAGTCAGACCATTCATTCTGGTCTTTTTTCTAGAATTTGAGTTCAGCACCCTACCTTTCTCCTGCTCTATCAGGGACTCTCTGTTGTGTTCCCTGTCAGGGTGGTCATTGGTGGTAGCCGGGCACCATCTAGTTCTTCTGGTCTCAGGCTGATGACATCTCTGGTTTATGTGGCCCTTTCTGTCTCTTGGGCTAATACTTTCCTTGTGTCTATGGTGTTGTTCATTCTCCTTTACTCCAAGTGGTTGGGACCAATTGATGCATCTTAGATGGCCACTCACTAGCTTTTAAGACCCCAGATGCCACTTACCAAAGTAGGATGCAGAACATTTTCATAATAAGTTTTGTTATGCCAATTGACCTAGATGTCCCCTGAAAGCATGGTCCCCAGATCCCTAACCCTGCTACTCTGTCCTTGAAGTGTTTGACTGTATTCAGGAAACCTCTCAGCCTTGGTCCAGTCTAGTTGTGCTGACCTCCCCTGTAGTGTGTGCTGTCCTTCCCTTCCCCTAAGATAATTCTTGTCTACTATCCAGTTAGTGAATAACCCTCACTCTCCCTCCCTGCCTTCATAACCATCAAAGAATGTTTTCGTCTCTGTTTAAACCTTTTCTTGAGTTCTTATAGTAGTGATCTTATACAATATTTGTCCTTCTGTGACTGACTAAATTCACTCAGCATAATGCCCTCCAGATTCCTCCATGTTATGTTTCATGGCTTCGTAGTTATTCTTTATCATTGTGTAGTATTCCATTGTGTGGATATACCATAATTTGTTTATCCATTTGTCCGTTGATGGGCACCTAGGTTGTTTCCATCTTTTTGCTCTTGTGAACACTGCTGCAATGAACATGGGTGTGCATATATCTATTAGTGTGACCGCTCTTATTTCTCTAGGATATATTCCAAGGAGCAGGATTGCTGGATCGTATGGTACCTCTATTTCTAGCTTTTTAAGGAAGTGCCAAATCAATTTCCAAAGTGGTTGTACCATTTTACGTTCCCACCCACAGTGTATAACTGTGCCAGTGTCTCCACAACCTCTCCAGCATTTATTATTTTGTGGTTTTTTGGATTAATGCTAGCCTTGTTCGGGTGAGATGGTATCTCACTGTAGTTTTTATTTGTATTTCTCTAATGGCTAATGATCGCGAGCATTTCTTCATGTGTCTGTTAGCTGCTTGAATGTCTTCTTTGGCCAAGTGTCTGTTCATATCCTTTGTCCATTTTTTAATTGGGTTATTTGGCTTTTTGTTGTTGAGGTTTTGCAGTATCGTCTAGATTTTAGAGATTAGATGCTGATCAGATATGTTGTAGCCAAAAATTTTTTCCGAGTCTGTAGGTTGTCTTTTTACTCTTTTGGTGAAGTCTTTTGATGAGCATAAGTGTTTGATTTTTAGGAGCTCCCAGTTATCTAGTCTCTCTTCTGGTGCTTGTGCATTGTTACTTAGGGTTTGTACTCTGTTTATGCCATGTATTAAGTCTCCTAGTGTTGTCCTTATTTTTTCTTCCATGATCTTTATCGTTTTTGATTTTATATTTAGGTCTTTGATCCATTTTGAGTTAGTTTTTGTGTATGGTGTGAGGTATGGGTCTTGTTTCAGTTTTTTGTAGATGGATATCCAGTTATGCCAGCACCATTTGTTAAAGAGACTGTCTTTTCTCCCAAATAACAGACTTTGGGACTTTGTCAAATATCAGCTAGCTGCTCAAAGGTGGATGAATTTACCATCTGGATTCTCAATTCTGTTCCATTGGTCTGTATATCGGTTGTTGTACTAGTACCAGGCTGTTTTGACTACCGTTAATGCCAAAGCTCTCTTGACCTCAGTGCCATACTTCTGGCAAAGGGAAGCTTGAGCAGACATCTTCAAGACCCTGTTCTCAGATCCCCTGCCTCTTTCCTACACTTGTGGGCAGGGCTGAGGCCAGGAAGGTGAACTTCTCTCTGCCCCAGTGAAGTCTCTGTTGTTGTTTGTTGCTGTTAGTTGCTGTTGAATTGATCCTGATTCATGGCGTGCAGAGTAGAACTGCTCTCCACAGGATGTTCAAGGAGCAGATTGCCAGGCCTTACTTCTGAGGTGCCTCTGGATGAGCTGCCAACCTTTCTAGTGCTTAAACATTTGCGCTACCCAGGGACTCCTAGTGAAAGTGTCTACGCCCAGAGTATTGCATAAACACCCTTTGTGATCAGATGCACACCTGCCTCCCCACCTATGTCTATCCTACCCCTACCAACCACTCCCACACAGCTCCCCCACCAGGCCACTTGCTTTCCCCAACTAGGTCCTTCTTTTCCACTTCCCATGACTTTCAATATGCTCTTTCTGTTCAGAATCAGAAGAATGCCTTCCTCCCCTTCTCTGGTTTGTAAACACCTATTTGTTTCTCAAAACCCAGTTTAAATGTGCCCGCCTCCCTGTCTATGCTTCTCTGTCTTCCTATGCTGCAGCGTGTATGATGCTGTATTGTGATACCTTTGTCTGTGTCTCTGTTATTTGCAATAGACATTTGAGTTTTCAAGGGCAGAGAGCAAGTCTGCTTTGTCTTTATTTCTGCGCGTGTGCCAACCCCTGTGCATGGCAATTGTAGGCGTTTGATAAATGCTCATTGAAGGAAAGGCTCGGGAGTGGGATATCCTTGTTGGCACACATAGCCCAGGGAGCTGCCTAAGCGGCAACCCTATAATTGGAAGAGAATGAACTAAGTCGAAGCCGTAGTGCACCCAGGAGCTACTCATGGAAATGAATGAACTGCAGAGACGTGCTCTGGGAACAAAGAGCCAATCTGAAGGGAACCACAGTCTGAGCAAGGAGTCAGGGCAGGCTTTCTGGGGTCAGAGCAGCACATCTGGCAGACTAGGGGTGAGGGACTTTCTCAGAAGCCACTTTCATGAGAGGCGAAGGAGGCCACAGGGAAAGAACTCAGCCCCTGAAAGAAGATGTCAGGCTTTGGGTGTTGGAGGGAAATAGGGATTCTGAAACTGCCCAGATCCTGCCACCCGAGTCTGCCCCAGCTCAGCCCCTGGGCTCCTATCTGGGTGCCAGGAAAGGCTGGGCTTCTGGGAAAGCCAGAAAGATTGATTCTCCTAAAACTTGACAACACTGGCCCATGCGCAGTTTTATGTCCCCCAATGACTGTATTAAAGAGAGCTGGAGAGCGGAGTACGCCCCACCTGGGACATCTCCCAAATCCTGGGAGCTAAGGCTGAGTATTACTGGGTGGGGCTAAGAGTGAGATGGAGGACACTGGAATTAACTTATTACAGCTACTGGTGGCTCCAGGGACTGGGGAGGCCTGTGGGCTAAACCCATATGGCATGCTTTCCCCTTTACAAGTTTTGTTTGAATGCTCTGGCATGGAAAAGGGAGGAAGAAAGCATTATGTAACCCAAAACACTTTCAACAAGGGTGGTGAAACCCCAGCTTAGCTTCTGATTCACAGTCTCTGACTTTTTAATGTGTTAGATTGGGGATCTATCTACACATAGTGTGATTTGATCTAAACTGAACAGGGATGGGGTGGCATCCAAAACACTTCACAACCAGTAAGGCCTGGGTGCTAGGAGACAGAATGGACACCAACAAGGAGGGTGACAGATAATGAATATCAGCTCTGAACAAGTGTATGAGGTGTGTGCAAGGTGATGTGTATGTGTGCACGCATGCACACGCTCATGCGTGTGTGTGGTGTAAAAAGGCCTCCGTGTGCAAATCTGTAAAATGAGGGAGTTCGCACTGGATGAAGCCAAGTGACACTTATTACAACTAGTTGAGAGGCTTGAAATGCAAAGAGCTAAAACACTGAGGATTTAGAGATGTTAAATGACACCAATGTTCTCAGATTTTCAAAGTACCCAAGGCCCAGGTAGTTGGAGAGAATAAAGAAGCTCTATCAACAGGCATTGCAAGAAGCTTCAGTAACCCAGTCCAGTGGATCACAGCTCCAGCAACATCAGAACCATCTGGGTAGTTGTTTCTCTCTCTTTAACACAAAGCTTGGGCCCCACCAGACCAATTAAACCATAGTCTTTGGGACAGGACCAAGACATTGGTATTTCCTTCAGGCTCTCCAAGATGATTCTAATGAGCCAAGGTTAAGAATCACCAGCTTAATCCCTTCATCGTCAACAAAATTAAGTACGATTACTGTTAACAGAAGAAATTGTTTCAAAAGAATAAGAAAACACTGTTATGTCAAGAGACACAGCATGATTTGGTAGTCAAGAGCATGGACTCTGGAGCCGCACTGCCCGGGTTCAACTCTCAGCTCTGCCACTTATCACCTGTACTTGGGATTTCTGTACCTCAGCTTCCTCATCTATAAAATGTAAAGTGGAGTCCCTGGTGATGCAAATGGCTAATGTGCTCAGCTGCTAACTGTAAGTTTGGAGGTTCAAGTCCACCCAGAGGTGCCTCAGAAGAAAGGCCTGACAATCTGAAAAATCAGCCATTGAAAACCCTATGGAGCACAGTTCTATGTTGACACACGTGGGGTTACTGCGAGTTGGAATGGACTTGACAGCAACTGGCTTGTTTCTTAAAAAAGGAAATAATAATAGTACCTACCTCACAGAGTGGCTGTATTAAATGAGTTTATATTGTCAGAGTACTCAGGACTGTGGGTATCTTGTTGAAATCCGAAACTTCTTGGGTGAAAAATACGTTCACAGGGTTCAGATGAGGCCAGGTGTTTGTTGCTTGTTCGGTATCTCAAGCTCAGAAAGATGAGTTAATTCTTGAAGGAAACACATTGAACTTGTATCAGATTCAGTTGCTTTAACTCACCAAGCCAGGAGAGTTAAAAATAAGGATACTGGAAAAATTTTGGACGGTGTCTATATCTCTGAAAAAGAAACAGTTCGGCAGGCTGATGAGTAAGATCTAAAAGTTGTCCAGCTATGGAAATGAGGCCAGATGATTCCTAAGACCTATGGGTGATACTTTTAAGATGCAATAGAATCTATCTATTAAAAAAAAATAGTAATGTAGACAGTAATTTCTGGAATGGATAGTGGCAATGGTTGCACAACATGGTGAATGTAATTTATGTGACTGAAGTGTACACTTAAAAATGATTAAAATGGCAAATGTTTTGTTATATAAATTGTACTAGCAAATTAAAAAAAATTGAAATCTTTGATGATGCTTCAGGTAGGGTATACGAGATGAAATGGAATATGTAAAGAGACATCTTACAAGGTTATATTCTGGAGACAAAAGAAATTTTCTTGGGCCCTGGTTATAGTCTGAGAGGCAAGTCTTTGTCCAAAAAAAATGTCTTCTGAAGAAAAGACACAGAGAGAAACTCATAATTGGGACATCTTGTTTCTGAATTGCTGAAAGCCCTCATAACTCCTTTCCAAACAAAAATAGTTGCTTTTCACATCAACTTTACAAATTTATGTGCATATATAAGGGTCCTGGTGGAGCAATGATTGAGCACTCGACTGCTAACCAAAAGGCAGGTGGCTCAAAACCACCAGCAGCTCCATGGGAGAAAAGACCTGGTGATTTGCTTCCATTTCAGCCTAGGAAACCCTAAGGGGTGGGGCAGTTCTACTCTGTCCTGTAGGGTCACTATGAGTCAGAATCAACTCAACAGCACACAACAACATATACACATGTTACTGTTAAGTGCTGTCGAGTTGGTTCTGACTCATAGCAACCTTAGGTACAACAGGATGAAATACTGCCCCATCTCCTGCACCATCCACACAATCATTGTTATGTTTGAGCCCATTGTGCGGTCACTGTGTCAACACATCTTGTTGAAGGTCTTCCTCATTTTCGCTGATCCTTTACTTTACCAAGCATAATGTCCTTTTCTGGGATTGGTGCTTCCTAATAACATGTCCAAAGTACATGAGACAAAGTCTCGCCATTCCTCCCTTCTAAGGAGTATTCTGGGAGTACTTCTTCCAAGACAGATTTGTTCATTCTTTTGGCAGTCCGTGGTATATTCAGTATTCATCACCAACACCATAATTCAAATGCATCAATTCTTCTTTGTTGTTGTTGTTGTTAGGTGCCATCAAGTTGGTTCTGAGTCATAGCAACCCCAAGTACCACAGAACGAAACACTGCCCAGTCCTGCACCATCCTCACAGTCATTGTTACGCTTGAGCCCAGTGTTGCAACCACTGTGTCAATCCATCTCATTGAGGATCTTCCTCTTTTTCGCTGACCCTCTACTTTACCAAGCATAATGTCGTTCTCCAGGGACTGATCCCTCCTGATAACATGTCCAAAGTAATCTCACCATCTTTGCTTCTGAGGAGCATTCTGGCTGTATTTCTTCCAAGACAGGTTTGTTTGTTCTTTTGGAAGTCCATGGTATATTCAATATTCTTCACTATTATACCATAATTGAAAGGCATCAATTCTTCTTGGTCTTCCTTATTCATTGTTTAGCTTTTGCATGCATATGAGGTGACTGAAAACACCATGTCGTGGGTCAGGTGCACCTTAATTCTTAATTCTTCTTTAGTCTCCCTTATTCATCATCCAGCTTTTGCATGCATGTGAAACCAAAAACCCATTGCCATGGAGTTGTTTCTGACTCATGGCCACCCTATAGGACAGAGTAGAACTGCCTCATAGGGTTTCCAAGGATTAATCTTTGTGGAAGCAGACTGCCACATCTTTCTCCCACAGAGCGGCTGGTGGGTTCGAACCACTGAGCCTTCCATTAGCAGCTTGGGTCAGGCACACCTTAGTCATCAAAGTGACATCTTTGCTTTTTAACACTTTAAAGAGGTCTTTTGCAGCAGATTTGCTCAACGCAATACATCATTTGATTTCTTGACTGCTGATTCTATGGGCGTTGACTGTGGATCCAAGTAAAATGAAATCCTTGACAATGTCAGTCTTTTCTCTGTTTATTGCGATATTGCTTATTGGTCCGGTTGTGAGGATTTTTGTTTTCTTTAGGTTGAGGTGTAATTGATACTAAAGGCTGTGGTCTTTGATCGTTATGAGTAAGTACTTCAAGTCCTCTTCATTTTCTGCAAGCAAGGTGGTGTCATCTACATATTGCAGGTTGTTAATGAGTCTTCCTCCAATCCTGATGCTCCATTCTTCTTCTCATAGTCCAATTTATTAGATTATTTGCTCAGCATACAGATTGAATAGGTATGGTGAAAGGACAAAACCCAGCCACACACCTTTCTTAATTTAAACCATGCAGCATCCTCTTGTTCTGTTCGAACGACTGCTTCAGTCTATGTACAGGTTCCTCACGAGCACAATTAAGTGTTCTGGAATTCCCATTCTTTGCAATGTTATCCATAATTTGTTATGACCCACACAGTGGAATGCTTTTATGTAATCAATAAAACACAGGTAAATATTCTTCTAAGGGGCCCTGGTGGTGCAGTGGTTAAGTGCTCAGCTGCTAACCATTAAGTTGGTGGTAGGAACCCACCAGCTGCTCTGTGTGTGAAAGATGTGGCAGTCAGCTTCCATAAAGTTTACAGCCTTAGGAACCCTATGGGCAGTTCTACTCTGTCCTATAGGATCACTGAGTATTGGAATTGACTCGACGGCAATGGGTTTAAACATCTTTCTGTTTTCTCTGCTTTCAGCCAAGATCCATCTGACATCAGCAGTGATATCACTCATTCCACGTCTTCTTCTGAATCTAGCTTGAATTTCTTGTTGATGTATTACTGCAAACCTTTTTGAATTTTCTTCAGCAAAATTTTACTTGCATGGAATATTAATGATATTGTTTGATAATTTCCACATTCCTTTGGATCACCTTTCTTTGGAATGGGCACAAATATGGATCTCTCTCAGTTGGTTGGCCAGGTAGCTATCTTCCAAATTTCTTGGCATAGATGAGTGAGCACTTCCAGCATTGCATCCATTTTTTGAAGCACCTTAATTGGTATTACATCAATTTCTGGAACCTTGTTTTTCGCCAATGCCTTCAGTGCAGCTTGGACTTCCTTCTTCAATACCATCAGTTCTTGATCATATTCTACCTCCTGAACTGGTTGAACATCAACCAATTCTTTTTGGTACAGTGACTCTGTGTATCCTTCCATTTTTTTTTTTTTTTGATACTTCCTGCATTGTTCAATTTTTTGCCCATAGAATCCTTCAATATCACAACTCGAGGCTTGAATTTTTTCTTCAGTTCTTTCAGCTTGTGAAATGCCAAGCATGTTCTTTCCTTTTGGTTTTCTAACTCCAGGTCTTTGCAGATTTCATTATAATACTTTTTTTATCTCTTCTTGAGCCACCCTTTACAATCACCCATTCAGCTCTTTTACTTTATCATTTCTTCCGTTTGCTTTAGCTACTCTACAATCAAGGACAAGTTTCAGAATATCTTCTTTTTTCTTTTTTAATTTTATTGTACTTTAGGTGAAAGTCTATAGTGCAAATTCATTTCTCATTCAAAAATTTATACACAAATTGTTTTGTGATATTGGTTGCAATCCCAGCAATGTGTCAGCACTCTCCTCCTTTCCCTTTACACCCCAGGTTTTCTGTGTCCATTCATCCAGGTTTCCTGTCCTTCCTGCTTTCTCATCTTTGTTTTTGGGCAAGTGTTGCCCATTTGGTCTCATATACTTAATTGAACTAAAAAGCACATTTCTCTTGTGTGTTACTGTTTCTTTTATAGGCCTGTCTAATCTTTGGCTGAAAGGTAGACTTCAGGAGTGGCTTCAGTTCTGAGTTAGCAGGGTGTCCGGGGGATATAGTCTAAGAGGTTCCTCCAGTCTCTGTTAGACCAGTAAGTTTGGTCTTTTTTTTGTGAATTTGAATTTTTTTGTACATTTTTCTCCTGCTCTGTCCAGGACGCTGTACTGTGATCCTTGTTAGAGTGGTCAGTGGTGGTAGCCAGGCACCATCTAGTTCTTCTGGGCTCAGGTCGGTGGAGGCTGTGGTTCATGTGGTCCATTAGTCCTTTGGACTAATATTTTCCTTGTGTCTTTGGTTTTCTTCAATCTCCTTTGCTCTGGACAGGATGGGACCAATAGAAGTGCCTTAGGTGGCCACTCACAAGCTTTTAGGACCCCAATCAAAATCTCTTCTGACATCTATTATGGTCTTTTCTTTCTTTCCTGTCTTTTTAATGGCCTTTTGCTTTCTTCATTGTCTTAGGCGGGGTTCTCTAAAGAGGCAAAATCAGCAAAGTGTGTATATATATATGTGTGTGTGTGTGTATATGTATATTTGTTGTTGTTAGGTGCTGTTGAGTCAGTTCTGACTCATAGCAACCCTATGTACAACAGAATGAAATGCTGCCCGGTCCTGCACCATCCTTACAATCATTGTTATGCTTGAGCCCATTGTTGCAGCAACTGTGTCAGTCTGTCTTGTCGAGGGTCTTCCTCTTTTTTGCTGACGCTCTGCTTTACCTCTCTCTCTCTTTCTCTCTCTCTCTATATATATATATAGAAATAGAGAGAGAAAGAGAGAGATTTATCTCAATGGAACGGCTCACATGGTTGTAGAGGCTGGCAAGTCCCAAGTCCATGGATCAAGCATCAGCCTGGAGGCTTCTTCCAACTCACAGACTGCAGATGCCGACAAATCTCAAGATCAGCAGGTAAAATGGCAGGCTGCTGGATCACAGGCTGTGGAGGCTGATGAATCTCAAGATTGGCAGGTAAGCTGCTAGCTCAAGTCCCAAAAACTGGAGATCAGATGATGACAAGCTGGATGCAGGATCCAGAGCGAGCAAAAGCAAGCAAGCTTGCCAGAAAATCCATATATATTGGATTCAGGCCACACCCCCAAGGAAACTCCCTTTTGACTGATCGGCTGTTCATAGCATATCTCATCATGGATGTGATTACATCATTAAATAACTGCCAAACTACGTCATAACTGCCAAACCACTGAGAATTGTGTCCCAGCTAAGTTGACACATAACCTTAACCATCACATTCATGTATGATGTCATTGATGTCATCCCACAACTCTTCTGGTCTTTGGTCATTAGTGCTCAATGCATCAAATATATATTCAAGGCTGTACTTTGGCTCTCATAGTCTCGTTTTAAGTTTCTTCAGCTTCAACTTGAGCTTTCATATGTGCAGTTGATGGTCTGTTCCACAGTCAGCCCCTGGCCTTGTTCTAACTGATGATGTTGAGCTTTTCCATTGTGTCTTTCCACAGATGCAGTCAATTTGATTCCTGTGTATTCTGTCTGGTGAGGTCCATGTGTATAGTCATCATTTATGTTGTTGAAAAAGGTATTTCTGATGAATAAATCATTGGTCTTGCAAAGTTCTACCATGTGATCTCCAGCATGATTTCTATCACCAAGTCCATATTTTCCAACTACCGTTCCTTCTTCTTTGTTTCCAACTTCTGTGTTCCTGTCACCGGTAAATACCAATGCATCTTGATTGCATGTTTGATCAATTTCAGACTGTAGAAGTTGTTAAAAATCTTCAATCTCTTAATCTTTGGCATTAGTGGTTGGTGCATAAATTTGCATAAAAGTCATATTAACTGGTCTTCCTTTTCACGTATGGATATTATCCTATCACTGACAGTGTTGTACCTCAGGATAGATCTTGAAATGTTCTTTTTGATGACGAATGCCACACTGTTCCCCTTCAGTTTGTCATTACTGGCTGTCTTGGTCATCTAGTGCTGCTGTAACAGAAACACCACAAGTGGATGGCTTCAACAAAGAGAAATTTATTCTCTCACAGTCCAGTAGGCCACAAGTCCAAATTCAGGGCATCAGCTCCAGGGGAAGCATTTCTGTCTCTGTCAGCCCTGGAGGAAGGTCCCCGTCATCAATATTCCCCTGGACTAGGAACTTCTCAGCACAGGGACCCCTGGGTCCAAAGGATGTACTCTGCTCCTGGTGCTGCTTTCTTGGTGATATGAGGCCCCCCTATCTCTCTGCTCACTTCTCTCTCCTACATCTCAAAAGAGATTGGCTCAAGACACTATTCAATCTTGTAGATCTCATCAGTGTAACTGCTGATAATCTATCTCATTAATGTCATAGTGATAGGATTTACAAAACATAGGGAAATCACATCAGATGACAAAATGGTAGACAATCATACAATACTGGGAATCATGACCCAACCAAGTTGACAGACATTCCTGGGGGACACAATTCAGTCCATGACACTGGCATAGTAGACCATGATAGTCTGACTCAGAATGACCAATACCAGTCCATTTTAGCTCAATAATGCCTAGGATATTGATCTTCAAGCATTCCTTTTCATTTTTGATAAATTCCAATTCTCCTTGATTCATACTTCATACATTCCACATTCTGATTACTAATGGATGCTTGCAGTTGTTTCTTCTCATTTTGAGTTGTGCCACATCAGCAAAAGAAGGTCCCAAAAGCCTTACTCTATTCACGTCATTAAGGTCAACCCTACTTTGAGGAGACAACTCTTCCTCAGTTCTATTTTGATGTCTTCCAACCTGAAGGTCTCATCTTCCAGCACTGTATCAGACAATGTTCTGCTGCTATTCATAAGGTTTTCACTGGCTAATTTTTTTTCTGGAAGTGGATCACCATGTCCTTCTTCCTAGTGTGCCTTAGTCTGGAAGCTCCGCTGAAACTTGTCCACCATGGGTGACCCTGCTTGTATTTGAAATACTGGTGGCATAGCTTCCAGCACTGCCTGTCTGTCAGTTTGTTGTACTGTGGTGGCTCATGTATTGTTGATACATATCATGTTTATTTTGTTCTATGGCAGCTTTATTTATTCACTTACTCATAACCACTAAAACCAATTGCCATCAAGTCGGCCCAAACTCTTGGCAGCCTCATATGTGTCAGACCATAGCAGGTCCAAATTAGACTTCTGAATATCTAACTCATTAGACTCAAAGAATTTCTCCTATGGAGGGGGAAAGGATAATGGGTCATGGGAAACTGCTTCCTTCATCTTTAGGCTTCATATCAAAATGAGGCAATAGCACTGGATAGCTTCTTTCACTCTAGCTGTGGAAATGCCTTGTAGAGGAGGGATGCCTTCTGCATCTCTGCCAAGTTTCCACACTGGGCCAACAACACCATCACTTTCTTCCAGCAGGGAATAGCTCCACCTTAGGTGGCATCCACATGGGTCCACACCAGGCTCCAGAGTCTGTTGGTTCTTGCAGTCTACTCCTTCCTTCAAGGTTCAATTTTCTTATTTTTGAAATACATCCCTTAGTAATTTTTTTCAGTGGAGGTCTGCAAGAGGTCGGTTCTCCTAGTCTTTGTTTGAAATTAGTCATAAGGATAGTGGAGTCGGATGTAGGCTTCTAGATTAAAGTTCTGGGTAAAAATGGTGGAACACACACATCTAAATTTCAGTCCTCCAGAAACCATATAAACAATACAGTGAATAGATAGTATTTAGAAAGAGATAAACCTATAAGAATAGGAAGAATGGGAGAGAAGGCAACAACAAACATTTAAAAGCTAGAAAGAAGACAGACAAATAATAACCGAGCAGATCAAAGTCAGATTCAAAGCTGATTCAGTTTATATAATATTAAGAGTCCTGGAATTGATGACACCAGGTAACTTTGGAAATGGAGATGAAGGAGGTGGCTTAAAATAAGGAAGATTAGGAAAACCGTTTAAAAACAATAGACCCCTAAATCTTCTCTACCCCATGATAATGGATGATTTTTCCTGAATACTCTAACGAAAGAGTGGATGTTTATAGTCTGGGTAAAGAGAGGTACACTGAACTTAGAGGGAATAGATTGGGCTAAGATCAGGGACACCACACTGAAAACAAGGAGTAAGTGGATTCTGAAGTGTATGTAGGCACCAAGCCCTCTTCACCCACTCAGTTTTGAGAACGGTGATGACCAGGCCTTTACCCTCCAGATAGAAGAATGGAAGAGATTTCTCTGGGGAATCTGAGCAGGCCAAGGGGAAAATCTTAAAGATACTGATATCCATGTTTCTCCCAACAAATGACCCAGCCAGATCATCTTCCAATGAAACTCACTCAGATCTTCCAATCAACTTTTTACTCAAGCACAATTAAACATGAGCAGACACTCAGACAGCTGAAGAATGCCTCTGATACGCAAGATAGAGATAAACAAAAAAAAAGAGAAAAACAACTTGAAGGAAAAATAAACTATGAAAGGAAAGCAAATTTTGAAAATAAAAGTAATATTAATTTCTTGAAAGAGATAAGCAATGATGCTGATGATACTGAATCCCAGAAAGGCCAGAATGCTATTAAAAAAGGAATATTCAGCAACCAATGTCACAAAACAATTTGTGTATTAACTGTTTAATGAGAAACTAATTTGCTTTGTTAACTTTCCCCTAGAACACAGAAAAAAAAGTATAGTCTGCAACCCCCCCGCAAAAAAAAGCAACATTTAGAGAACACGACGAGCTCTGAGAAATTAAAAACACGATAGCAAAACAGAAAGACTCAATATAAAGGTTGGAAATAAGGTGAAGTCAATGTCCCAGAAAATAGATCAAAACAGAAAACAGGAGAAAAATTATATAAAATATTACATAAATTTATATTTATATTTTATCTATATATTATATTTATGTATTTAAATATATTTATATTTTTATATAGAAAATATAAAACATTACATTATATTATAAAATAGTGCAGGAAGACCAATATCTGAAAAAATGAGCATTCCAGAAGAAGAGAACACAGGAAATAAATGAGAGAAAATAAAAATAATAATTTCTTAAATTTTATTTTTGGTAAAGATATACACAGTAAAACATATGTCAATTCAACAATTTCTACATGTGCAATTCAGTGACATTAGTTACATTCTTCACATTGTGCCACCTTTTTCGATATCATTTTCTTAATTGTTTCACTACCATTGACACAAACTCACTGCCCCTTTAGCTTCTCTTCTAACCTTTTGAGTTGCTGTTGTCGATTTAATCTCATATAGATAATTCTTTAAAATAATATAATGCTCAATGCGGCCATTCTTTTCTAATTAAGCTAACTATTGTTTGTTTTAAAGGTTATTTCAGGGGGTAGTTTCAGTTTAAGGTTTAAAAATTTCCTCAGGGCAATAGTTTTGGGGGGTCATCCAGCTTCAATGGCTCTAGAAAGTCTAGATTCCATGAGATTTTGAAGTTCTAGTCCACATTTCCCCCTCTTTTGATCAGGATTCTTCTACAGAATCTCAAAGAAATAATTTAAGGAAATTCCTGAACTCAAAATACATGATTGCCCAGATTAAAAGGCTCATTAAGTACTCAGCACAGTGGATGAAAATACATCCACACCAAGACATACCATCATGAAATATCAGAACAATAGGGGCAAATGCGAAGCTTTTAAAAGCTTTCAGAGAGCAAAAGCAAGTCATATTTACATTCATATTAATGTAAATACATTCATAGTAATGTAAATATTGATGATTGATCTACACTGTTACACTAATAAAAGAATAGGGATCTGAGAAGTATGCATATGCATAGTGTCTACAGAGGGAAGAAAAAAAAATAAAGCTCCTCCTTCCTTTGGGAGGAATAATCATTCCATTATTGTCTGACCTCTGTTGATGGTGTTAAGGGGTATATTGACACACTGATATTTGCTCTTGTGCAGGTAATCTAGCTTTATTCTCTGGCCATTTTTAAGGTTTACTCCTTGTCTTTGGTGTTCTGTGGTTTATCTAGGGTTTCCAACAACGCCACTGAAGATTTGAGGGAGCTCATCTGAGGCCCTTTAAAAATCAATGTACACTTTTTATGCCAATAGTGCTCTGGCAAACATGGTGAACCTTCCTAAAACCTGCTGGATTTTCTGTAAGAAGTGTGGCAAGCACCCACAAAGTGACACAGTACAAAAAGGGCAAAGATGGTCTATAAACCCAGGGAAAGAGGCATTATGACAGGAAACAGAGCGGATATGGTGAGCAAACTAAGCTGATTCTCCAGAAGAAGGCTAAAACTACAAAGAAGACTGTGTTGAGGCTTAAATGTGTTGAGCCAAACTGCAGAGCTAAGAGAATGACGACTATTAAGAGATGCAAGCACTTTGAAATGGGAGGAGATAAGAAGAGAAAGGATTAAGTGATCCAGTCCTAAGCTTCATCTTGTTCTATTATCACGACAATAAAATCTTGAGGTTATGTTTACTTAAAAAAAAATCAGTGTACAGTGCTACAGATGTATGCTGGGCTAGTTAATATGTCTGGACACAAAAATATACCAACAAAGATAAATCACTGGATACAGAAGAACAGCCTTTAGATGATGTACAATGATAAAAAATTCTGAAAGAAGACTGCTATAGGTAATGTTATAGTTTCTGCCTCTCCAATGTAGAATTCAGAACTCTGAGGAACAAAAACTAGGAGTGGATGTAATAGAATGCTGAATGGGACATAATCTGTTGTCAACTGGTAGAAAAGGTGTGAAATGTCCCAAACTTGAAAGAGAAATTAAACAAATTGGGGCCAAGAAATTCTTCCAGAGTTCATTAAGAAGTGGCCAAATGGGCTCTGTTACCCTGAATCATCACCTTAGCCTCTGCCCCACCCTCCTTTCCACCCTCGGTCTATATAAGAGAAGATTAGAGAGAGAAAGGAAAACTGTGAGAGATGGGTGTTGCTGGTGAAAGATGCGTACTGTGGAGAAAAAAGGGAAACTGCCTTTTGCCAAGTCCCCCCAAAGTGAAAGTGCCCCCAATATCATTCTCAGTGATCTGGGGAGTCTTATTGACATCTTATTCCTTAATTCAGTATCTGTTTAGACAGTGCACTTGATGATCTGGACAGGGGCAAAAAAGAAATGGAAAAAGATGACAGGAGAAGAGAATGCAAGTGTGTACCAGTTTGTGCTCTCATATTTGATGGGGCAAAGATGCGTAAGTCTCCTGTGGTCCACAGGCAGCCAGGCTTGAGCTGTCTTGTTAGCACCCACTCAAGAGGATGATCCATCAAGCAAGGGACTCCAGTAATTGGAGGCTGTGGGGTGTTCCACTAGGGGGCAAAACCAAGGGGGTGGAGTAGTAAAGGCAAAGCCTGAATGGGTCAGGTCAGGAGATAGGTCAAAGTGATGTGAAGACTTGGGACCAATACCCCTATATAAGATCAGAGCACTCAAAGGTCTGCACCTTCAGTGACTAGTATGTTGGACAGCCTGAACTCAGGCTGTGAACCGATTTGATTTTTGCCCATTTACTGCCTTCAAACATGCTTTCTTGAATCTCCCTTGGCTGTCCTTTAATGATATATTGTGCAGAGTACATAAATTTCTGGTCATCTGCATATATAAAAAGTCCACCACCAGAGAGCCAGCATTCAGACACGTGCCACAGAGAGGTGAAAAATACCCAACTATAACATTACCAGTTAAGTGAACATTGTTTCTTTTCTTCATCCATCCTCCCTGCCCCCACGTCGAAAGAACTAAGACTAGAGAAAGAAAAGATGAGCAAGAGTGAAAGTGGAGGCATTGTCTTTTCCCCGCTCCAAGGCCCCCTTAATACAGAAGCCTTGCTGGTGGTATAGGGCAGGGTGAAGCTGAGTATTCAAACAGATATGCAATTGAAGTTTTGAACGAGACTGGATTGGACCTTTTTACGTATTCAAGTGACCAGAAAGTTATGGAATTTTCCCAAGATGTCATAAAGAGCCAAGGAAGATTCAACAAAGCGTGGTTGAAAATAGTAAATGGACAAAAACCAAATCAGCTCATATTCATGATTCTGGGTTCGGGCTGTCTGACATACTAGTTACTGAAGGTGCTGTCCTTTGAGGGTCTTGCCCTTATAAGGGGGCCCTGATCTCAGCTCTTCATATCACCTGGACCTGTCACCTGTGTTACCAGCAATGACACCCCCATGTGCCTATGGCAGCTGCTTCTCATCTCAAAACACAGGGCTTTGGTGTCCAGTTTGATGTTTGCTTCTGGCACCTGAGGGTTTTTCTTTCTTTCTTTTTTCTTGCAGTCTCAGTTATATATTTAAAAGAATATTTTTATTTTTAGATTTTGGAGGTGGCAGACTTTTAGGTGATCTGGTCCACAATTTGTCAAAGCTTTGTTGTTGTTAGCTGCCATCATGTTGGCCCCTGACTTGTGGCAGCCCCATGCAAAATGGAACAAAATACCGCCCAGTCCTGTGCCATCTCCATGATCAGTTGCAGATCAGACCATTGTGATCCACAGGGTTTTCATTGGCTGATTTTCAGAAGTAGATTACCAGGCCTTTCTTTCAAGTCTATCTTAGTCTGGAAGCTCCGCTGAAAGGTATTCAGCATCATAGCAACATGCAAGCCTCCACCCACACACAGGTGGTGGTGGCACGAGAGGTGCATTGGCCAGGAATCAAACCTAGGTCTTCCGGATGGAAGGCGAGAATTCTACCTCTGATCCACCACTGCCCTACACCTAAAAACAAAAAACCAAACCCGTTGCTGTGGAGTCGATTCCAAATCATAGCAACCCTACGGGACAGAGTAGAACTGCCCCAGAGAGTTTCTGAACTGCGGCTGGTGGATTCGAACTGCTGACCTTTTGGTTGGCAGCCAAAAGCTTAACCACATGGGCCCCACCTTATACCTGTTGTTGCTGTTGTTAGGTGCCATCGAGTCGGTTCTGACTCGTAGCGACCCTATGTACAACAGAACGAAACAGTGCTCGGTCCTGCGCCATCCTCACAAGCGTTATGTTTGAGCTCATTGTTGCAGCCACTGTGTCAATCCATCTCGTTGAGGGTCTTCCTCTTTTTTGCTGACCCTGTGCTTTACCAAGTATGATGTCCTTTTCCAGGGACTGGTCCCTCCTGATAACATGTCCAAAGTATGTGAGACGAAGTCTCACCATCCTCATTTCCAAGGAGCTCTCTGGCTGTGTTTCTTCTAAGACAGATTTGTTCATTCTTCTGCCAGTCCAGGATATATTCAAAATTCTTTGCCAACACCATAATTCAAAGGCATCAATTCCTCTTTGATCTTCTTTATGCATTGTCCAGCTTTCATACACATATGAGGTGATTGAAAATACCATGGCTTGGGTCAGGTGCACCTTAGTCCTCAAGGTGACATCTTTGCTTTTTAACACATTAAAGAGATCTTCTGTAACAGTTTTGCCCAATGCAATACATGTTTTGATTTCCTGACTGCTGCTCCTTGACAACTTCAATCTTTTCTCCATTTATCATGATATTGCTTATTGGTCCAGTTGTGAGGATTTTTATTTTCTTTATGTTGAGGTGTAATCCATACTGAAGGCTGTTGGTCTTTGATCTTCATCAGTAAGCGCTTCAAGCCTCTTCACTTTCAGCAAGGTTGTGTCATATGCATATCATAGGTTGTTAAAGAGTCTTCCACCAATCCTGATGCCACATTCTTCTTATATAGTCTAGCTTCTCTAATTATTTGCTCAGCATACAGATTGAATAAGTATGGTGAAAGGATACAACCCTGACACACACCTTTCTTGATTTTAAAACATGCAGTATTCCCTTGCTTTGTTTGAATGACTGCCTCTTGGTTTATGAACAGGTTCCTCATGAGCACAATTAAGTGTTCTGGAATTTTCATTCTTTGCAATGTTATCCATAATTTGTTATGATCCACACAGTCAAATGCCTTTGCATAGTCGATAAAACACAAGTAAACATCTTTCTGGTATTCTCTGCTTTCAGCCAAGATCCGCATGACATCAACGATGGTGTCCCTTGTTCCATGACCTCTTCTGAATCTGGCTTGAATTTCTGGCACTTCCCTGTCAATGCACTGGTGCAATAACTTTTGAATGATCTTCAGAAAAATTTTACTTGTGTGTGATATTAATGATATTGTTCGATAATGTCCACATTCTGTTGGATCACCTTTCTTTGGAATGGGCACAAATAGGGATCTCTTCCAGTTGGTTGGCCAGGTAGCTGTCTTCAAAATTTCTAGGCATAGACAAGTGAGCACCTCCAGCACTGCATCCCTTTGTTGAAACATCTCAATTGGTATTCCATCAATTCCCAGAGCCTTGTTTTTTGCCAAAGCCTCCAGTGCACCTTGGACTTCTTCCTTCAATACCATCAGTTCTTTTTCATATGCTGCCTTCTGAAATGGTTGAACATCGACCAGTTCTTTTTGGTAGAGTGACTCTGAGTATTCCTTCCATCTACTTTTTTTTTTGGTCTTTTGGGTTTTTTATTTTTTATTGTACTTCAGGTGAAGGCTTACAGAACAAATAGTTTCTCAGGAAACAGTAGTACACATATTGTTTTATGACATTGGTTAACAACCCCACAACATGTCAACCCTCTCCATTCTTGACCTTTTTCTTTTGGTGAAAATATACGTAGCCAAAGATACACCATTTCAAAAATTTCTACATGCACAGTTCAATGACATCGACTAC
>NW_004443974.1:18569045-18585470 GCF_000243295.1 Trichechus manatus latirostris | reverse complement strand
TCTCCGATAGGAGGTCAAGATGGCAGATCCACACTGCGTTAGCTGATAGGGAACCTCTGCATGAATCTCTCCTCGCTCTCCATTCTCTGTCAGTTGTCTCAATCCGTTTGGTGCTTGGCTGAGTTCTTTATCTCTTCATTTGATGTTTTAGAGTTTCAGGATCATTGTTTTCTCTGTTCGGCTTAGTTTTTTGGATCTTTGCTGTGGAAGGACGGTGTGGTGCTTCTGCCTAGAGCACCATTTTGCCAGAAGTCCTCTCCTTCCATTTACTTTTGATGCTCCCTGCGTCATTCAATATTTTGCCCATAGAATCCTTCAAAATTGCAATTCGAGCTTGAATTTTTTCTTCAGTTCTTTCAGCTTGAGAAATGCTGAGCTTGACCTTCCTTTTTTGTTTTCCAACTCCAGGTCTTTGCACATTTCGTTATAATATTTTACTTTGTCTTCTTGAGCTACCCTTTGAAATCTTCTGTTCAGCTCTTTTAGTTCATCGTTTCTTCCATTCGCTTTAGCTACTTGATGTTCAAGAGTAAGTTTCAGAGTCTCTTCTGACATCCATTTTAGTCTTTTCTTTCTTTCCTGTCTTTTTAATGACCTGTTGTTTTCTTCATGTATGATGTCCTTGATGTCTTCCCACAATTCATCTAGTTTTCAGTCATTAGTTTTCAATACATCAAATCTATTCTTGAGATGGTCTCCGAATTCAGGTAGAATATACTTAAGGTCATACTTTGGTTCTCATGGACTTGTTCAAATTTTCTTCAGCTTTAACTTGAACTTGCATACGAGCAGTTGATGGTCTGTTCTGCAGTGGGCCTCCAGCCTTGTTCTGAATGATAATATTGAGCTTTTCCATCGTCTCTTTGCCCAGATGCTGTCTATTTGATTCCTGTGTATTCCCTCTGGTGAGGTCCACATGTATAGTCACTGTTTATGTTGTTGAAAAAGGGTATTTGCAATGAAGAAGTCATTGGTCTTGCAAAATTCTATCTTGTGATCTCCGGTGTCGTTTCTATCACCAAGGCCGTATTTTCCAATTACCAATCCTTCTTTGTTTTGAACTTTTGCATTCCAATCACCAGTAATTATCAATGCATCTTGATTGTATATTTGGTCGATTTCAAACTGCAGGAGTTGGTAAAAATCTTCAGTTTCCTCATCTTTGACCCTAGTGGTTGGTGCATAAATTTGAATAATAGTCATATTAACTGGTCTTCCTGGTAGGCATATGGATAGTATCCTATCATTGACAGCATTGCACTTCAGGATTGATCTTGAAATATTCTTTTTGACTATGAATGCAATGTCATTCCTCTTTAATTTGTCATTCCCGGCATAGTAGACCATATGATTTTCTGATTCAAAATGGCCAACATCAGTCCATTTCAGCTCATTAATGCCTAGGATATTGATGTTTATGTGTTCCATTTCATTTCTGATGACTTCCAGTTTTCCTAGATTCATGCTTCCCACATTCCACGTTCCTATTATTAATGGATGTTTGCAGCTGTTTCGTCTCATTTTGAGTCATGCCACATCAACAAATGAAGGTCCCAAAATCTTGATTTGATCCATGTCATTAAGGTCGACTCTACTTTGAAGAAGCAGCTCTTCCCCAGTCGTACTTTGAGTGCCTCCCAACCTAGGGGCTTATCTTCTAGCCCTACTGTATCAGACAGTGTTCCATTGCTTCATGAAGTTTTTTATTTTTTATTGTGCTTTAGGTGAAAGTTTACAGCTCAAGTTAATTTCTCATTCAAAAATTTATACACATATTGTTTTGTGACATTGGTTGCAATCCCCACAATATGACAGCACACTCCCCCTTTCCACCCAGGGTTCCCTGTGTCCATTTGACCAGTTCCTGTCTCTTCCTGCCTTCTCATCCTGCTTTTGGACAGAGCTGCCCATTTGGTCTCGTATATTTGATTGAACTAAGAAGCACATTCCTCACATGTGTTATTTTTTGTTTTATAGGACTGTCTAATCTTTGAAGAGTGGGCTTCAGGAGTGGTTGCAGTTCTGGTTTAACGGTGTCCTGGGGCCATAGTTTTGGGAGTTCCTCCAGTCTCTGTCAGACCACTGAGACTGGTCTTTTTATGTGAATTTGAGTTTTGTTCCACATTTTTCTCCTGCTCTGTCCGGAACTCTCTGTTGTGTTCCCTGTCAGGGCGGTCATTGGTTGTAGCCAGGCTCCATCTAGTTCTTCTGGTCTCAGGCTGGTGGAGTCTCTGGTTTATTTGATCCTTTAGTCCTTTGGGCTAGTATTTTCCTTGTGTATTTGGTTTTCTTCATTCCCCTTTGCTCTGAGTGGAATGGGACTAATAGATGTATCTTAGATGGCCACTTGCAAGCTTTTAAGACCCAGACACTACTCACCAAAGTGGGATGTAGAACATTTTCTTTATAAACTACGTTATGCCAATTGACCTAGATGTCCCCAAAACTATGGTCTCCAGGCCCCAACCCCAGCTACTTTGTCCCCCTAAGTGTTTGAATGTGTCTAGGAAACTTCTTTGCTTTTGCTTTGGTCCAGTCGTGATGACTTCCTCTGTATTGCATGTTGCCCTTCCCTTCACCGAGAGGTTGTGGGGAAATTGGAACTCTTATGTACTCCTGGTAGGAATGTAAAATGGCACAGCCATTTTGGAAAATGACATGACACTTCCTTAAAAAGCTAGCAATAGAAATACCATATGATCCAGCAATCCTACTCCTAGGAATATACCCAAGAGAAATAAGAGACAGCACAGAAATAGACATATGCACACCCATGTTCATTGCAGTGCTATTCACAATAACAAAAAGATAGAAACAACCTAAATGCCTATCAACAGATGAATGGATCAACGAATTATGGTACATACACACAATGGAATACTATGCAATGATAAAGAACAATGATGAATCTGTGAAATATCTCACAACATGGATGAATCTGGAGGGCATTAGGCTGAGTAAAATATGGCAGTCACATAAGGACAAATATTGTATAAGACCACTATTATAAGAACTCAAGGAAAGATTTAAACACAGAAAAAAACATTCTTTGATGGTGACGAGGGTGGGGAGGGAAAAGGAGGGGAAATCACCAACTATTCATAAGGTTTTCACCGACCAGTTTTTTCAGAAGTAGACTGCCAGGTCCTTCTTCCTAGTCTGTCTTAGTCTGCAAGCTTCACTAAAACCTGTATCTCAAGGGTGACCCTGCTGGTATTTGAAATACCGGTGGCAAAGCTTCCAGTATCATACCAACACACACCTCTAACCTAGAAGACCAATTTTACCATTTAAAAAAATCACACACACACACACACACATAGCTATTAAACTTCTTTAGCAGAAGCTCAGAATGTTTTGATGTACATTTAATCTGTAAAGCATGTTCCTAATAAAACCCTAACCAGGGCCTACTTAAAGTTGTGACATCTTTTAAAAATTCTCTCAGGTTAAGATTTCCTAAAGTGCCTAGAGTCAGCCTAGATTCTTAGATGCCAAAAACAGAATCCGATCTGGCTAGTTTGTGCAGATAAGAGATTTATTATAGGATATTCAGGAGCTCACAGAGAATTTGGGGGAGCTGGATAAACAGGCTAGAGGCTGAGCTTCCAGGAACAACACCCAAAATCACGCCACAGAAATGGCCTGATGAGGAAGTACCACTGTCACCCTAGACACTGGGAACTTGACTACACTGGACCTACTACAACTATTAATGGCCCCACCTGAGCCAACAAAATGGAAGAACTGAACAGAGCTTATATCTGCTGTTTGTCACTTAGGAATTAAAATCTTGCATAGGGGCATCTGATTGGTGGAACCTATGTCACTTAATTTTATTCTAGCTGAAAGGGAAGCTGTGGATTTAAGTTCTGAGTTCTACACTAGAAGGTCAGAACCTATAATATGAACATTTCCTCACACTTAGAAAAGCTATTCAGAAGATGATAGGTCAACACAAATGTGGCATATGTCCACTATAGATGTTAGCTACCGTCAAGTCAGCTCCCTATTTATGGTAACCCCATGCACCACTGAACAAAACACCGCCCAGTCCTGCGCCATCTCCACAATTGGTTGTATCAACTGTTGTGAACCATAAGATTTTCATTGGCTGATTTTCGGAAGTAGATTGCTAGGCTTTTCTTCCTAGTCTGTCTTAATCTCGAAGCTCCTCTGAAATCTGTCTAGCACAATAGCAACATGCAAGCCTCCGCTGATAGATGGGTAGTGGCTGCACTTGAGGTGCATTGGTCGGGAATCAAAACTGGGTCTCCCACATGGAAGGCAAGATTTCTACCAGTGAACCACCACTGCTCCTGCCCCCACTATAGCTATTATTGTTAAAAATAGAATTGACTGGTGGTTTCGGCAAGCAAAATGAAATAGAAATTGACCAGATAATTTATTTCACTGGTCTTTGGTATTTGCTTATCATCAGAGGGCAATGGTTTTACCCCAAGGATAAGATAGAAGAAAAAAGGAGATAAAGAACAATGTTTATATCATCTTTTGTGCCAGAACACCTACTCAGGAATGGGCAAGGTTACACCAGTGTTTTGAAATTTGAATGCTGAGACTTGGACCCCTAAGAGTTTAGATAACACAGTGTCACTCTTGCAGCCAATGGTCAGAACAATGTTTTGGAATTTTGAGTATCAGATTAACTCTCCTGTGTGTTCAACTCTCCCCATCTCTGACAGTCCTTGCACAATGAAGAAAGACTTAAAGGGCCTGGAACCAAGAGTACAGAATGTGCTTATTGGCAACAAAAACATCAAAAGCTGGTTTTCTTTTGAAAAGCAGTCTTCAGACTCATTTTATCCAGCTTTAAAGAAAAACCAATTATTAACATAATAACACAGGAAGTTTGGAGCCAAAATATTCCTTGATCTCCAGTTGACCTTGAACAAATCACTTGAGCATTCTGCTCTTTAGTTTCCTTGACTCTACAATAAAAATAATAGCTTGCCATAGAGGTGTTAAGAAACTCACTGAATTCGCTATTTTCAAGTAAATCCATGACATAGGAAATCCAGGGCAGATACTTTGTTCCTTTCCAATTGTTTCTACAAGATAATATACTAAGCAAGAATTATCAAGTATAAGAAAAATTGTTGCACTTGAATTGTGGTGTTGGCAAAGAATATAGAATATATCATGGACTACCAGAGAACAAGCAAATCAGTCTTAGAAGAAATACGACCAGAATGCTTCTTAGAAGCAAGGATGGTTTTGCTTACTTTGGACACGTCATCAGGAAAGACCAATCTCTAGAAAAGAACATCATTTTTGGCAAAGTAGAGGGTCAACAAAAACGAGGGAAACCCTCAATGAGATGGATTAACACAATAGCCTTAACAATGGGCTCAAACATATCAAATACCATGAAGATGGTACAGAACTGGGTAATGTTTTGTTCCCACTCAATCGCAATTAACAACAGCAAAAGTGCTCTAAATGATAAAGTAGAAAGTTTATATACAACTATTAGTTTTCTTTGTTATGGCCTTCAAGAGTTAAAACACATTGCTCCCCAATTGCAATGCAATTACACCCTGTGTCTCTTGTTCTGGAGACTTGCTGGTGTCTGAGACCAGCTGAGGAGAGGAAGTAGCTCAGTAAAGGGACAAGAGGACCAGTCTTTCCCTTTCTTGTCAGAGCTCCTGTTTTAGTCTCCTAATCTTGCTCAAAGGAGCCCTGGTGGCACAGTGGTTAAAGTGCTCGACTGCTAACTGAAAGCCATGCCGTGGGAGAAAGATATGGCAGTCTGCCTCTGTAAAGATTACCCATTGCCATCAAGTTGATTCGGACTCACAGCGACCCTATAGGACAGAGTAGAACTGCCCTATGGGGTTTCCAGGGAGTGGCCGGTGGATTTGAACTGCCGACCTTTTGGTTAGCAGCTGTAGCTCTCAACTACCTGGTAATGTAGTGGTTAAGAGCTCGGCTGCTAACCAACAAGTCGGCAGTTCGAATCCACCAGCTCCTTGGAAACCCTATGGGGCAGTTCTACTCTATCCCATAGGGTCACTATGAGTCGGAATCAACTTGATGGCAATGAGTTTGGTAATCCTGCTCACACCAGTACAATTAAGTTGCAAGATTGAATCCAAGCATGTTCCCAAAAATCTCTCAAATGAGTAATTTTTAAAGACTGCTTTGGTGTTGAAGCAAGCTAGTTTGATCCTTTACATATGAGTTATTTTAAGATAAAAATAATAAATCTAGCAGAGGGACTTTTAGGCTTAAGTTCTTTTTCAAGGGTCCTAAATTAATTAAAAGAGGACAATACACAAAGAAGAGACGACTTTTTCCCCAGAAACTATAAATATACCATCATTCATGAATTTCATTACAGGCTAGATACGATAATGAGAAATTCTAGTTAAGCTCAGTATTTAACTAAAGATGGTGGAGTGGCAGACTGTGTAGTTAATATTTTAAGAAGTTAAACTATTTTACAAGGCCATTCTTTGAAAACTGACATAAGCATTAAAAATAAATGAATATACTCTAAAGCAATAAGTTTTTGTTTAGACTTCGGGGTAGAATTAATGACTTATCTTTCTTGCTTGAGCTAAAGATAATTTAAAAATATTAATCAGAAAGAAAGAATTATAGTACTGGCTAGGTCTAACTTACTACATCCTTTTTATAGTTATGTGGCTTTTAATTATATTACCCTGTTGAAGGAAAATTTTACGTTGATGGCAAACCAAAACAAATCCAACCTTTGTGGTAGAGGAAAAATGTTGTATTTCTTGAGCAAAATTACATTATTATGTGCTGACAAATTCAAAACAACTCTTCCGAGTAATGAATGCATAGGGAAACTCCAGACCAAAGGGACTGGAACGGGAATGATAGAAAGGAGCTGCCCCAATTATTTTTCCCTAAAAACTGAGCTTAAGTTCCAAGTACTTTTCATTCAACAGTTGCAAATATCTTTCAACAGTGTCACTCCAGAAATGAAATTGGGGAAACAAAGAGGCATCTGGATGCCAGTCTGTTCCTATGAGACATTCCTGGTTAATTTTCATGATTAGCTAGTCTTCATTTGTTAAGCCCGACGGCCTCCTGCCAAGCCTGGTGGTAGGGGTGTGGACTAGGGGCCTGGAGTTGCAGTGGTGATGTTATTCTACTATCATTTCAAGATTGTAAGGTCTGGTGGCAGACTGCCTGAGTTCAAATCCCAGCTCTACCACTTAGCAGCTTTATGACTTAAAGCAACTTACTTAACCTGTATGAACCTGTTTCTTCTGCAAATGAGAGACGGTCATAGTCTCTAGCTCTCAGAACTAATGTGAGGATGAAACGAGATGAGCCACGTAAAGCACTAGCACAGGCCTCATACATAATAAGCATCAATAAATGTTAGTTATCTTCCTATTTTTACAATAAGCTTGAATGATTTAACAACTCCTGGTGGCACAGTGGTTAAGTGTTCAGCTTAACATTCAGGATTGTTCAATTATTTCCTCATGGTGGTGTTTAACTTGTTTCTCTATTTCCTGTAAATAGGCCTGAGTAGATTCAGGTTCAATACTTTTGAAGCAAATACTTGGTAAGTGATGCTGTACACTTCATGTTGTATTACATCTGGGGGCCCACAGTGTCACATGATCCCTTGTGTTAGTGTTCTCTAGAGAAACAGAATCAGAAATGCATATATCTTTCTGGTTCTGTTTCTCTAGAGAACTATATCTGCCCTTCATATCTGTGGATTCGGCATCCACAGATTCAACCAACTGTGGATTGAAAATATTCTGGGGGAAAAAAAAAAAGAAAGTTCCCAAAAGCAAAACTTGAATTTGCAGCATGCCCGAGCACTACGCTGAATCCACCTGAACGAAGGAATGTGTAGCATATGTAGGGTACCTTCCAGCCATTTCACAGATCCTCAGTCTCTATCCCCCGCTTATTGTCTGAGCATTGTTCGCCTCACGTCTCCTTTGTTCACTACTTGTGCTGTGTGTACCCATTGTTTCTGTGAAAAGAATGGGTCCTAAAAAGCAATTAAAGGGTCAAAGCAATCCCTCACAGGCTAAGTGTGAGAGGACTGAGGAGAGCAGAGGAAGGAGTGTCAGCCTAGTAAGCGATGGCTGGCTAGCTCTGTAAAGCGCTGCAGCCTCAAGAACTTCAAGATCACGGGAAAATCGGCATCAGGTGAGCCCTAGGCAGCATCAGTGTTCCCGGAAGAGCTCGAGAAACTCATAGAAGAGAAAGGCTACCTTCCAGAGCAAGTCTTCAATTGTGGTGAAACAACTATTTACATAGCAGTTACATTGTATTAGGTATTATAAGTACTCTGAAGATGACTTGGAAACCCTGGTAGCATAGTGGTTAAGTGCCACAGCTGCTAACCAAAAGATCGGCAGTTTGAATCCACCAGGCACTCCTTGGAAACTCTATGGGCCAGTTCTACTCTGTCCTATAGGGTCGCTGTGAGTTGGAATTGACTCGACGGCAATGGGTTTGGTTTGGTTTAGATTTTTAGAGATCATTTAAAGCCTACAGGAGGATGTGCGTAGGTTATACGCAAATATTACACCACTTTATATAAGGGACTTGAACATCTGAGGATTTTGGTATCCGTGGGGGGTCCTTGACCGAATCCCTAGTGGATACTGATAAAAACACACAGAATTAAAACTATATTTTTACTTAGCAAAGCTCAAAACTTTTGAGAACATTCTGCTTTGTGAGGGGTGAGGCAAAGGGCTCTTTCATGCACAGAGGGTGCAGGTGAAAACATTTGCATCCCCTGGGGTGGGCAATGTGGCCATCTATCAAGATGCACAATGCTCATAGCCTTTTACCCAGCAACCTACTGGTAGGAATTTATCACACATGTGCTTACATGTGTCTGAAACAATCTAAGTTCAAAGTTATTCAGATTAGTATTGTTTGCAACATTAGATTTTGGGGAATAACCTAAATACTCATTAATGAGGGAGTGGTTAAATACATTATGGTACATCCATATAATGGAATATTGCAAAAGCATTTTTTAAAAAAGGAGTGAAATCCTTTTTATGGACGGACTTGAACAATCTCCATGAAATACTGTTCAAGGTACAGAATGCTGCATACAATAGGCTAACTGAGAAGAATATGTGTGTTTATCTCATACTGCTCTAGAACATCTCTTAAATGCTTCACAAGAAAGTGGCAACACTGGCTCTGTTGGGAACAGTGAATTGGGTGGCTAAGGAAAGGTGTATGAGAGGGTGGTGGTTTTGAAGCATGGTGGTAACTTCTTTGAGCTTTCTCCCGTGGTGAGGTGAAGTCTATGACCTGCCCCTTGGGCCCTGGTGGGCCTTTGCAACTGCCTTAATGCCTAGATGCAGTGGAAGTGGTAATGCATGACGTCCAAGACATGCAGCTTCTGCAAGTTTCCTTTGGGACAATCACTCCAGAGCCTTCAGCTGCCCTGTAACAAGTCCTGCCACTCTGAGGCCACTGTGGAGAGACCACATAAGAGAAAATAAGAAAGAGAGAGAGAGAGATGCCCAAGGAACCCCAGCTGTTCTAGTCCCAGCTGTTTGAGTCTGCCCAGCTCAGGCACCAGACATGTGAGTGAAGAAGCCTTTGAGATAACCCCAGCCCCAGCCACCATCTGACAGCAACCACCTGGGAAACCCTGATAGAGAACTGACAGTCTGAGCCATCAACCCCCAGCTTCATTAGTAAATGACCGTTGTTGTCGTAAGTCACTGTTATGGTGTAGGTTTCTTACACAGCAATAGATAACTGCAATGGAGACTCTTCTCTATATGCCTTTTATACGTTTTAAATTTTGGATCACGTGAATGTATTACCTTTTAAAAAAGTAAACAAAACTAAAATTACCCACAAAATCCCTGGCTTAAACTTTCAGCTATATTTAATCCTTAAAATGGTTTTAGAACGGAACTGACCCAGGTGTCCTTGGCCTGAATCCCCTCTAGGATTTACTGGTAAGTGGAAGCTGGTGTGAATGAAGGGGTGCTGGGAAGCTTCCCTCACCTTGCTCCAAACAACAAATAGTCTGCTTCCTCACCACTGGATTAAATCCTTGGCCAATAACATATGCAAATATGCTCAATTACTTGCTAATTGCAAGGTGAGAAATGTACCTTCACAACAGAAGGAGTGGCCATCACCATCATAACCAAGTATCACAAACTGAGGGATGTGATGGGATGGTTAATTTTTTGTGTCAACTTGGCCAGGCTATGGTGCCTAGTTGTTTGGTCAAACACTAGTCTAGAGGTTAGTACTGAAGTCCTTACAAGTGATTAGCGTTTACGTCAGCTGGCCTTAAGTAAAGCTGGTTAAATACCCTCCATAAGATGAGTGGGCCTAATCCAATCACTTGAAGGTGTTAAGAGCAAAACCTGAGGTTTCCCGAGGAAGGATTCTGCCTCTAGACTATAAATAAGCATTCTGCCAAAATTTCTTTCTCTCCTCCACTGCCTGACATATCAGTTTGGGACGTAAGACTGCCAGAATTTCCAGCCTGTCATCTGACCTATGGATTTTGGACTTGCCAGCCCCCACAATTGCGTGAGACAATTCCCCAAAATAAATATATATATATAAATATATAATATCTATGTTGTTGTTGTGTGCAACCCTATATGACAGGGTAGAATTGCCTCATAGGGTTTCCAAGGCTGTAATCTTTACGGGAGCAGATTGCCAGGTCTTTTCTCCCACGGAGCCACTGGTGAGTTCAAACTGCTGACCTTTGGTTTAGCAGCTGAGTGCTTAACCATTGCATCACAAGGGCTCCATATGTATATATATAATATATATATATATATATCTTTCTGGTTCTATTTCTCTAGAGAATGCTAACAAGGGATTATGTGACATTATGGGCCCCCAGATGTAATGCAACACAAAATATACAGCATCCCCTACCAAGTGTTTGCTCCAAAAATGTTGAACCTGAACCTACTCAGGCCTATTTACAGGAAATAGAGAAACAATTTAAACACCACCAGAGGAAATAATCAAACAAATCCAGAATGCGGGACATTCTACAGGACCACTGGCCTGGTCTCTTCAAAGCATCTGTCTGTGGTGAGGACGTGGGCAAACAAGCACACCCATGCACTGTAATGTAACTGTGCACGCACCTCCCAAAGCCAGTTGCCATCAGTCAATCCAACTCATGATGACCCCATGTGTATCAGAGTAGAACCGTGCACCACAGGGTTTTCAATGGCTGATTTTTTGGAAGTAGATCTCCAAGCCTTTCTTTCAAGGCACCTCTGGGTGAACTTGAACCTCCAACCTTTCAGTTAGCAGCCTAGTGTGTTAACTGTTTGCACCGCGCATGGACTCCATGTGCCTCCAAGGCTGTGCATATTCCTGGATTAGAAAAAATTTTCTATCTACCCCAATGCCAACACACACTCACAAATAAAACGTATGAGTTCATTAGGATTTACACCAAAATGAATAATCGTCCAAGAACTGACAAAACAAAATAATATTTAGTACAAAACATTAAGAATTTGATTCAATAAAAATTTATTAAGACTACAATGATAAAAAATTATATCACCCTAGGTGCCAGGTATTAGAAACTAGATTATGACCAAGTTACAGTATATGTTAGTTGTGATGGTTAAGATTGTGTGTCAACTTGGCTGGGCCATGATTCTCTGTGTTTTAATGTAATCACTCCCGTGATTGAATATACTGTGAGTAGCCAATCAGATGAAAGGGAGTCTCCTTGCGGGTGTGGCCCACATCTGTATATAAGCAGACGTTCTGGCGTTTTGCTCTCTCTGGATCCTGCGGCTGCTTCCTGTCGTCTTATCTCCTGTTCTTGGGAATTGAGCTGTCAGCTTATCTGCCGAACCTGGGATTTGTCGATCTGCACAGCCTGTGAGTGGGAGCCCTGCTCGCCAACCTTCCGATCTTGGGCTTGCCAGCTTCTGCAGCTGTGTGACTTGGGAGAGGCCTCTACCCTGATCCACGGACTTGGGACGTTCTAGCCTCTACAATCGCTTGAGCTGTTTCCTTGATATAATCTCTCTCTCTATATATATTTATACACTTTACTGGCTTTGCTTCTCTAGAGAACCCAGCCTAAGACATTAGTGAAGTAAGGGGAGAATTTAATCAATATCTTTATGCCTTAAACTGGAGAGTCTTTTTTTTAAAACCTACTAATCCTTTGTGCTCATGAAGTGTCCCTATAACAGAGCCAAATTGTTTTATATTCTTAAAGCAGCCTGAGACTGAGTTAGAATTGCATTGTTAATATAGCTAGTGGGTGCATTAGAATAAGTTAATTATACCCAAAAAGCTCTTCATCTATCTACCCCCCACGGTTGTTCTGAGATTTACTATGCTATCAAAATTGGGACTGAGAAACCTAATGAAATTCACTATTTATGCCTCTAATCACCACAGTGATATTTTAAAAGCTATCTCATTAATAGAAATATTTGTAGTCAACCTATTTGGGATGCCTTTGGAAAAGAAACATGCCAAACATGTCAAAGGGCATGGTTTCCTTTCAGAACAGGTATTGATTTATCAAAATGTTAGAGTAAATACCAACATTAGATTAGTGCAACTGTTTTGTTCTTCCCCTGGAAAAGTGTAAAAAGAGGTCAGGCCACTTAAGAATCTGCAGAGTTTGGAGTGAATTAACCTGAAGTTGTAAATAGCACTTTGCATTGAGAGAAAGTTAACATTCAGGAGAAGTTAGATGCAAAGATTACTGTCTCTGGTATCTCCCAATAAGTCAATGCAGTACCATCCACAAACCTGCTTAGCCGGTTTACTAAATTTTAAAATGATGTCGTACTTTGAGAAATGAGGATCAATGAAGGTGCTTGACTTGGTCCTGCCATGCTTGCCCCTAGGGATGTCTCCTGGATTCTGAAGATAATGGTCAGTGGTGTAAATCAGAGGGGTCTTGTTCTTGGGAATTGGAACACCTACATTTAATCACATTCCAGTCCTGGGACTGTAATAATGACAGGGAATTCAGACTGAAGCATCCCAGTAAACAGTATAATTTATTCTTTTTCCCTGTTACACCCACTGACACGTTAGTGCCCCCCCAAGCCCAAGACTGGCTCACCTCTTTAAAACACTCAGATACGGTCTTGAGTCTATTGTATTGGTTAAGATGGTGGGCTTAAATTCTCTCCTCCATCATTTACTACCAGAAAATGAGAAATTTGCTGTTTGGGCCAACGTTTCTTCATCTGTAAAGTGGGTATAATAATAGTAACTGTACTTCATAGAGCTGTTAAAACCAACCAGTTGCCATCGAGGTGACACTGACTCATGATGACTCCTTGTGTGTCAGAGTAGAACTGTGTTCCATATGGTTTTGATTGGCCGATTGTCCAGGTACCCGTAGTGCACTCGAACTTCCAACCTTTCAATTAGCGGCTGAGTGCGTTAACTATTTGCATCACCGAGGGACTCCCACAGAGCTGTTGGAAGGACTAAATGGGTAACACCATGAAAAGCACTTTGACCACCGACTAGCACATATTTGCTCTGCTCAACAGTTAGTGTACAAGGCACCAGGCCAGCCCTGGTGTTCAGTGATGGATAAGACAGCCTCCCCTCAGGGATCTCACAGCTAAGCGGCAGACATGAGAGCAAATAATTAGATGTTATTGAGACACAGTCAATGTAGAGGACATAGAGGCCACATCTACTCTGCTCTGGGTTATGCTGCAGACTTCTGAAAGGCCTCAGAACTTCACAGAATAGAAATACTTCAACAGGCCCTTGAAGGATGAGTAAAATTTTCTCTTCAGTCAAATGATTTAGAATTCACGCATCAGTAATTCACTCCTGTCTTTAATTATACTACATTGCATCATGCTGCTGTGTGGAAGAGCCAGGGCACCCTGACATCACTCTCTGTCACCCCCATTCTTATGTCTGTTCAAGGCAGATTGAACATGAGAAATGCTTTCTGTCCATAGGTGCACAAACTCTGTCAGACTGTTTGCCTAGACCAACCTCAACTCATAAAATGTCCCTAAAGTTTTGAGTTGTCCCACAATTCAGGCCCAAAGAGCACTTTAACAATTATTGGAATGACTTTCCTCAGGGAAACAACACCTAGAATTCTCTCTTGGCATGAGGAAAAGTTAGTCTGTAATTATATTATCACACTGTATCTGTTAAAACTGAGAGAGTTTCCCTCTTTGTTTTGGCCTCTAGGAGGCTTGGAGACAAACTGGCAGCCTGACTACAGTGACTATACAGGACCATGTGGTAACCACTTCTATATGCCTACTCTGTCTCCTTGCTTTGAATTGCTTACCTTAGACTGCCTCACAATTTATTTTATTTGTGTGACATGCATTTTGGAAACAATTTCAGGTCATCTCTGCATGAGAAGGGTAGTCATGTATTTAGAACTCTCAGATTGTTAGTAGTACCCTCAAAGAGTTAACCCTCCTTCTGCCTTCCCCCACCAAAGACTAGTTAGTTAATCCCAGAGAATTTACTCACTGGCAGCTCTAGCATAACGTTTCCAACTATCAGACATCGAGGAGATGTTTTCCTGGGAGGAAAAAGAGAACCTTAATAAAGCTTTTCTTACAAAAGAAATCATTTAAATGCATTTGCTAGAGCAAACAGCCCATCTAGCACTAGCTAAGGACATTTGAAGGCAGGTGGCTGTTAGGGGCCAACAGAAATTCTGAAATCGGTGAGTTGGAGCAGCTCCACCAGCCAGCCCAACTGCACTGCCCCCAGGACCACTTCTAACAGAGGCTTGCAGGAGACAAACTGTAGCAGTGGAAAGAACTAGAAGGTTATGATATCAATATAAGAATAATAAAACAAAATCAAAACAAACCCAATAGCCCTATAGGGTCTAAACAAGAAGGTCAGTTTAAGGAATACTTTTTAATATGGACAACTCACTCCACAATCGCTGCTAGGACCAGCATGAAATTCCAAATGGTCCTCGTGATCAGAGAAAGATATTTAACTCAAATAGCTCATCAAAATAAGGACATAAGAAGAGTTCCAGCAAAATGGCGCTCTAGGCAGAAGCACCATGCCATCCCTCCACAGCAAAGATCTGAAGAACTAAGCCGAACAGAGAATACAACAAGCCTAGAATCCTAAAACATCAAATGAAGAGATAAAGAACTCAGCCAAGCACCAAATGGAGTGAGAAAACTGACAGAGAACAGAGAGCGAGGAGAGATTCATGCAGAGGTTCCCTACCAGCTAACGCAGCGCGGATCCGCCATCTTGGACTCCTATCGGAGACCAGCAAACGGGGTACGAGAAAGCAGCCTCACGGAGCGTCCAGGGGGAGATAAAAAAAAATGGTAATTTGCGATATACGCTTTCCCACCCCCCCAGCCTTCTTCACCCTGACTCGGCATCCTCTGCTTCCCATGGCCACAATCTCTTGACCGGGAAACACCGGCTGCTTGGATTCCACACCCCCGAACGGGTGGCTCTCTGAGTGCCATTTGTTGGCTGCTGGTGTTGCTTTTTTCCACTTCTTTTGATTTCTTCCTTGCCTCTTGTCACCTCCCCCTCCTTTCGCTTGAGTACCTGGCTCCTTGTGCCATCTTTGCTTCTTCCTGAGGGGCTGCGGAGCTCCGTTCGAGTGTGGAGCTGCTTCCCGGTCTGGGCTGCCGCGCTGGTGATATCCCGGGGCTTTTGTTCATTTGTTTGTTTTGAATTGTTTGTTTGTTTTCTTTTTGTTTTCTTGAGTTGGGAGCCCTTCTGGCCAGGCGGAGCTGCGTGACAAGGAGACTCCCCTTCGGCTTCCACAGACGTGCAGAGGGAACCCTGAGGGCATTTCTCTTTTTTTTGTTGTTGTTTTTTTTCTGGTTTTTGGGGGCCTTTCTTGTTTGTTTGTTTTTTAATTTGTTTTGTTTTCTTTTCCCTCTTTTTCCCTTTTTGTCTTTCTTCATTGCTCCGTTTCTCATCTCTCTATATCTTCCTTCTCTTTCTGTTCCCTGAATACCTGGCATTGTATACCTCTACGCCTTCTAGCCAGGCTGTACTGCAACACCTGAGAGCGACTTCCCCAGACCGCATATCTGCACTGGTGGGATCCCTGGGAACTTTGCGGTTCTTTAACCTTACTGATTTTTATTTATTCATTCTTTTCTTTCTTCCTCTTCCCCTTTCTGTTTTTCTCCATTTCATAGTCTCTCATCTCTTCACTGAAACAGCAAGCTCTCCTAGCATTCTTTTTTGTTTGTTTGTATGTTTTTGGCTCCTCTGCCTCTCTCTTCTCTCCCATATCCATCTTAGCTCCACACATAACAATCTCCCTGCTGCATCCTGCCTACCTGCATGGGGCACTTGACATCACACCACCAAGCAGCACAGGCACAGCCTACTGAAACCTGCCCTGCACTCATTACCGACCCGCTCTGGTGGCTGTAGTAAGTGCCACAAACAACC
>NW_004443974.1:18544536-18563083 GCF_000243295.1 Trichechus manatus latirostris | reverse complement strand
CAATGTCACTGAACTGTGCATGTAGAAATTTTTGAAATGGTGTATCTTTGGCTATGTGTATTTTCACCAAAAAAAAAAGGTTGATAAGTTAGAGGGTTGATATGTTGTGGGGTTGTTAACCAATGTCATAAAACAACATGTGTACTACAGTTTCATGAGAAACTATTTGTTCTGTAAGGCTTCACCTGAAGTACAATAAAAAAAAAAAAAGTACATAAAATGACAATTTATGTCTAGACACATGCACACATACCTTATCTAGACACATGCACACATACCTTTCATAAATTTACCCACACATACATTGCATTCACAGCTCTACATTGTCATAGTACTTTAAATACCTTAACCCTTTTAACCCTCCCAAGAAGCAGGTTTTAGGTTTTATCACTTCCATTGTCTGGAGCTGTAGAAGTTAATTAATTTGCCCAGAGCACTCGGCATGTCAGCAGTTGAATGTGGCTTGTATTCCAGGTCTGGGTAACTCTGTAGATGATGCAATTTCTACTCTGCCCCATGAATTGGGGAAGAGTAGGTAGAATGAAGATTTGGAAATTCCTTGGAGGCCACTAAGGAGACCTTCTTGAAAAAGTATACTTTGCTGCAATGGACGAGATAAATCCTTTACCTTCTTTTCTTTCTTGTTATTCTTGTTAGCTACCTATGAGTTGGGCCCCAACTCATGGTGACCCCCGGCACAATAGAATGAAACTCTGCCCAGTCTTACACCATCCCATGATAGGTTGGGGATCAGACTGTTGTGATCCATAGAGTTTTTGTTGGCTGATTTTCAAAGTAGATCACCAGGCCTTTCTTCCTAGTCTGCCTTAGACTGGACGTTCCACTGAAACCTGTTCAGCACAACAGAAACACGCAACCCTCCACTGACAGATGGGTGGTGGCTGCAAATGAGGTGCACTGGCCGGGAATCAAGCCCGAGTCTCCTACATGGAAAATGAGATTTCTACCATTGAACCACCAATGCTCACACTTTTCTTTCTTACTAAAAACTATTTATGATTTTTTAGTTGTGCTTTAGATGAAGATTTACAGAGTAGATTAGTTTCTCATTAAACAATACACATTGTTTTATGACATTGTTCGCCAACCCCTCGATGTGTCAACACTCTTCCCTCTGGACCTTGGGTTCCCCATTTCTGTTTGTCCAGCTTTCCTGTCCCCTCCGGCCTTCTCCTCCTTGCCCCTGGGCTGGTGTGCCCATTTAGTATTATATACGTGGTTGAGCTACATGTATTATAGTTTATTTTATGGACCTGTCTAATCTTTGGCTGAAAGGTGAACCTCAGGAGTGACTTCAGTACTGTTAACAGGGTTTCAGGGGGCCGTACTCTCAGAGTTTCTCCAGTCTCTGCCAGACCAGTAAGTCTGGTCTTTTTTTGTGAGTTTAAATTTTGTTCTACATGTTTCTTCAGCTCTGTCTGGGACACTGTATTGTGATTCCTGTCAGAGTAGTCAGTGGTGGTAGGGAGGCACCATCTAGTTGTGCTGGACTCAGTCTGGTGGAGGCTGTGGTAGTTGTGGTCCATTAGTCCTTTGGACTAATCTTTCCCTTGTGTCTTTGGTTTTCTTCATTCTCCCTTGCTCCAGACAGGGTGAGACCAGTGGAGTATCTGAGATGGCTCCTCACAAGCTTTTAAGACCCCAGACGCTACTCACCACAGTCAGATGTAGAACATTTTCTTTATAAACTATGTTATGCCAGTTGAGCTACATGTCCCCTGAGACCAGGGTCCCCACCCCTCAGCCAGTAATTCAGTCCCTCAGGGAGTTTGGATGTGTCTATGAAGCTTCTATGACTTTGCCTTGATCAAGCTGTGCTGACTTCCCCAGTATTGTGTACTGTCTTACCCTTTGCCTAAGTTACCACTTATCTATTGTCTAGTTAGTTTTTTTTCCTCCCCACCCCTCCCCTCCCTCATAACCATCAAAGATTGTTTATTTCTGTATATAAACCTTCTCATGAGTTTTTGTAGTAGTGGTCTCATACAGTATTTGTTCTTTTGTGACTGGCTTATTTCACTCAGCATAATGCCCTCCAGATTCATCCATGTTGTGAGACGTTTCACAGATTCATCATTTAAAGCTTGTCTACAATATTGAAGGAAACTTCACGTGGTCTTGTTTTGACACTAGTCTGAAAAGACCTCTTTTGCCACTTATTTAGAAAAGGCGTATTTGCATCACAGATGGCTCTGCTGTCTACAAGGAGAGATCCTGTTCTTAGCTTGTCTGAGTCAGAGGCTGTGTCTGAATGATGCCACATCAGGAGGAAAATTTAAAAATTCACTCACATATTCAAGAATCTGACAGCATGATCATAAACCTCTGGGTTTTTGGAAACATCTGGAGGTCTGACATTGAGAGACACAGTCTGACCCTCAATTACTATTTTGCTTGGTGCACACCCTGTATGAATCATAAGAGAACTAAAAATAAGAAGTAACAGAAGGCAAAGAAACACAACCCTGAATAAAGCCCAAACTCTTTCCACCATCAATTACAACAGGAACGTGGCGCCACGGACCTCCATTAGGACCCGAAGTTTGGGCCTGAGAAGAAATACAACCAAAATGCTCCTTAGAAGTGAGGATAATGAGACTTTCACTTGCTTACTTTGGACATGTCATCAGGAAAGACCAATCACTAGAAAAGGACATCATAACTGGAAAAGTAGAGGGCCAATGAAAATGAAGGAAACCCTCAATGACATAGATTGACACAATGGCCACAACCACGGGCTCAAACATATGAACAGTCATGAAGATGGTGCAGAATTGGGCAACTTTTTGTTCTGTTACATGAGGTCACCATGGGTTGGAGCCGACTCGATAGCTACTAACAACAACAAAGGCAGCAGAGGATGAGCTTGGCTGGAGAAGGCACTGTCCATTATTTATTGAAGTACTAAGTGTTTAATTTTGTTCATTTGGGTTGAGGAATGAAGAGGTTCAAGTACATAGTAAACAATGTTCTTGTTAAAAATTGATGATAATTCACCATAGCCGAAAGGTGGAAATAATCCAAGTACCTGTCAACAGATGGATAGATAAACAAGATGTGGCACTTACATACAATGGAATACTATTCAGCCATATGAAGAAATGAAATTCTGATACATGCCACCACGTGGATGAACCTTGAAAACAGTATGCTAAGTGAGAAAGCCAGACACAAAAGGACAAATACTGTATGATCCCACTTACATGAAATATCTAAAATAGGTCAATCCATCAAGACAGAAGATTAATGGTTACCAGAGGATGGGGGAAGGAGGAAATGGGGAGTTTAAAAAAACAATTAATTATCTGCTGCCAAAATAGAAGTAAAAAACAAAGGGTAGAAAAATCAGCAAACCAGAAATACTCACTGTAATTAAGGCATCACGGGCAAACAGGGAGAAATGTGTACCACACTTATGGAAAGTAAAGCGTTAGTGAAAAAAATTAAGAAAAAAAGTTGAGTTATGTTAGTAATCAGCTTTACTTCTAGATTTTGCTTCTTCAGTGGGAGTAGGAAGGGAATGGAAGATGACACGGGTAAATGAGCAAAGGACAATGAACGTGATGGTGCAAATGTTTAAGTGTTTGGCTGCTAACTGAAAGGTCAGCGGTTCGAACCCACCAGCCACTCCATGAGAGAAAAGACCTGGTGATCTGCTCCAGTAAAGATGACAGCCTAGCAAGTCCTATGGGGCACTTCTACTCTGTCCTACCGGTCAGAATTGACTTGATGGTATACAACAACAATAATACCTTAAAACCAGCATCCTAACCACAGCTGCAGCAGCTAACGTGGGAAACTTACGTGCCAGCCATGTGTTAGGTACCTTCTATGCATGATTTCATTTCATTACCACAATAACCCCAGGAGGAGGTACTGTGATCATTTCCAGTTTACATATGAGGAAACTGAAGCTGGGAGAGGGTGAATAACTTGCCGAAAACCCCGTCACCAGGGCTGTCTCTGACTGTGAGATCTGTGCTTTTAAGTCACTCTCATCTGCAACCTCTAGATTATAGTTTCAAAGCCCTTCCGTGTACAATATAACGTTTGGTCTTTCCAACAACTCTGAAAACTTGGTCTTGAACCTCAGCTGTATCTCTTCCTAGCTGTGCTGCTTAGTCAGTTCTCTTAAGCACATTGATCTGGAGTTTTACCTTCTGTAAAATAAGGATAATAACGGTTTCTAACCACCCTCGGGGCTGTGCTGAGGAATAAATGCACTAATGGATGTTCAGGTGTGCCCAGCAAGGAACAGAAGCTGAAGAAATGGCAGCTCTAATTAACAGGCAGAGCAGGGAGTGGGGTCTCCATGTACAGACAAAGAAAGTGAAGCTCATCGAGGTTAAGTGGCTTCCCCAAGACCACCTGCCAGGAAAGGGCAGAGCCGGGAACCAAACCCAGATCTTCTGATGGAATATCCAGCGTCCTTTCCCCCTAGAACTTCTTGGCCCTCAGGTTGCCCATGACACCACTTCTTCATGGCGCTAAGTGTGGCTTGCTTTCCCATGGGATCCTGGCAGCTGCTGTAACCAGCAGCCTCTGATGCAGGTGCATTGCAGCTCAGTGAAAACATCTGGATGCTCTTTACAGTGGTTTCGAAAGGAAATTTTATCCATTCTGTTGGCAGGAGTACACAACAGGTTTTGAAATGTGCATTTCATAACACTTCTCCTCCTGGTTCCCCTAACCAAGGACATGTGTTTGGCGTGATGCCTGAAGGCTCAATGGCATGTGTTGAACTACAGGCTACGTTGTTGTTGAAATGATCAGGACTTAACTAACGATACCTGGCTCCAATGATACATGGGGTAATATGTTTCTATCGGGTCCTGTGGCTTGGAAAAGGATAGAGAGAGATTGAGGGAGGGAAAAGATTCTGAGATAAAGAAACAGAATACAAGGCCTCGTTTCTTCCAAAGAATTTATTATAATGAGCTTGTTATGAGTCATCTCCATCTGAAAGTGGGTCCATTTCCTGCATATTGGAATCTAGCAGAGTCAGCCTTGAACAATATTGTGAGCTAGCCACTACTCTCACCAACTTATTTTCGTCTCGCTCTGCCTTCCGAAGCCCCTTCTCCATGTCCTCTATTGGTGCAGTGAGGCCAGCCTCCCCCCATCCCCCTTCTTCTGCAATATGGTTCTTCTTTTCCTCTGTCTTATCCTCCCTCCAGATATGGTTGATCTCAGCTTAGGGTTAGGAGGAAAGCAAACTGAATGAGATTAATTCATACTAAGTTGTGAGTGACTGATGGCCTTCCCAAGGTACTTACGGTTTAAAAATTGGTATACCCTACATGGTCAATTTTAGAAAATATTTCCATCAAGATCTGAAATAGTTGATCTTCACAAAAGGAGATAATTGAATTTCATTAAAGATCTCAGTCTCAATACGTATCTAATCTCTTATCCATTGAAAATCTGTATATTAACTGCCTACTATATGACAGGTACTGTGCCGATAATCAACTGGTGAGCAAGACAGAATCTTTGTTCATATTGTAGTAAAAGAACCTACAGCTTCCTCCAGGGGAAAAATTGGCCATTCAGGAGCTTCGTGATTCATAGGCTGGTCCAGTGCTATGGAGAAGGAGGAAGAGAAGATTTGAATGCCTTTAGGGTGGGGGGAGGCTATAGGTCCAGTTTTCCAGAGGTCCCTTCATTCCCTATTGGCTTTGTCCCCGTTAGCTGCCTGTCTCCAGGGTATTACCACCCTGGTCTAGTAAGATATTCTTAAAATGCATATTAGTACCGAGGTTATTTTATAATGTTGGAAATTTTTGTTAAAATATCAAACTTAGTGATAAAACTTTAAAGCACAAAAATGGAAAATGGGCTTCCTTATAACATGAAGTGACCAAAAAGCTGATTATGTTTGTTCCATTTACTCTCCCTCCCAGATGTGCATGCTAGAAATTAGGAGAAAAGGATTCTAGTTATCACGCTGTGTTACATACAAGCTGTGTGACCTTAGACAACTTACTTTACATCTCTGAGCCTGTTTCCTTATCTGTAAAGGGAGAGGGTTAGATTCAATAATCTTCAAAGTCTCTTTTAAGTCAAATAATGTTCTAATATCGTGATTTTTTTGTTGATTTCACAGACCTCAGTGAGGTTTTAAAAGAGCTTGGCATTGCTCACTGGTTATATGACTCAAGAATCCATCCCAAAGAAACACAAAATAAAGGTTGTCAGAGAAAAAAGCAGATTTTAACTTCCTAAGTAAAATGTTTGCTCTAGGACCAAAGAATGCCCAGGTATTAATTCCCATTACAAAAAAAGTTCAAGGAATTATAGAAGAGTAAATATCAACAGAAAACAGAAATAAAACATAGCATACTTTTAAAAATGTCAATTCATATGTAGTAGATGCTTTTGGAACGAAAAATAAAATCTAAAATATTATATGTCTTTTAAAGGTTATCCTTTGTATTTTGGATCTTTTATGTTTTATTTTCAAATAAAAATATAGTTTGTCTCAGACCAGACTAACGGGTCTCCAAATGGTCTATTTCCTCTACGCAGCTTAAGACTGAGGTTGAGCTTTGGGTGCTTAGCACAGAAACAGGGAATCATTGTATCAGATACTGCTTGGCTAGGGAGCGGAGAAGCTGTGGTTGGTGAGAAAGACTTCAGAGTTTCTTGGCAGTGAGCGGCTTTTTCAGGGGAAAAAGAAAAGATGAGCATGCTCAGTGAAGTTTATAGGTAACAGGTCTCAGAGAAGAAGTGACCTGATGAAGTGACAGTGCAGGATGACTCAGTTGGTAGGCTAGTTGTAAATGAATTCACGCTTAATTCCCAAGCATTGGCTAGCTCACAAGTCCACCTCTCCGCATGTTGTCATCAGTGAACCATGTGTGGGTAAGATATTGGAGGAAATAACCAGGATCATAAAATCCTAGCTAGAATGTTAGAGAGTCCCTGGGTGGTGAAAACAGTTAATATGCTCAGCTGCTAACCAAAAGGTTGGAGGTTTGAGTCCACCTAGGAGCAACTTAGAAGAAAGGCCTGGCAATCTACTTCTGAAAAATCAGCCATTGAAAACCCTGTGGATCACGATTCTACTTGAACATGCATGGGGTCACCATGAATTGGAATCGACTCCATGGCAACTGGTAGAATGTTAAACTGGAGGAAAATCTAGAGGCCAGCTAGTCTCACCATCTCATTGCACAGATACGGAAATGAGATCCAAGGAGGGAAAGTGACTTGGCCAAGGTCAAGCAGCTCCCTAGTGGCACAACCAGCTCCAGAAAACAGGTCTCTAGACTGCCAGTTGAATTCTCTTTTCTGAAAATACTTTTAAGTGATTTAGCCTGCTTGAGCTTGCCTGCATGTGGACAATGCAATCGAAGAACATTAAGGTCAATCTAATGAATATACCAATTGGTATTGAACAATTCACTACTTCTCCTTTAGCAGACTCTTTGTAAAATGCAATTCTAAGGAGTGCTATTATCATTGATTGCCATAATACTCAACTGATCATATTTATTCTTATTTTATCAGTAAAATATGTGTGTGGGAGTTGAGTTCTAGGGCAGTTGTAAAACTCGGCCAATGCTAATGATACACGGTAGTGGGGGCCATGTGTGACTAAGAATCGTGGGAGTTCCTTTGTTGTCATGGCTGAAGGGTCAGTTGGTCAAGAGGATTGAACCGAGGAAACTTAATCTGATTCTGAGACCTATAAGATGGGGCCACCACCTCAGTTCAGATTACAATCAATTCCCAGGTGGCCTTGAACCCCAGTCTATGGGAATCCCAAAAGGGCCCCAGGCAAGAGGAATGATATTACCTACAGGTACGAGGAAGCTGCTTCCAACAAACACAAACATTTACCCTTCCTTTATCCCCATCTTCTTCTTTCTACCTCTCGCCCCTCGCCGTCCAAATCTCTTTGCTTTGACAAATATAAAAAGCCCATTGCCATCGGTCAGCTCTGACTCATGGCGACCCTATATGTGTCAGAGTGGATCTGTGCTCCATAGGGTTTTCAATGGCTGATTTTTCAATAACTTAGTTAAGCTATCTTAAGCTAACACAGATAAGCTTCATAAGTAGATCACCAGGCCTTTCTTCTGAGGTATCTCTGGGTAGACTCAAGCCCCCAAACTTTCATTTAGCAGCTGAGCAGTTAATCGTTTGCACCGCCCAGGGACTCCACTTTGGCAAATAGATGTTTCCTATTCATCCTAGAAAACAAAGAGGACTCTGTCCTATGATGAGGGGCACACATTAGACTTTACTTCCTGACCCAGTTTTACTCGTAATGTCTTATCTGGGTCCTAGCTCTGGGTGTGCTGCTGCATGGTCTCCGATGAATCCATCTTTCTGAGTCTTGGTTTCATCATCTGTAAAATGGACTAGATAATTCCAGGTTCTTTTCTTATTATTTTATTCTTTATTGTGCTTTAGATGAAAGTTTACAGAGCACATTAGTTTCCCATTCAATAGTTTGTCCATAAAGTGTTCCATGACACTGGTTGTATTCCCCACAATGTGTCAGCACTCTCCTCATTTCTGCCCTGGGTTTGCCATTTCCTTTCACCTTCCTGCCTTCTCATGTTTGCTTTTGGGCAAATGTTGCCCTTTTGATCTCATGTAATTGATTGTGCGAAGGAATACTTTCCTCTCAGGTGTTATTGTTTATATTACGGACCTGTCTGTTGTTTGGCTGAGAGGTGGTCTCCAGAAATGGCTTCGGTTCCAGGTCAGAAAGGTGTCTCAGGGCCATACATAGTCTTGAGGGTAACTCCAGGTTCTTAACTCTAAAACTGCCGAGATTTAGTAACACTTTTCTGATCTTACAATTAGCAGCAAGTTTCTGAAGGAACTTGTCATTGTTTCCTAGGTACAAGAGGCTGTAAACAAAATGAAAGATAAAGCTCTGTATTTTAAAAAGTCCATTCCGTTCTTGCAATATACCCTGAATGTTTTGTTTTGCTCTACCTTGCTATCAGTTATAGGCACAAGGACACAAAATACATCTGACATATGGGTCGATAACCAGAATATAGCAAAATTGGACACAAATTGAAAATCAATATTGGGTTCACTATCAAGGGGCGGTTTTGCATCACAGAACAAACCATGGGACAGCCACAGAGGTCGGCAGTGGTTGTCGCTCTTTGGTCATCATCCGTTCATTCACGTCCCCGTTCATTCTTTTATTTTTGTGATAACTTAAGATAGCTTATCTAAATTAGCAAGCAATCCTGAAAAATGCTCAAGCATGTCTTTTTTATTAAGACATTACTAAAGGATACAAAGTAACAATGAAAAGACATTGCAACACCCGGTGTTATGTTCTTTCCTTTTGGATAGCCAGTCATAACTCAGCCCACTCTTGGAACTCAGCCTTACCCAGCCAGTAGTCAAGATTAGGGAAATTCCCATAAAGATTCAGTTGTAACTAAAAATACTGCCTAAAGTATAGTCATCTGTTCGTAGGTATACACACATTCCCCTTTCCAGGGAAGACGAGAAAGGAAAAGTGTTGTTATTGTTAGATGCTATCTAGTTGATTCCAACTCATGGTGACCCCATGTGTGCAGAGTAGACCTACTCCATAGGGTTTTCAAGGCTGTGATGTTTTGGAAGCAGATTGCCAGGCCTGTCTTCCCAGGTGCTTCTGATGTGTTCGAACCACCAACCCTTCAGCTAGTAGTTGAGTGCTTAAGGATTTGCACCACCTAAAACACTCAAAAGGAAAAATAAGAGCCATTAAGTTATCTTCTCGGAGTATAGGTTAGTTGCTTCATTAGAAATGCTAGCTCAGTAATATATGTTAGCTCATAAATTGTTCTGTGCATTTGGACAATTCAAAAATATATGGGCTCTGGGCCCCCTTAGGCCCAACCAACATCCTGGCACAAAAGTAAAGCTCGGAGAACCAACTGGTTTGGGATGGGGGTGTTTTATATACACAGAGAAGAGCCATTCTTGTCTCTGCAGAGTCTCCAGGTACAAAGGAGGCAGCATCTATCTTAGACATGAGCAAATGGGCAAACTGGAACAGAGGTTATTTGTTCCTCAAAAAACAGCAAATGTGGTACAATTTTAATGTATCTAGTGATTTCATCTGGCCCTGAATTCTTTTGTTTCCCAGAGAGCCTAAAATCACTCCCATCCCTGCCTCCCCAGACAGAAACATACATTTTTAATAGCCACAAGACCACACCTCTAGATAAGCCTTTCTAGTTCTGCAGTTGCCAACTGAGAGGATGCAGCCCTTTCTTCACCCTTTTCTTTCTTTCTTGCATTTCAAGCAAAAGCTACTTGCTCCAAGTTCAGTTTAATGAAGTTTATTGAGTAATTACTCTGTGCCCTGCTTGATAGCCTTGACTGTGTGCATCACAATCACCTGGCAAGCTTCAAAACATATATGGTTCCAGTGCCCGATCCCCAAGGGATTCTTTTTTTTTTTTTTTGATCATTGTGTAATCTTGAATTACTTTTATTCTTTTTTTAAATTTTTTTTATTGTACTTTAGGTGAAGGTTTACAGAACAAATATTTTCTCATCAAACAGTGAGTACACATATTGTTTCATGACATTGGTTAACAGCCCCACGACATGTCAGCACGCTCCCTTCTTGGCCTTGGAGGCCTTTTTTTTTTTTTTGGTGAAAATATGCATAGCCAAAGACACACCATTTCAAAAATTTCTACATGTACAATTCAGTGACGTCGATTACGTTCTTCCAGTTGTGCTGCTATTCTCACTTGAGATGAAGGTACACAGAAAAAAATAGTTTCTCATTAACAGTTAGTACACATGTTGCCCTATGACAATGGTTAAGAACCCCACTACATGTCAACACTGTCCTTACTCAACCTACCCCAAGGGATTCTGATTTAATTGGTTGGAATGCAGCTTGGGCATCAGTGTTTTTAAGAGCTCCCTGGTGCTGCTGACTTGCAGCCAGGGTTGAAAACCCCCCAGCTAGGTACTGAAGATACAGAAACGAACACAGCACAGTCCCTCCTCTCAAGTAGATCATGGTCTTTGACTAATTTGTAACAGGCACAGTACAGGAATAACTTTAGCAAGAATGATATACTCTCCACAAGCTCAAATGAATGTTGGCACCTGGTTATTTTAAAACTTCTCTGATTTGTTTTGACTACTGTTTCTCACAGGCATGATTTCCTCTCACAGATGAAGGGGTCCATGAAATGCTGATAGCTGGCTTCTCGCACCCAAGATTCTCCCAGTGCTCAGGACAGCAAACTGGCACAAAGACAACACACCACCGATTTTCGTTCAGCCAAAGTAAGCCAGCAGAGCTGATCACAGACAGGACATAAATTTTGTCACAGGAAACATGCCTACAGAGGTGCTTATGACTAAACTGTTTATAAAACATTACCACAAGTACTCTTCTTAATCACATGTGATAGCTAAAAAATATCCCCTATTACTCTTTCGAGCAGGAGTCATGGATGTTTTCCACCAGCTCAGATCCTGGGCCAGCCCTGACTAATGTAGGAAGTGTTCCAGGAGTCTTGGTGCAACTGGCCAGTGAGAGCCGCTATCCAAGGACACTGGTGTTTACTGGGACCTCCGGGTGTATGGCAGGCACTTCCTGTCTACTGTCCCCACCGCACCCATCACCATGTCTGATCTTGTCTATATGAACAGACGTCTGCCTCAGTGTCCCTATTTGCACTTCAGTTCTTTGCTGGCTGGAATCCTGCCCCAAAGCCCAGCCTTCTTGCTGGGGGCCCCACTACAGAACCACAGCCTGTAAAAGCACACACCTATACTAGAGCTAAGGAGCCCTGGTGGTGCAATGGTTAAGCACTCTGATGCTAACCAAACGTCGGCGGTTCAAACTCATCAGTGGCTCCAGGGAAGAAAAGACTTGGCAGTTTGCCCTTGTAAAGACTGTTGTTGTTGTTAGGTGCCATCGAGTTGATTCCAACTCCTAGCGACCCTATGTACAACAGAACGAAAGACTCCCTGGTCTGGCGCCATCCTCACACGGCCTAGAAAACCCTGTGGGGCAGTTCTACTCTGTTCTATAGATCACTGATGACTCAGAATGGACTCTACGGAACGTGACAACAATATAAACCAGAGCTGGGAGTCCCTGGGTAGTGAAACAGTTAACACACTTGGCTGCTAACCAAAAGGTTGGAGGTTCCAGTCTACCCAGAGGCAGCCACCTTGGAAGAAACGCTTAGCAATCTACTTTCAAAATCAGCCATTGAAAACACTGTAGAGCACCTTTCTACTCTGACACACATGAGGTCACTATGAATCAGAGGTGACTCCATGGCAACTGGTTTTATTCTCTTTTAGAATAGCCATTTCTATACCTTTTTTTTCTTTTTTAGGCCTGGTTTCTAGTCTTTGATGTATCACATGCTTGTTATTGTTTGTGATCTTTTAAAAAATACAATTCACTTTATTTTGTTGTTGTTGAGAATTGTACAGCAGAACAGATCAATTCAACAGTTTCTGCATGTACAGTTCAGAGACACTGATTACATTCTTCAAGTTGGTGAACCATTTTCACCTGCCTTTTCTGAATTGGTCTTCCCTCATTAACATAAACTCACTACCCTGTAAGGTTCCTCTCTAATCTTTCAAGTTGCTGTTGTCAATTTGATTCCATATAGATAGTTCTTAAAAGAGCACAATGCTCAAGGCAGATATTCATTACTAATTAAGCTAAACTATTGTTTGGTTTAAAGAGGAACTTCAGGGAATATTTTGTGAGTATGTGTGCTTTAGATGAAGGTTTACAGAGCAAATTAGTTTCTCAAGGAACAATTAATACACGTATGGTTTTGTGAATTTGGTTGCCAACCCCACAACATGTCAACACTCTCCCCGTCTTGACCTTGGGTTACCCATTTCCATTCATCCAGGTTTCCTGTCCCTTCCTGCCTTTTCGGCCTTGCCCCTGGGCTGATGTGCCCATTTAGTCTCGTGTACATGGTTAAGCTACATGTATTATTGTTTGTTTTATTTGGCTGAAGGGTGAACCTCAGGCATGACTTCAGTACTGAGTTAAAAGGGTGTACAGGGGCCATACTCTCAGAGTTTCTCTAGTCTTTGTCAGACCAGTAAGTCTGTTTTTTTTTGTGAGTTTGAACTTTGTTCTACATTTTTCTCCAGCTCTTTCCAGGAATCTGTATTGTGATCCTTCAGGGAGTATTTTTGGTTTAAAGTTTAAAGATTATCTCAGGGCAGTCATTTCAGGGGTTCATCCAGCCTCCATGGCTCCCAAAAATCTGGATTCCATGAGAATTCTGTTCTGCATTTCCCCCTTTTTATCAGGATTCTTCTATAGAATCTTTGACCAAAATGTTTGGTAATGGTAGCTGGGCACCATCTAGTTTTTATGGTCTCATGGCAAAGGAGGCAGCTGTTCATGGAGGCGATTAGTCACACATTCCATTTCCTCCTCCTGTTCCTCTCCTTCTTTCTCTGTTGTTCCAGGCAAATAGAGACCAATTACTGTACCTTGGATGGCCTCTTGCAAGCTTTTAAGACTCCATACACTACACAACAAAGTGCAAATAGGGACACTAGGAGGTGGAATAGAAGCACTGAACACCTTATTAGGCCAATTGACTGGGATGTTCCATGAAACAATGACCCTAAACCTCCAAACCAAGGAACCAAATCCCATGAGGTGTTTGGTTGTACCTGAGCAGCCTCAGCAGCAACTTTTTTTTTGTCATTCTTGTAAATGTATCTATCACCCACTTTTGCCATTTCAACTTTTTACAAGTGTACAACTTATTAACAGCACTTAAAATAATCAGCTCTGCAACTTTACCCTCAATCAATGTGATTTTTCCATCACCGTAAACCGAAACTGAGTACTCCATAAGCAATAACCCCCTCTTCCCTCCTTCCTCCTGCCCCTGGTAACCACCTTGGTCTCTACACATTTGCTTTTTCTTGTCTTTGTAGATACCTGAGGTCATACAATATTTGTCCATTTGTGACTGACTTATTTCACTCAGCATAAAGTCTTCAAGTTCCTTCCATTTCTCTTATTGGCTGAGTAGTATTCCATTTTAGGTATATACCACATTTTGTTTATCCATTCATCCATGATGGGAATTTAAGTTGTTTTCACCTTTTGGCTATTGTGAATAGTGCTGCAGTAAACATTGGTGTGCAGGTATCTGTTTGAGTCTCTGCTTTCAAGTCTTTTGTGTATTGTAAAAATGACATGGCAGGGGCATCTGACCTCCTCTAACCTCCCAAGGTGAGAGAAGAATCATTATCAGCATCAACAACCCAAGGCTGATTCCTATGAGGCAGAGGTCAGACATACCTCCTGTCTCTGACCTTTTTACCAATTTTCACACCAACCATCCCTCTCATGGCACTATTTCTCTGCTGGGTTTGATAATTCATTGCAATGGCCATACAAAACTCACAGACAATACTCACAATTATGGGGTTTATTAGGGAAGTAACAGGTTTTGATTCAGATCAGGGACAACTTGAGATAGAATTTTTCAATCAAGACAGCCTCCTCTCAGCTGTGCCCACAGGCAGGCCTCTCTCTGGCCTTCGACTTCTTGGCCCGTCGCCCAGCCTCTGCCCTCCTTAAGCAGGTGTTACAAAGCTCTTTAGCTTCACCAACAAGTGCCTGGAGGCACCCTACTCCACTCCAGCTGCTCAGTTTTCTAGGTCTGTGGGCCAGGAAGCCCACCGTGCAGTCTCCTGCAGGTGTCCTGGGTCTGTTGCCTCTGCTGCTGCTATTTCTCAGCTGCTGCTTCTCATTGTCTCTCGCTGACTCTGGTGTTACTATTCTCTCTGTCTCCTGGGTCTAGGAGGGTCTCAGTGCAGGGATCCTAGGTCCAGAAGACATGCTCCACTCCTGTCTTTTCTTCTTGGTGGTGGTCAGGTTTCCCTCTGCTCTGGGATTGGCTATCTTTTAAGCCTAGCAGGATGGCAAAACTGACCAATCCCCTCATTAGGGTTCCATACACCTTATTGGCATGGTCCCAACCCCCACAAGTGTAGCATGTACTTTATTTGCATCAGCAGAAAGCTGTCCAATCCTCTTTGTGTGCCACAAGCACCTTATTTGCATAGTACCACCCAATGATTTGGTGGGAGTTATAAGACTATGGCAAGAAATGTCATATAAAAGCAATCCATTGCACTACAGGTATATACCTAGGAGTGGGATTGCTGGGTCATATGGTAGTTCTATTTTTAGTTTTTCGAGGAACTGCCACACTATTTTCCATAACGGCTGTACCATTTCATATTCCTGCCAGCAATGGATAAGCGTTCCAATTTCCCCATGTCATAGCCAATATTTGTTCTTTGTATCTTAGCCAATCTAGTGGGAGTGAAATGGTATCTCATTGTGGTTTTTATTTGCATCTTTCTGATGGCTAGTGACCTTGAGCATCTTTTCACATGTTTGGTGGCCGTTTGAATGTCCTCTTTGGTGAAATGTCTATTCAAGTACTTTTACTTTGCCCATTTTATGATTGGGTTATTTGTCTTTTTGTTAAGTTGTCAAAGTTTTGTATATATTTTGGATATTAGATTCCTATTGGATATATGGTTTCTGAAGATATACTCCCAGGTGGTAGCTTGTCTTTTCACTTTTTTTGTTTTGTTTTGTTTTGTTTTGATGTCTGATTTAATTCTTTATTTTTTTTCTTTTCCCATACAGAATTTTTTTATTTTTTTTACATACATTGTTATAAGACCTCAACTGCTCACCCCATTCTGCAACAGCGCACTCCTCCCTTCTGCCCCTGATTCCCCATGAACATTCAACCAGCTCCTAACTCTCTCTGCCTTCCCATCTCACCTCTGGACAGAAGCCGCCCCTTTGGTCTCTTGTATCTACTTGACTAAAAGTGTCTTTTCACTTTTGATGAACAAAGGTTTTTAATTTTTATGAGGTCCCATTTATTTATTTTGTCTTTTTCTGTTTGTGCTTTTGTTATTATATTAGGTAATCCATTATTAAAAGCTAGGCCCAACAGTGTTTTCCCTGTATTTTCTTCTAAGAATTTGATGGTTTTAGTTTTCACATTTAGGTCCTTACTCCATTTTGAATTTGTTTTTGTATATGATGTGAGGTAAGGATCCTGTTTCATTTTTCTGCATGTGGAAATCCAATTTTCCCAACACCATTCATTGAAGAGATTCTTCTTTCCCACGTAGAATAGACTTAGCACCCTTGTCAATAATCAGTCGACCATAGATCTGTGAATTCATTTTTGCAACCTCAATTCTATTCTATTGGTCTATGAATCTATTATTATACCAGTACCAGGCAGTTTTGATTACTGTAGCTGTATGTTTTAAAATCAGAAAGTGTGAGTCCTCCTACTTTGTTATTCTCTTCCAACATTGCTTTAGCTATTCAGGACCTCTTGCCATTCCATGTAAATTTGGTGATTGGTTTTTCCTTTTTGTAAACAAGGCTGTTGTAATTTTGATCAGGATTGTGTTGAATCTCTAGACTGCTTTGCTTAGTATTGACATCTTCACAATGCTAAGTCTTCCAGTCTATGAACATGGAACCTCTGTCCATTTATTTAAATCTTTTTCAATCTCTTTCAGCAATGTTTTATAATTTCCATTGTATAAGTCTTTCACATTGCTGGTTAAATTTATTCTTGTACAGCAGAGTAGAACTGCCCTATAGGGTGTCCAAGGAGCAGCTGGTGGATTTGAACTGCTGACCTTTTGGTTAGCAGCTGTAGCTCTTAACCACTGCACCACCAGTGCTCCATATGTATTGGTGCTATTGTAAATGGAATCATTTCCCCAATTTCCCTTTCAGATTTCTCATTGCTGGTGCAAAGAAACCCAAATGATATTTGTTTGCTGACTTTGTACCTTGCAACTTTGCAAAATTCTTCTTGCAGACTCTTTGGGGTTTTCTGTATATAGGATCATGTCATTCATGAAAAGAGATGATTTTACTTCTTATTTTCTAATCTGGATACATTTTATTTCTTTTTCTTGTCTTATTGCTCTGGCTAGGACTTTTAATACAATATTAAATAGAATTAATTAATTAATTAATTAATCTTATTCCAGATTTCAAGGGGAAAGCTCTTAATCTTTCTCCATTAAGTATAATGTTGGCTGTTGGCTTTCCGTATATACCCTGAATCATATTGAGGAACTTCCTTTCTAGTCCATTCTTCTTGAGGGTGTTCATCAAGAAAGGGTGTTGGATTTTATCAAATTCTTTTTCTGCATCCATAGAGATGATCATGTGTTTCTTTTTCTTTGTTCTATTTATGTGGTGTATTATGCTGATTGATTTCCTAATACTGAACCATCCCTGCATTCCTGTAATAAATCCTACTTGGTCATGTCGTATGACTCTTTTAATATGCTGTTGGAGTCTGTTCACTAGTATTTTGTTGAGGATTTTTGCATCTATATTCATAAGGGATATTGGCCTGAAGTTTTCCTTTCTTGTCTTGTTTTTGTCCCTTTGTCTGAAAGGGAAATTGGGGAAATGATTCCATTTACAATAGCACCAATACATATGGAGCACTGGTGGTGCAGTGGTTAAGAGCTATAGCTGCTAACCAAAAGGTCAGCAGTTCAAATCAGGGTTATGTTTGCTTCATAGAATGAATTAGGGTCTTTTCCTTCCTTCTCTGTCTTTTGGAAGAGTTTAAACAGTATTGGTGTCAGTTCTTCTCTAAATGTTCGTTAGAATTCCCCACTGAAGCCATCTGGTCCAGGTCTTTTTTGTTGTTGTTGTTGGGAAGGTTTTTTTTTTTTTTTTTTTTTTTTTTTAAATCACTGATTCAACCTCTTCATGTTGAGATTTTCTACTTGAAAACAAGTCAGTTTGGGTAGGTTGTGTGCTTCTAAGAATTTGTTCATTCCATTTAGGGTATCTAGTTTGTTGCCATACAGTTGTTCATAATATTTTGTCGTAATTCTCTTTATTTCTATCAGGTGAGTTGTTATGTCTCCTCTTTCATTTCTTATTTTTGTTATTTGTATCTTTTTTTATTTTTTCATTGTCAGTATACATACTGATTTGTCAATTTTGTTGATATTTTCAAATAACCGACTTCTGGTTTTATTGATTCTTGCTATTGTTTTACTGTTTTTTATTTTATTTATTTCTGCTCTGATCTTTTTATTTATTTATTTATTCTTCTGGTAGGTTTAGGCTTAGTTTGCGCTTCTCCTTCTAGCTCCTCAAGTTGTAGAATTAGACTGTTGATCTGAGATCTCTTTTTTTTGTGTGTGTGTAGGTATTTATTGCTGTAAGTTTCCCTCTTCGTACTGCCTTCGCTGCATCCCGTAAGTTTTGGTATGTTGTGCTTTCATTTTCATTTGACTCTAAGAAATTTGTGATTTCTCTTTTGATTTTTACCTTGGCCCATTGGCAGTTTAATAGTGTATTGTTTATTTTCCATAGGTTTGTGTATTTCCCAGGGTTTTTTTTTTTTTTTTTTTTCTGTTATTGACTTCTAGCTTCACTCTGCTGCGGTCAGAGAAAATACTTTGTATAATTTCAATATTTTTAAATTTA
>NW_004443974.1:18529653-18543950 GCF_000243295.1 Trichechus manatus latirostris | reverse complement strand
AAAAAAAAAAAAAAAAAAAACCTCTTTAAAATGTGGAAAAGCAAAGATGTCAGTTTGAATATTAAGGTGTGCCTGACCCAAGCCATATTTTCAATTGCCTCATATGCATGCAAAAGCTGGACAACGAATAAGGAATACTGAAGAAGAATGGACACCTTTGAATTATGGTGTTGGTGAAGAATATTGAATATACCATGGACTGCCAGAAGAATGAACAAATCTGTCTTGAAAGAAGTACCTCCAGAATGCTCCTTACAAGCAAGGGTGGCAAGATTTCATCTCACGTACTTTGGACATGTTATTAGGAGGGACAAGTCCCTAGAGAAGGACTCATGCTTGGTACAGTAGAAGGTCAGTGAAAAAGAGGAAGACCCTCAACAAAATGGATTGACACCATGGCTGCAACAATGGGGTCAAGCATAACAATGATTGTGAGGATGGCACAAGACCGCAGCGTTTCATTCTGTTGTACACGGGGTTACTATGAGTTGGAACTGACTCGACAGCACCTAACAACAGCACTATGAATATTACTTTTAACAGCTTGTATTTGTAACATCCTAGGGTAAGTAGGTACCAACTTAACTTCAGTAACATACAAGAAATTCTATACCTATACCACCCCCCATTTTGTTGTAGTTATCACAAATTACGTATTTATATTTCATGTGCTCTGTAACATAATTTTCGCCATGTTTTTTATACATTTGTTATAAAAAAGCATGAAGGATTAAACAAGTAGAATTATCAATCATGACTAACTTATTACTAGCCCTTATACTTGTCCATGCAATTCCCTTTATTAGGGATCTTTGTTTTTATGTATAGCTTTGAATTACTTTCCAGTGTCTATTCTCTTCCATCTGCAGAACTCCCATTAGTATTTTTTGCAGGGGTGGTCTGGTGCATATGAACTCTCTCAACTTCTGTTTGTCTGGGAATGTTTTAATTTCACCCTCATTCTTGAAGGACAGTTTTGCTGGGTATACTATTCTTGGTTTATGGGTTTTTTGTGTTTTCTTTTTTTTTCTTTTTTTCCTTTCAGCACTTTAAATATGTCTTTCCATCGCCTTCTGGCCTCCAATGTTTCTGAGGAAAAATTGGCACTTAATCTTATTGGAGATCCTTTATATGTGACTGTTTGCTTCTCCCTGACTGCTTTCAGGATTCTCTCTTTATCCTTACTTTTTGAGACCCTGACTATGATGTGTCTCAGTGTAAATCTCTTTGAGTTTATCCTGTTTGGGGTTCTTTGAGTTTCTTGGATTAATAGATTCATGTCCTTCATCAGATTAGGGAAATTTTCTATCATTATTTCTTCAAATATTCTTTCAGTCCCATTCCTTCATCTCCTTCTGGAATTCCCATGGTAATCTCTTGTTGTTATCCCATAATTCTATTAAACAGTGTTCAGCCTTTTGGAGCCTCCATTCTTGTTGCACTTCAGCCTCTGTAATTTTGACTGTCTTATCCTCTAATTCACTAATTCTTTGTTCTTCCTGATTAAATCTGTTGTTAAATCCTTCCATTGTGTTTCTCATTTCAGTTATTATCCCTTTCAGTTTCAAAATTTATGTTCAGTTTCTTTTTATCTTTTTTAAATCCTCATTTTGTTCTTTCATTGTTTTATTTCTTTTAGACCATTGTCTATATTTTCCCTTAACTCTTTAATTATGTTTAATGTTGTTGTGTTATATTCTTCCATTCTTTTCATTATTCAGTCTTCCATAGATGTGCTTTCAACACTTTCATCATATTCATTTGAATGGTCCGTTATATCTCTTTTTTGTGTGTGTCTCGTGATTTTTTGTTGGGGCACTGGATTTTTTGAGGATGTTAACTTTCTCAGTTCTCTGCAGTATTTGGTGTTTTTGTCCACGCTACTTTCTGCAAAAAAAAAAAAAAAAAAATTTAGGCAGGCAGAGCCTTTGGCTTTTGCTTACCATTTTCTCTCCCTCTCTGTGATAGCTCCTTCTCCCTCCCTGGTTTAATTAGGATATGAAAGTTCCAGATCTCAGTTTTCAACTTTCAATGTCTCCCAAACACACCAGAGAACACGCTGGGGTCAGTCTGTCCACCAGCAGGCACAACCACTCAGGCGAGATGTCATGCACTACTCAATCTTTCCACCAGGGGTGCAGTCCTCTCTCTCTGGTTATTAATCCCTTCCTTTCTCTGTTTCTGCAGCCATGTTTTCAGTCAGAAAATCCACACCTAGTGAGTTCTTTTCGGGGCTGGGTGTTGCCCTCCAGTTTTGCCTGAGGCTTCCTTCTCTGCTGTGTGGGGGCTGCTTATATCTGAGCTGGCATACAGGGGAAGCACAGGTACACTTCCCTCTGTTTCAGTAGGAGAAGGGGCTGGCACTTCCCAGAATGACTTCTGAGAGATCTGTCTTGTTGTGGCTCTGTGGTGGTTGAGGGAGCAGTCTCCACTTAGGTGACTTGCCTCCTGGATCCACTGTAGGAAAACTTCTGTAGGAGTTAGTGTCAGTCCAGCAGCTGATAGTTACCAGGTGGGTGAGGGGCTGTCACACTCCAAATGGATCCCAAGGGAGGTCTTCCTTGTTGCTGTCAGAGCCTCTCACCCCCTTAGTATGTTAGCTGTGGGTATATCCTCCAATCAATATGTCTATTTCCTAGCATACAGCAACCTCAGTCAGCAGTCCTCAGTGCTAACTGGAAGGGAGAGTAGTAGACCCAAACTGACCCCCAAGGGGATCTGTCCTGTTGGTTTCAAAGACCTGAGTTATGGGGTGTACAGGGAGACAGGTAGAGTGCTGCGTTTGGGAGCAGATTCCACTGCAGGGGTCTTCTATAGCAGTTTGCAACAGCCTGGCAACCAACAGTTACTGGATGGGGGAGGAGGTATCATGCTTCAATCAGATCCCCATGGAAATCTGCCTTCTTGTCCCCTCCCCAGTAGATTGTTGGCTGTGAGTGCAGCCTCCACTCAAGACACTTGCTTCCTAGCACATAGCAGCCTCAGTTAGCAGTCCTCAGAGCTGACCAGAAGTGGGGGCAGACTGACCCAAGGAGGTCTGTCCTATTGGTTTTGCAGGCCTGAGCTATGGAGTGCTCAGGGCGGCAGGCAGAGTGCTATGGGAGCAGACTCAATTGCAGGGTGTCTTCTGTAGCAATTTGCAGCAGCCTTGCAACTGACCATGACCAGGTGGGAGAGGGGCTGTTATGCTCTGAATGGACCCTAAGGGAACTCTGCCTTGTTGCTATCAGAACCCTTCTCTCTCCTTGTAGTATGTTGGCTGTGTGTGTTGGCTGTGCCTCCATTCAAGATGCCTGCTTCCTAGCACACAGCAGCCTCAGCCAGTAGGCCTCAGCACTAACAAGAAGGGGGAGCAGACAGACCTGAACTGACCTCCAGGGACTTCTGTCCTGTTGGTTACAGAGGGCTGAGCTATGGGGTGCTCAGAGAGGCAGGTATAGTGCTGACTATGAGAGCAGACTCCACTGCAGGGGCCTTCTGTAGCAATTCGCAGCAGCCTTGCTGCCGACAGGGTCTAGGTGAGGGAGATGCTGGCATGCTCCAAACAGACCCCTGGGGAGGTCTGCCTTGTTGATTATAGTGCAGATCCTTGAGGTCCTGTTTCTTTGTACGGGCATGAGGTGTGGTGGTTAGGGAAGCAGGCTTTTTTTCTGGGGCCGCTTCCCCAGTTCACAGCAGCCAGTGGCCTGTGTGCCTGGGAGGAGGGGCATAAACAGTGGAAGAATCGATTTTCATACTGTATGAAACTCATTATTTATTTGTTGATTCTTACCTGTCTGCAGGTCCCTGCTGCTGTCCTCTGCTCTACAATTCAGAGTCCTTCAAGGCTAAGCCCATTTCTTTGTTGCATTTTTTGTTATATTTTTGGGGGAGGGTTGGAACAATGGTTTGTTTATGCTGCCATCTTCCCAGAATCCTATCCATTTCCATTATTTTTGGGTGACCTAACTAAAAATTTTGCTACATTAAAGTTTCCATTTGAATGTATAATGCTCTAAAACGTTTTAATCAAAAAAAATCTGTGTGCTAGATAAGGAAAAAAAGAGATAGAGATAAAGGGAAATAGGTGATGCAAGACTTCTATTTAGAAATAAAACAATTTTTAAACACTGAGATAAAAACCAGAGCTCTTACTTGTGGATCATCACTATGGTACTTTACAGAGAATATAAAAATAAGGGCTTGAGAATTGTGTTTCATCTCTCCCTCTGTGTGAATTCTCACATAATCCATTTTCTGCAGTTACAGAAAGGGCTTGTTTCTGGGGAACTGAGATATATACACGGAATCTCTGAGAAGAAATGACAAGAAGCTAAGTTAAATGGTGTGCAAAGAAGAGAAAGCTGGAACAAACGGAGATGTATGGCATCCTCAAAAACATCACACTTGAGATTTCTTGGTATCTGTGAAACTTGGACCAATTTAAGGTGCCATGTTTGAAAGATCCTGGCAGAACTGAGGGGAAACGGCTTTTTTTTCCTCCCCACAATCAGTTTTAAAGCTTTATTACTTTCTAGGAGCTCAATTTCTTCTTTTAATACTATCTACTTCCTTCTGTAAGACATATTACTGTATTCCCTGGCCAGTTGGGAGCCAATAACAGTTATTTGTTTTTTGGCTGCTTCTTGATCTTACAATGCATCCTTTTAGGTAACAATCCTAAACAACAAGAAGGGCTCTGATGATATAGAATCATAGACTTTTGAAGCTGGAAGGGCCCTAGAGAATAAAAGCGTGAGCTGTACTGTGGCTTTCTTTCTTTATATATACACGATATGAGGCAGTGGTGGTGCAGTCGTAGAATTCTCACCTTCCATGCAGGAGACCCGGGTTTGATTCATGGCCAAGGAATCTCAGGCACAGCCACCACCCGTCTGTCAGTGGAAACTTGCGTGTTGCTGTGATGCAGGAAGCTATGCCACCTGCATTTCAAATACCAGCAGGGTCACCCATGGAGGACAGGTTTCAGCTTAGCTTCCAGAGCAAGATAGACAAGGAAGGAAGGCCTGGTGGTCTACTTCCGAAAATTAGCCAATGACAACCCTATGGATCACAAGAATGTTGTCCAATATAGTGCTGGAAGCTGAGCCCTTTAGGTTGAATGGACTCAAACATACCAATGATCATGAAGCTGGTTCAGGACCAGGCAACATTTTGTGCTGTTATACATGGGGTTGCCATGAGTCCAAGCTTGACTCGAAGGAAACTAGCAACAATAACAACAACATGGTATATAGATGATATATATTTTTCCATCATCTCTAAGACAAATCAGATTGCAACTTTATGAACCAGAAAGATAGGATTTCTCACTGGAATATATTAAGTCCTTTCAAAAAAGGTGGCATAAAACTTAAAGAGGTTATTACTGTTTTGTTGGTCAACAAGGAAATAGTGCTGTTCTTAATTAAACCTCAAAAAAAAAAAAAAAAGTGCAGCCTCTTATGAGATGTCTCAATATTTCAAAAATTCTGAGAAAAACATATCTCTTGATTCCAAATTTGTTTTTTAAGAGAATATATTCCACATTTTTCCGCACAGGTTAAGATCCTCAGGGACTTTTGCTTGCATGATATGCAGCGTTTGGCCTTCACACGCCTATACCACAATGCCAATGATCAGTCCATTTGCTTAACAGAAATTCCATTTGAAGACAGGGTTTGCCCAACATGAAAACAATATGCATCATTTTTTCCGTGAATAATGGACACCTACTTCCAGAGTTTATTTAATTTGGAATAAGGCTGCAATGTGTGGTGTCATTCCTGGTAGGGCACTTCCAGCATTTTCCTGAAGCTATTAAAACTTAACTCTTTTTATAAAGTATTAATTCCATGCACAACAAAAGTTCTCTCAGGGGAACCAAAATGACTTGCCTAAGTTCACACAGTTAGATGGTGACAGGAAAATAAGATTGATTTCCTGAACTTTTTTTTTTATTGTACTTTAGATGAAGGTTTACAGAACAAACTAGTTCCTCATTAAACAGTTAGTACACATATTGTTTTATGACATTAGTTAACAACCCCACGACATGTCAACAAAAAATATGGAATGCTTCACAAATCTGTGTGTCATTCTTGTGCAGGGGCCATGCTTATCTTCTCTGTATCATTTCAATTTTAGTATTTGTGCTGCCGAAGCATGCACTGATTTCCTGACTTTTGATGTAGTTTCGAAATCACACAAATGGAGAAAACAAGAAAAATAAATATCCTTATTTTCTATTTCACTTTTTATCATTTGGCTGTGATTATCATTTAACTTAGACTAACTACTCAGTTCAAACTCCTTGTTAATCATAATTTCTGTTTCCCCTGTCTATAAATTCAATCTTTAATGTGAGTTTTAAGACATTTACTGATATACGTTCTATGACAACTTATAGGTTTTAAAATTACATGTCTGTTTTTATTTACTCTGTAATATCACTTGTTTTCAGCTACATTAAAGCCAAAATCGGCTCTCTTCTTTTATACGGAATGACAGTTTTCTTGTTCTTTTACTAAGTTCACAAATGAGTAATATAATTATTCTATTTATGTTAGCACCTTGAAAAATCATTACAAATATGGCAAGTTTTAATTGTTCATGGAAATCGATTTATATGCAAACAACTTAAAATCAATTTTCATTCTCTACAATTTGCGTTTTTACATTTCAAGTTTGCTTGTGCAGCAATAAAATGTAGAATCTGAATGCTAATTGCTTAAACACATCAGGTAGTTTCAAGAGGCGCAGAGCTACAAACAATTTTCACATAACAAGTGTCCATTAGAAGGAGTCTTCATTCTATGATTACTGGAAGGTGCGCCAATGAGGCCACACTTTCACTGGAGCTTATTCGAAAACCAATAATGGCAGCTGATGAAAAGGTGGCATATTGCCAGTGATTCATTCTTTTCATTCAATTCCCTCTATGACTCACGGTCATTATTTTGTTACCTGTGTATATACAAAAAGTAAATAAGAGGGGTGATATAAAATTGTGTTTATTCTTTTCACTTCTTGTCTTCAGAATAAAATTTAAGAATACCCCCTGCTAGGTGAGATCTCTCTCTCTCAGGCAGAATTAGTGACGCCCTGAGCAGTAATCATTGTGCAATTCTGAGGCCTCACACCAGCTTGGGATTTAAAGCCGGAAGGCCCTTTAAAAATTACCCCATCAGTCCCCCTCATTGTATAGATGAGAGAGCTGGGACCTAGAGAGGCTAAGACTTGCCCAATGTCACACAATTAGTTAGTAACAAAGGCAAGATAAGAACCCAGGTGTCTGGATTCCTAGACCAGTGCTTTCTCCTCTGTTATCCCTTCATGATTCCATTTAGACTTCTGTCTCAGTTGCACCTTTTTTAGGAAATTCAAGTGTTCCTGTGTTCTACTGGAGTCCCTGGGTGGTGCAAACATTTAACACAATTGGTTGCTAACCAAAAGGTTGGAGATTCAAGCCCACCCAGAGGCACGTCAGAAGAAAGGCCTGAAGTCATGGATTGGATTATGTCCCCCCAAAAAATGTGTGTATCAGTTTGACTGGGCCATGATTCACAGTATTGCGTGGTTGTCCTCCATTTTGTGATTGTAATTTTATGTTAAAGAGGATTAGAGTGGGATTGTAACACCCTCACTAAGGTCATATCCCTGATCCAATGTAAAGGGAGTTTCCCTGGGGTGTGGCTTGCACCACCTTTTATCTTACAAGAGATAAAAGGAAAAGAAAGGGAAGCAAACAGAGAATTGGGGACCTCATACCACCAAGAAAGCAGTGTGGGGAGCAGAGCACATCCTGTGGACCTGGGGTCCCTTGTGGAGAAGCTCCTAGTCCCAGGGGAGATTGATGAGAAGGCCAACAGAGAGAGAAAGCCTTGCCTTCCCTGGAACTGATGCCCTGAATTTGTACTTTTAGCCTACTTTCTGTGAAGAAATAAATTTCTTTTTGTTAAAGCCATCCACTTGTGATATTTCTGTTACAGCAGTACTAGATGACCAAGACACCTAACAATCTACTCCCAAAAAAATCAGTCATTGAAAACCCTATGGAGCATAGTCCTAGTCCGACACACATGGGGTCACCATGAGTTGGAGTCGACTCTACATAAACTTGTTTCGTGTTCTACTAGGATATCCCAGCAGACAGCTGAGTCAACAGAGCATGGTAGAAGGTCAAACGTTGAAAGAGACAGCATCCTGACATGAGGCCAAGAACATTGAGTTGGATCTCCCAAGATCAGAGTTCTTTCCATCATTCATCAGTTGCCATGATCAAATCGTTCAGCCTCACTGAACCTGAGCATCCTCAGCTGTAAATAGTAAGGTAAGGGAAAGATCAAATGAAATAGTGATGGTGAAAGCAGCTGCACGTAATGGTGTTCAATAATATTTGTTCAATCTGAATTGATAATTCAGGCATCCAAGTAAATGGCAGCATGGATCCATAAAGTCACTTTAATCTTGATTCATTCTCTAGATGAAGTATTCCAATGTACCCATTCAGTCAAGAAGTATTTATTGAGTGCTTACTATGTGCCAGCCAGGCACTATGCTAGGTTGTTGTTAGTTGCCATCAAGTCAGCTCCGATTTATGGCTACCCCATGCACAGCAGAACAAAACGTTACCTGGCCCTGTACCATCTTCATGATCGTTGGTATGCTCAAGTCCATTGTTGCAGCCACTGTGTATTTTGAATACTTTCCAACCTCGGGGACTCATCTTCCAAAACTATTTCAGACAATATTCTGTTGTAATCCATAAGGTTTTCTTTGGCTTATTTTCAGAAGTAGATCATCAGGCCTTTTTTCCTAGTCTGTCTTAGTCTGGAAGCTCCGCTGAAACCTGTCCACCATGGCTGACCCTGCTAGTATTTGAAATACCAGTGGCACAGTTTCCAGCTTCACAGCAACACGCAAGCTGCTGCAGTACAACAAACTGACAGACTGATAGGGCTAGGTACTGGGATAAAATGGTAACATAAAGACATGGTCCGTACTCGAGCAATTTTATAGACTAATGGAGGAGACAGAGAAGAAGACAGGCAATGACCTACTAAGATGATACAAGACAGAGAGGACCCTCACCTAGATTACAGGGACGTGGGAGGCTCCCCAGAGGAAGCCACTGTGAACTGAGACCTGACCAATGGGTAGGAGTTATGCAGACAGAGAAGAATGGGCAGAGGGTTCCAGGAAGGACAGCCACAGTGTAAAGGCCCAGAGGTGAAAGAGTTTTGTGCTCTAGAGGAAATGAAGGAACTTGATTATGTGCCAGTTAGAGCGCGCAGGTTAAGGCTGCAGAGGAGGTTGGGGCCAGATCATGCCAGATCTTATGGGCCAGTTTAAGGTACCTGGAAGGAGTCCCTGGGTGGTGCAAATGGTTAAAAGCCACTACTAGTCAAAATGTTGGTGGTCTGAACCCACCCATAGGTGCCTTGGAACACAAGCCTGGCAATCTACTTGTGGAAATCTGCCTTGAAAACTCTATGCCACAGTTCTACTCTGCCCACATGGGGTCTCCATGAACCGGAATCAACTTGGCAGCAACTAACAAAAACAACAAGATCCTTGGACTTCATCCTAAGAGCAATAGGAAAACCTTGAAAATTTTTAAACAGAAAGTGAAACAATCACAAGCAGTCAGCCCTCCGTATTCACGGGTTCTGCATCTGCGAATTCAACCAACCGCAAAGTGAAAATATTTGAAAAAAAGAGAAAGTTCCATAAAGCAAAAGCTGAATTTGCCACGCGCCAAGCACTATGCTGAATGCATGTGAAGGGATGTGTAGGCATCCCCTGCTGTAGCCTCCCGCCATTTCACACATCCTCAGCCTCTCCAGCACTCTTTGTTTGAGCATCATTCAAGTCTTGTTCGTTCACCACTTGTGCTGTGTGTACACTTTGCTTCTGTGAAGAAATGGCTCCTAAACAGCAATGAAATGGTCAAAGCAATCCCTCACAGGCTAAGTGTGAGGGGATTGAGAAGAGCAGAGGAAGGAGTGTCAGGCTAGTAAGCAATGGCTGGGTCTAGCTCTGTGAAGCGCTACAGCCTCAAGAACTTCAAGATCACAGGAGAATCGGCATCAGCTGAGCCCCAGGCAGCATCAGCATTCCCAGAAGAGCTCAAGAAACTCACAAAAGAGAAAGACTACCTTCTGGAGCAAGTCTTCAATTGTGATGAAACAACTATTTACATAGTATTTACATTGTATTAGGCATTATCAGTAATCTAGAGATGATTTAAAATATATTGGAGGATGTGCGAAGGTTATATGCAAATACCACAGCATTTTATATAATGGACTTAAGCATCCTCGGATTTTGGTATCCGTGGGGGGAGGGAAGGTGTCCTGTAACCAATCCCTCACGGATACCGAGAGACGACTGTAAATGGCTTTCTTTGGTGAGGAATCAGATTTTGTTTTCTTTGAGTTGTTTTTCATTCCATGAATGTATCTATGTATATTCATCTCAATATTTAAACAACTCGTTCTCTTTTGCCCAGAATCCATGTAAATCATTCTTCAAATTACATCCACCCTCATTGGACCCTCATCTTTAAACAATTATGTAGGTAAATTGCATGATTTTACTCAAAATGTCAACAGGGCATGCAAGTGACCAGTCAGGGTGAAAAATATTTATGAAATAAATGCATGTACTGAAAAACTGCATCTAAAGTTTCCAGCATTCAAACTAAAAACAAAGGACAGGGACAACTGGGTAGGAAATGTGAAAATACTGTGAGCTCATTAAAGTCACCACACCCAGCCTATTTGCGAGAGGTGGGCAGTTCTGGAAAGCTGGGGCACTGGTAACTAGCTTTGCCAGATAAACCATGTCATGCCAAACAAACTGGAACCTCAGTGGAAAAAAGATATATTTGCCCGAAGCTGTGCCATGACCAACAAACTTTTCCTGAACCTCAGCCTACAATCTGGCCCTGCCAATGCCCCCTATGGCTGTCTGGGCTTCTGGGCTAAGGGCTGATGAGTCAGAGCCAATGTCCTATGCATCTGGGGTTCAGGAGGGGCTCAATGCTTTTATATCAGAAACCATCTTGTGAACAGAAGACCTTGCCATAAAACAAATAACAAAAACAGTTGCCTTGGAAACGATTACGACCCCATGTGTTTTGGAGTAGGACTGTGGTCCACAGCGTTTTTTATTTTTATTTTTTAATTGTGCTTTAAGTGAAAGTTTACAGTTTAAGTCAGTTTCTCGTATAAAAATTTATACACACATTGCTATGTGACCCTGGCTGCTCTACTTATAATGTGACAGCACACTCCTCCTTTCCACCCCAAATTTCCCGTGTCCATTCAGCCATCTCCTGTCCCTTTTTGCCTTCCCATCTCACCTCCGGACAGGAGCTACCCATTTAGTCTCATGTATCTACTTGAGCTAAGAAGCACTCTCTTCACAAGTATCATTTTATGTCCCATAGTCCAGTCTAATCTTTGTCTGAAGAGCTGGCTTTGGGAATGGTGTCAGTTCTGGGCTAATGGAGAGTCCGGGGGCCATGTCTTCTGGGGTCCCTCCAGTCGCAATCAGTCCATTAAGTCTGGTCTTTTTACTAGAATTTGAGTTCTGTACCCTACTTTTCTCCTGCTCCATCAAGGACTCTCTGTTGTGTTCCCTGTCAGGGCGATCATTGGTGGTAGCCAGGTGCCATCTAGTTCTTACGTCTCAGGCTGATGAAGTCTCTGGTTTATGTGGCCCTTTCTGTCTCTTGGGCTAATATTTTCCTTGTGTCTTTGGTGTTCTTCATTGTCCTTTGCTCTAGGTGGGTTGGGACCAATTGATGTATCTTAGATGGCCACTCACTAAATTTTAAGACCCCGGACACCAGTCACCAAAGTGGGATGCAGAACAGTTTCTTAATAAACTTTGCTAGCCAATTGACCTAGATGTCCCCTGAAAGCATGGTCCCCAGACCCTCGCCCCTGCTACTCTGTCCCTCGAAATGTTTGGTTGTACTCAGGAAACTTCTTAGCTTTTGGTTTAGTTTAGTTGTACTGACTTCCCTTGTAGTGTATGTTGTTCTTCCCTTCACCTAAGATAATTCTTATCTACTATATAGTTAGTGAATACCCCTCTTCCTCCCTCCCCGTCCTCATAACCATCAAAGAATGTTTTCTTCTGTGTTTAAACCTTTTCTTATGTTCTTATAATAGTGGTCTCATACAATATCTGTCCTTTTGCAGCTGAGTAATTTCATTCAGCATAATGCTTTACAGATTCATCCATGTTATATTTCATGGCTTCGTCATTGTTCTCTATCATTGTGTAGTATTCCATTGTGTGAATATACCATAATTTGTTTATCCATTTGTCCACTGATGGGCACCTAGGTTGTTTCCATCTTTTTGCTATTGTGAACAATGCTGCAATGAACATGGGTGTGCATATGTCTATTCATGTGACGGCTCTTATTTCTCTAGGGTATATTCCAAGGAGTGGGATTGCTAGATCATATGGTACTTCTATTTCTAGCTTTTTAAGGAAGCGCCAAATCGATTTCCAAAGTGGTTGTACCATTTTACATTCCCACCAACAGTGTATCAGTCTCTCCACAACCTCTCCAGCATTTATTATTTTGTGTTTTTTGGATTAGTGCTATCTTTGTTGGGGTGAGATGGTATCTCATTGTAGTTTTGATTTTCATTTCTCTAATGGCTAATGATCATGAGCACTTCCTCATGTATCTGTTAGCTGCCTGAATGTCTTCTTTGGTGAAGTGCCTGTTCGTATCCTTTGCCCAGTTTTTAATTGGGTTATTTGTCTTTCTGTTGTTGAGGTTTTGCAGTATCTTTTAGATTTTAGAGATTAGACCCTTATTGGATATGTCATAGCCAAAATTTTTTTCCCAGTCTATAGGTCGTCTTTTTACTCTTTTGGTGAAGTCTTTTGATGAGCTTAAGTGTTTGATTTTTAGGAGCTCCCAGTTAACTAGTTTCTCTTCTGGTGTTTGTGCATTGTTAGTAATGTTTTGTATTCTGTTTATGCTATGTATTAGGGTTCCTAGTGTTGGCCCTATTTTTTCTTCCATGATCATTATCATTTTCGATTTTATATTTAGGTCTTTGATCCATTTTGAGTTAGTTTTTGTGCATGGTGTGAGGTATGGGTCTTGTTTCATTTTTTTGCAGATGGTTATCCGGTTACGCCAGCCCCACTTGTTACATAGACTGTCTTTTTCCAAAGTCAGTCCTAACTGACTTTGGGCCTTTGTCAAATATTAGCTGCTCATAGGTGAATCAGTTTACATCTGGATTCTCAATTCTGTTCCATTGGTCTGCGTATCTGTTGTTGTACCAGTACCAGGCTGTTTTGATGTGGTGGTATAATAGGTTCTAAGATCAGGTAGTGTGAGGCCTCCCACTTTGTTCTTCTTGTTCAGTAATGCTTTACTTATCCGGGGCCTCTTCCCTTTTCATATGAAGTTAGTGATTTGGTTCTCCATCTCATTAAAAAAAGCTGTTGGAATTTGGATCGGGATTGCATTGTATCTGTAGATTGCTTTGGGTAGAATTGACATTTTCACAGTGTTGAGTCTTCCTATCCATGAGCAAGGTACGTTTTTCCACTTATGCAAGTCTCTTTTGGTTTTTTGCAGTAGTGTCTTGTAGTTTTCATTGTATAGGTCTTTTACGTCTCTGGTTAGATTTATTCCTAAGTATTTTATCTTTTTGGGGGCTATTGTAAATGGTGATTTGGTGATTTCCTCTTGGAACTTCTCTTTGTTGGTGTAGAGGAATCCAATGATTTTTGTATGTTTATCTTGTATCCTGATACTTTGCTGAAATCGTCTATTAGTTCCAGTAGTTTACTTGTGGATTCTTTGGGGTTTTCTGTGTATAAGATCATATCATCTGCAAACAGAGATACTTTGACTTCTTTCTTCCTTGCCAATTTGGATGTTCTTTATTTCTTTTTCTAGCCTAATTGCTCTGGCTAAGACCTCCAACACAGTGTTGAATAAGAGTGATGATAAAGGGCATCCTTGTCTGGTTCCCATTCTCAAGGGGAATGCTTTCAGACTCTCTGCATTTAGGATGATATTGGCTGTTGGCGTATAAATGCCCTTTATTATGCTGAGGTATTTCCCTTCTATTCCTATTTTTCTGAGAGTTTTTTATCAAGAATAGGTGTTGGACTTTGTCAAATGCCTTTTCTGCATCAATTGATAAGATCATGTGGTTCTTGTTTTTTGTTTTATTTACGTGATGGATTACACTGATTGTTTTTCTAACATTGAACCATCCCTGCATACCTGGTATGAATCCCACTTGGTCATGGTGAATTAT
>NW_004443974.1:18508805-18528831 GCF_000243295.1 Trichechus manatus latirostris | reverse complement strand
GCACTGCTTTTGCTGTGTCCCAAAGGTTCTGGTAGGATATGTTTTCATTTGCATTTGGGTCTGTGGATTTCTTTATTCTATCCTTAATTTCTTCTATAACCCAGTAGTTTTTGAGCAAGGTGTTGTTCATTTTCCATGTTCTTGATTTTTTTCCTTGCTTTTTCTGTTATTGATTTCACTTTTATGACTTTATGGTCAGAAAAGATGCTTTGTAATATTTCCATGCTTTGGATTCTTTTAAGGCTTGCTTTAGGGCGTAATAGATGGTCTGTTTTGGAGAAAGTTCCACGTGCGTTGGAAAAGAAAGTATACATGTCTGCTGTTGGGTGGAGTGTTCTGCATATGTCTATGAAGTCAATTTGGTTGACTGTGGCATTTAAATCTTACCTGTCTTTATTGAGGTTTTCTCTGGATAAAGTGGTGTGTTGAAGTCTCCTACTATTATTGTGGAGCTGTCTATTTCTCTTTTCAATGCTGTTAGAGTTTGCTTTATGTATTTTGGAGCCCTGTCGTTTATTATGGTTAAGTCCTCCTGGTGTATTGACCCTTTAATCATTATATAGTGTCCTTTCTTATCCTTTGTGGTAGATTTTACTTTGAAGTCTATTTTGTCAGAGATTAATATTGCCACTCTTGCTCTTTTTTGATTGTTGTTTGCTTGATATATATTTTCCATCCTTTGAGTTTTAGTTTGTTTTTGTCTTTAAGTCTAAGGTGTGTCTCTTGTAGGCAGCATATAGGCAGATCATGTGTTTTTATCCATTCTGCCACTCTCTGTCTCTTTATTGGTACATTTAGTCCACTTTCATTCAGAGTAATTATTGATAGATATGCGTTTAATGTTGTCATTTTGATGTCTTTTTTTGTGTGTGTTGTTGACAGTTTTTTTGTTCTACTTAATTTTCTGTGCTGAGTCATTTTTCTTTATATATTTTCTTTTCATCATTTTCATTGTTGTTGATTTTGTATTTGCTGAGTCTTTACGTTTTTCTTGTTTTTTATTTTGTCTTGAAGGATTGTTAGTTTCTTTTGTGGTTACCTTAATATTTACCCCTATTTTTCCATGCTTAAACAAATCTTTTATTTCTTTATATCGCCTTGACTTCCTTTCCATATGAAAAATCTATAACTACATTTTTTAGTCCCTCTTTTTTGTTTTAATGTTGTCATCTTTTACATATTGACCTCTCTGTTTCCCTGTTTTCTGTGTTTTAGCTTTGATTTATTTTTGTTACTTCCCTATCTGGGTTTATATCTGGTTGCTCTGTTCTAGTCTTGGGTTGTTATCTGATATTATTGATTTTCTGACTGGAGGACTCCCTTTAGTATTTCTTGTAATTTTGGTTTGGTTTTTGCAAATTCCCTAAACTTCTGTTTATCTGGAAATGCCCTAATTTCACCACCATATTTTAGAGACAGTTTTGCTGGATATATAATTCTTGGCTGGCAATTTTTTTCCTTCAAGGCTTTATATATATCATCCCATTGCCTTCTTGCCTGCATGGTTTCTGCTTAGTAGTTTGAGCTTAGTCTTACTGACTCTTGTTTGTAGATGACTTTTCGTTTAGCCCTTGCTGCTCTTAAAATTCTCTCTTTATCTTTTGTTTTGGCAAGTTTGATTATTATATGTCTTGGTGACTTTCTTATGGGATCTACCTTGTGTGAGGTTCAATGAACATCTTGGATAGATATCTTCTTATCTTTCACGGTATCAGGGAAGTTTTCTGCCAACAAGTCTTCAACAATTTCTCCGTATTTTCTGTTATCTCCCCTGTTCTGGTACTCCAGTCACTCTTAGGTTATTCCTCTTGAGAGAATCCCATATAGTTCTTAAGGTTTCTCCATATTTTATAATTCTTTTATTGGACTTTTCCTCAAATAAGTTGGTGTCGAGTGCTTTGTCTTCAATCTCACTAATTCTGACTTCCATTGCCTCAATTCTGCTCCTATGACTTTCTACTGAGTTGTCTAATTCTTAAATTTTATTGTTAATCTTCTGGATTTCTGTTTGCTGTCTCTCTATGGATTCTTGCAGCCTGTTAAATGTGTCATTGTGCTCTTCTGTAATCTTCTTAACTTCCTCTATTGCTTTGTCTGTGTGTTCCTTGGCTTGTTCTGCATTTTGCATGATCTCCTTCCTGATATCTTGAAGAGTTCTGTATATTAATCTTTTGTATTCTACCTCTGGTAATTCCAAGAAGTTCTCTTCCTCTGGAAAATTTCTTGATCCTTTGTTTTGATTGCTTGCTGAAGCCATCATGATCTGCCTCTTTATGAGATTTGATATTGACTATTGTCTCCGAGCCACCAATAAGTTATTATATTTATTTATTTTATGTTTGCTTACTGTGTCCTAGCTTCTTGTTTTGTTTTGTCTTGATATGCCCAAATAGGCTGCTTGTATTAGCTAGTTTGATTATTGGCACCTTTGAAGCTCTAACATCCTGTCACCAGGTGGTTAGATCTGTTACTAGGTATGTAAGCCCCGGAGACCGTTTACTTTTATTGTATAGATTCAGCCCCAGTGTCCAGATAGTTGGTCACCAAGTGTGTGGTGCAGGCTCTCACCTACAGTCCTAGACAGGCAGTGGTAATTGGAATAAGCACAGGTATCTGGCTGCAGTAGCGGATCACCTGCTGAGCAAGGCAGGGGGCTGACGGCTGCCCCTGAGTGTCTGGGAGGAAAGCATGTCCCTGTTCCCTAGAGTGCATAGGTGGGTGGGTTTTACAGCTGGACTATGGGCATCCAGTGCTGTTGGCTGTAAGGACTGGGAGGCACTACTTATTCTTGGACCTCTGTCGCAGGTGGCTGGGTGGCATGGGTGGAACTGCCAGTCCTCAGGCCCCTGATATGGGTAGGTGAGGAGCCTGCTTAATGGGCAGAGTGGTATCAAATGTCACTAACCTGCCACTCCACCATATAGCTGATACAGTGAAGTTAGGCTTCAGGTATATACCCTGTTGTACTGTGCTAATGAGGGCCTACATTGTTGAAATGGGCCCACACAGATCTATGCAGTGCTGAAAGGCACTCAAAACCCGTGGACCCCTTATGCCTGTGCCTAGGCAAAGGAGCTGTGCCTGTCTGAGTTCCCGGCTTAGGGGAGCTGGCAGATTATTTTTTCCTGTTTGTTAATTTGTTCCCTCTCCAAGGCCAGGAGAATGGCTCATGGCACGTGACGGGTCCTGTTTCTGGTTCAGGGGACACGGCAATTGCTGAAGCCTGCTGGGACCTGGTGCAGAGGGGGGAGGGAGCAGGTAAATGGAAGACAGTCTCCTCCCAAATGGGGTGTTTTTTGATCCGTGTGGTACATTAAATGCATGCACTTATCTTTTGCCAATTGAGTGCTGCTTTTCACTGGCTCTGGAGGCCTGAGCAGACCCTCTACCACTTGGTCTCTCCCAACATGGAAAACACGTCCTGAACGCCACTGCTTGCCTCACCACACATGCCAGCCAATCCAGCTCGCAGGGCGCCGGCTCCCATCAGGTCAGGTCTGGCAATTCTTTGCTGCTTCCAAACCGTCTTCCCCTCCCCCGTCCACTCAGTCCAATTCCTCAATTTTGCCTTTGATGTTCAGGGTTCCTAGATTGCTATATATAATCGATTCACTTGTTTTTCCAGGTCTTTGTTGTAACAGGGAGCACCCGAAGTGTCTGACTACTCTGCCGTCTTGACCCTGCCTCTCCATAGGGTTTTCAGTGGCTGTAATCTTTTAGAAGCAGATCGCCAGGGTTTTCTTCCACAGTGCCTCCGGGTGGATTTGAACTGCCAATCTTTTGGTTAGTAGCTAAGCAGTTAACCATTTGCACCACCCAGGGACTCTCCTCACATAAAACAAAAAAACAAAGTAACAACAACACCAACAACAAAAACCACACACACGAAGATACACACACAAAAAAACAAGCTCATTGCTGTTGAGTCGATTTCAACTCAGAGCACAGCCCTGTAGGGTTTCCAAAGCTATAATCTTTACCAAAGCAGACTGCCATTTCTTTCTCCCATGGAGGGGCTGGTGGGTTCAAACCACTGACCTTTGGCTAGCAGCTGAGCACTTAACCATTCTGCCACCAGGGCACACTAAATTCTGTTTTTCTTTTTATCATTATTTTTAAAATCCATAAAGTACTTTCCAGCCAGCTTTCTTTCAGCATCTTCTAAACACTTAACAACTATAAATCAAATAGGAACAGTAATCATTTGCCTGTATAGAGTATTTTTCCTTCTAAAAGCCCAAGGCTTCAGTTTTTGAGCACTGTGTTCTTTGAGAAAAGTACTCCCCTCAAGCTGAAGATTTTATTTTATCAAATGAAAGGATTTATGGACCACAAACACGGGGGATGTTGGCAGAAGCAGGGGAAAGAATTGAACGTCAACAGGCCTTCAGGCTTAGAAATGTGACTACGGTTTTAGGAGATGGGAATGTGGAAAATAGGAAAGCCTTTTGCAATTTCTGTTGAATTCTAACTTACTTGCTTACTTGCATACATTATAAACAACTTTTTTTAACATTATGTATAAAGTACAAGTTTATTGCCTCCAAATTTGGAAAACACAGATTAAAAAATATAAGAAAATATAATTCTACTACTGAATATCATCACTCTTAACACTTTTGTATCTATCTTTCCAAATTTTTCTTGCTCTAGCTCTCTCACTTTCTCTTTATATATAATTGTACACACATGAGCTCATTTTTATAATATGTATGTTTATATATTTACATACAAGTTAAAAATGGGGTCATACTGCATATACTATTTCAGAATCTTTTTATTCTTAATAATTATGAACATCATCCCTTGGAATATAAGCTTGATGAACGTGGGGACTTTGTCTGCTGTTAACTGCTGTTTGCTCAGCATCTAGAAGGGTACCTTCATCTGATGGGTGCCCAGCATATACCTGTTGACTGTATTAATGATGAGTGAATACTGTTCCATATCAATCAAATATGGATATTTACATATAATATATATAATTAAATATATATTTACAATTAACATCCTAGCACTGACAGCTGAATGCCCCAATCCTAAACACTCCAGGTCTACCAAACTCATCTCAGCCTCCCCTCAGGTCTTCCTCCTCTGACTCCCATGGAGTGTTCTTTTTTGTTTAATGTGGTAAAAATATATACAATAAAGCACTAGCTAACTCAACAATTTCTGTATGTATAAATCAGTGACATTGATTATATTCTTTATGTTGTGCAACCATTATCACTATCCTTTTCCAGATTACCATAGAATGTTATTTACCTCTTTTTGCCACTTAGCACTTTCCATCTTACTTGACAGATATTTTGGTCCACATCTCTCCATCTAAATATACAGTGTAGCTTCAGTGCAGCATCTATGTCTAGTTCATCTTTGTAATAATAATAGCAAAAGTAACTATATTTACTTATTAATCATTTAATGTATATTAGGGCCTGCACTAAATGATATATGTAAATTATATCATTTAATATAGACAAGAACCCCACAGAGTAGGTATTATGATTATGCTCATTTTATAGATGGAATTATCTGAGGCTTGGAAAGCCAAGCTGACTTGCCCAAGGCAGAGATGAGCCTCCCACTCAAGCCCATCTGGTTCCAGAATCCATGCTCTGGACACACTGTACCCCATCACCTCCTCATCTCTCACCTCCTACCCCCAGATCACTTGCAGCAGTGCCTCGTGTACATGGTAAATCCTCAATGAACTCTAGTTGAACGAATAAATGAAACACAGCTACAAATGGGGTGTGGGTCAGTAAATGATGAGAGAAAAAGCCTGAGATTAGGATGTCCAAGCAGGTTGGTTGGGGGAGGGGAGTGAAGCAAATGAAAAAGCAGATTTAGGGACACTGTCTGAAGTGACCCATGTAATTTTCTCCTATACAATAGCTAAGAGACATGCGCATAATGAGCCTTTGTCCAGACAAAATTCAAAGCAATTTAGAAGGGAGATTCCAGCCCAAAACGGAAGCAAGAATTGAGGGTGAAGATAGTGCCTCTTCACAATACACAATCCTCCGGAAGCCAGCACAACTTACCCATGGCAGAGTCATGGAATCTCCATAGACACATCCAAACTCCCTGAGGGACTGAATTACTGGGCTGAGGGCTATGGGGACCATGGTCTTGGGAAACATCTAGCTTAGCTGGCATAACATAGTTTATAAAGAAAATATTCTACATTCTACTTTGGTGAGTAGCGTCTGGGGTCTTAAAAGCCTGTGAGTGGCCATCTAAGATACTCAGCTGGTCTCACCCCTTTTGGAGCAAGGGAGAATGAAGAAAACTAAAGATACAAGGGAAAGATTAGTCCAAAGGACTAATGGACCACATCTACCACGGCCTCCACCAGACTAAGTCCAGTACAACTAGATGGTGCCCAGCTACCACCACTGACTGCTCTGACAGGGATCACAATAGAGGGTCCCTGGCAGAGCTGGAGAAAAATGTAGAACAAAATTCTAACTCACAAAAAAAGACCAGACTTAGTGGCCTGACAGAGACTGGAGAAACCCCAAAAGTATGGCCCGTGGACACCCTTTTAGCTCAGTAAGGAAGTCACTCCTGAGTTTCACCCTTCAGCCAAAGATTAGACAGGCCCATAAAACAAAATGAGACTAAAGGGGCACAACAGCCCAGGGGCAAAGACTAGAAGGCAGGAGAGGACAGGAAAGCTGGTAATAAGAAACCCAAGATCAAGAAGGGAGAATGGTGATATGTCCTGGGGTGGTTAACCAATGTCATAAAACAATATGTATACTAACTGTTTAATGAGAAACTAGTTTGTTCTGTAAACTTTCATTTAAAGTATAATAAGAAAAAAGAAAAAAGATAGTGCCTCTTCAGAAGGGCTAAGATATGGTTTAGAGTAATAATCAGATAAACAAAAAAATTGGGAACCTAGAATAGAAAAGGTGGAAGTAAGAATTAAATAAGCAAATAATTGGAAATGAGATCACTGGGCTATTGTCAAAAAAAATGAATAACAGGTGAATTTCTAGAATCTTGCAGCAGTAAATAGAAATTTGCCAAGCTATCAGAATGAGTCATCATTCACTATAAACAATGGAAAGACTAAAATAGTAACAATTTTCTCTCCAGTTTACCTAGCTTGGAAACCAGCAGACAGTTTCAGTGCCTCACCCATATCCCTTTGGCCCTTACCAGTCAGCCTGACTTCCAAATGACAGCGCCTGCATCTCTTTGCCTGAGGGTTTTCTTTGGCCCTTGGAACCTGCTCTGTCCCTGTGGGTGACAGGCCAGAAGTGCTGGGGAATTAAGGAGCAGCCCTTAACCACTCACTGGCAGGAGCTGGTGGATAAATACCTTAGATCCCTTGCCACTTGGGTAAAATAACAAAGAAGTGCATATTCTACACTACCTCCCAGAGTTCCCCAGAGGGATTAAGCTTCAATTGCCCCCAGTAGTAAATTGCTTGATGACGCATTTTTTGATTGGCTACCTTACCTCTCCTGTTCTCACTCCTCACGGGTGTTTCCTGAGATTACCTCTTAAATAAACTACCCACACTTGTCTCAGGCTCCTGCTTCTGCAGAATCAACAGGGGCAAAATATGCAAACAGATGCCTAATCTAGCTGTCCCTTACATTTCACCCTTCTTCTGCATGGCCCTTCCCCCTTTAGGAAAGTTAGCAGAGGAAGGCAGTTAAGGAACCAGAGTCTTGAAAAAAAATCACAGAATGTAAGATCATTACCCATCCTAACTCCCTTATCTTTTAAAAAATGAAACCAAAATTAAATGGACTTATATTCTAGAGTCCTGGCCCTAATACAGATTTTTCAAAAGGGATTTTTAGAAATGTAGGTCTGCCACTACAGGATATACAAAAACGTTGCAAGGCCATAAAAGTTTGGGTAACGCTGGGTTAAACAAAGTCAATTGGGACTTTTACCCCAGGAATTCTTATGAACTTTAATATGCTAATAGATAACCTAAATACCTAAGAAGGGAATAGAGTACAGAACCCTTCCCACATTATTTGGCCATGAGCCTCTTGACAGGCTGGTGGTCCACAGAACATATGGAAGTTTCCCTACCTACTCTCCTCTGTCTTTCCCCATCTGCTGCCCAAGCTTCAACATGAAAGTTCAGAATTCTCCAAACACGTCAGGCCTGTTCGCGTCTCTAGGCCTTTGTGCATGTTGCTTCTCTGCCTGGATTGCCATCTCTCACTTTCCAATCTAGTGACTCCCTCTTGGTTGCTATTTCTAGACAAGCCCAGAGGTTACTTCCCGTGGGCTAGCTTCTCCAGAAACCTACATCTTATTCATCTTCTTGTCATCAGCATTCAGCAAGGAACCTAGAACCTACATAGCAGGTATTTGTGTGAATTAACTCAAGGAACATATGAGTGAAGTGAGGTGTAAAGAAGTTGGATAACCTTGGACAAGTTACAACTTCTTTGAGTCCAAAGTCAGGACTATACTTTGGACTATGATCCATAGTCCTTGTTCATTCCACTTTCACTGTCCCCATTACCAAAGTCAAAGACCTCATTTAGGGAGTTTGATGATTCTTTTTGAACACACTGAAGTTATAACATTTTGTTTTATGGGTGGAAGGGTTCTGAATGATAACCTAATCTCTCTCTTGGTGAGCTATTACCACAAGCATAAAGTCAACAATTTGGTAAAGAAAAACCTTGTACCAATTAAGGCTCTTTTGTAACAGAATCCAACTTGTGCCAGTCTAAGCCAATGAAGAGATTTATTGGAAGGGTCTGAGGATGCCTCACAGTACCCAAGGAAGAGTTGAACCCACAGGAAGAGAGGGTCTACTGGGCCGTGGGAACAACTGATCCAGAGCTCCAAGGGCCCTTATGACTCCCCATCTCCACATCTCTACTGTCTCCTTTCTTCATACCTGCTCTAATTTTCTCTCAGGGTGCACTGGCTCTCTCTACCTGGCAGAAAACATAGCACCCAACTTCCTTCACTTCCAAATCTTTGGTTCAAGCCACTAGAAACAGACTGGCCCAAATCCCTGTCATTTCCAAATCTAAAAGTCCAGGGGAGAGACTCATTGCCTCTGTCTTTGTCAGTGTGCCTTCTACCAATCAACTGGGCTCGGAAGGCATAGCCAAATTGTATAAGATGGCTGCTCCCAGTGCAATGATGTGGGTATGTGTGTAGGGGAAGGGCAGGCAGTTACCAAAGCATTGTAGGTCCAGAATGACTGTAAGCCCACTCATACCTTAGTAGATGGGCTTCACAGTGAAAAGCAATGAGATGAGAAAGTAGTCAACCACACCCATTCCTGATAAATGTGTTCGTGGAATTAAGAAGAAGGAGCTGTAGAGGGAGCAGTGAACTCAGGAGTAGAAAAATACATTAATCAAAATCATGTCAACCAACTAAATGAATCCACAGATAATGACGCATGGAAAAGGCCTGCTAGCCCTAAGACCTCCTTAGGCAAGTTTTTGTGTCAGAGGGGCAAGTCCAGCAAGAGACTCATGAGACAAAAAGAAAAAAATAGTTTCCACAATATCCAATAAGTACAGAGGCCAAAATGAAAAGAAAGTAATGATAAAACCCAAAAAGATCCTAAACTATAAGGTTTGCATGAAAAAACACCCAAGTTCAGGTACCTCCAAGGCATCTCATTTGATAATTAGGTAGAGAAATGCATTTGGCCACAGGAAGGGTGTCTTAGTCATGTAGTGCTGCTATAACAGAAATACCACAAATGGATGGCTTTAACAAAGAGAAATTTATTCTCTCACAGTTTAGGAGGCTAGAAGTCCAAATTCAGGGTGCCAGCTCCAGGGGAAGGCTTTCTCTCTCTGTCGATTCTGGGGGAAGGTCCTTGTCATCAATCTTCCCCTGGTCTAGGAACTTCTCCATGCAGGGACCCCAGGTCCAAAGGATGTGCTCCACTACTAGCGCTTCTTTCTTTGTAATATGAGGTCCCTCTCCTCTCTGCTCACTAATCTCTTTTATATCTCAAAAGAAATTGACTCAAGGTACAGCCTAATCCTGTAGATTGTGTTCTAACTCATTAACGTAGTTGCCCCTAATCCTGCCTCGTTAACATCATAGAGAATTTACAACGCATAGGATAAATACATCAGATCACAACATGGAGGACAGCCACACAATACTGGGAATCATGGCCTATGCAAGTTGACTCATATTTGGGGGGACACAATTCAATTCATGACAAAGGGGAAAGAGCAGAATGAAACTATTGCTAAGAATCAAAGCTAAACCCTTATCACCTGAGGGCTGTCTCTGGTATAACGTTTCTCCCGTTTGTTCATTGATTCTGAATGCTAAGTAAGTCTTTTCAGCCGTGATTCCAGGGCGCTGGAGCAATGAATCTCAGACAATGAATGAAAAAACGAGGGCTGCAAAGTTAGGGAGTAATAGAAAATTAAATCTTAACTGAGCTGCTGTAAATATCGCAGCCAGAAACCAGAGCACATCAGCAAACTGTGCTGGCAGAGGGTGATGAATTTCTCCTCCCCATACACAATTATCAGTGGTGCATAATAGGGTATTCTGAGGTTTGGGGATGAGGAAGGGGGTGCTGAGGAAAGAAAGAAAAAGGAAAACAAATAGTATTTGTAAATTAAAATACCGCTTTAGTAAAGAGCACTTTTTTCTCAGCCAAAACCAAGGGCCCAACTCAAATGACCCTCTTATAGTAACTCACCTAATGCAAACATCCACAGCCCATTAGCCATAGCTCTTTCCCGGCACTCACCATTTCAGGGTATTTATATTATTTGTAAGGAGCCCTGGTGGTGCAGTTGTTAAAGTGCTCTGCTGCTAACAGAAAGGTCGGTGGTTCAAAACCACCAGCTGCTCCTCAGGAGAAAGATGTGGCAGTCGGCTTCTGTAAGGATTTATAGCCGTGGAAACCCTATGGGGTAGCTCTGCTCTGTCCTACAGGGTTTCTGTGAGTCGGAATTGACTTGATGGTAATGGGTTTATAGCTATTTGTGTACATGTCTTATCTCCACAACTAGATTATAAAGCCCTCGAAGGTGAGGGAGAGGACTTGTTTCCCTTGTTCACCTTCGTATACCCCACAGCATCCAGAAGAACTAGTATTTATTGAAGGTCTCCAACATGCCATGCACTCTGTGAAGCATTTTAATGTTGTGTCCCTGTGGGGTCCTCCAAAACACTCTGCAGGGTGAGTAGGGCTATCACAGAAGAAAAGACTAAAGCTCAGAGTGGTAAGTAACTTGTCCAAAGTCACACCATGACAGAGTACAGATTTGAAACCAAGTCTACTTATTTCCAAAGCCTGTATTCTTTCCTCCACACTACACTGCCCACCTAGCAAACAGCAATCATATTTTTCAATCATGATGCTGATAACAATAATAATAGCTAGTTTTATCAAGGACTTCCTCTGAACTGGGTCCTATGGTAAATGCTTTACTCATGTTATTTTAGTTAATCTGCACCAGATCCCAAGAGTTTGCTAGTATTATTATTCCTATTTAGTAGACAAGAAAACTGAGGCATAGAGAGGTTGGTTAATAAAATTGTCTAAAATCACATAGCTAGTAGGTGGTGGATCAAGATGCTAACTCATCCTATCAGATTCCAGGGCATGTGCTCTTAATCGTTATCCTATATTGCTTCCAAAAAATAAAAACAAAGCACACGCACAAACCAGTTTTGAGCAACTACTCTACAAGGCTGTATGAATTATCTAATTTTATTCTCACATCAACCTTTAGAGCAAAGCAAATTGTGAAATGAACGAACAATTGAAGAAAAAGTAGAGCCACAACTATCAACAATTGCCAGAGTGAGAAAAATTCAGAGACTGTTGCTTGCATTGGCAATCCCACAAGTCCCAAGCTTTGGAGGACCAGAAAAAGTGAGTAAGGAATGGAAATTAAGATATATGAGAGAAAATTGAACAACAGAAAGAAAAGGTTTTAGTCTGAAAAATAAAAGTTGTAGAAAACTAATAATGACCCACACAGAATGAAACAGGAAGGAAGGCCTGGACATCTACTTCCTATATCAGCCAATGAAAACCCTTTGGATCACAATAGTCCAATCTACAACTGATCGTGGTGATGGCACAGGACCGGGCAGTATTTGGTTCCGTTGTGTGTGGGGTTGCCATGAGTCAGGGGTTGACTTGATGGCAACTAACAGCAACAACATATGGAACAGACCTCCTTTGTTGCTATGGCATCTTAAAGGAACTGTGCCAGAAATCTATTATTTCCAAGTAAGACAAAAAGAAACCTCCAACGTAGTGCTGATTTTATATCACAAATATAGCCCATTTAAACTAATTATAAATCTTCTCTGAGATAGATTCAGAACAATTAGATTAAGATATATTGCCTTAGAAGAGTAGAGAGCATTGGCCAAAAAATAGTAACGCCCTGGTTCTACTTCTGGCTTTTCCAGCTTGCTTAGTCATTTGTGCTACCTATCAAGTGTTTCTCTGCCACCCTTGAAGTTAGACAAGGCCGTGAAACTTGTTTTGGCCAATGAAATGTGACCACAGTGATGTAGCACTTTCAGGCACAAGCTTTTAAGAAGCAGTGCATGATGGACAATGCTCTGTCTTCTTCTGTCATGACAGCAGGTGATGTTCTAGAAGGCATTTGCCTGTCACCTCACATCCCCAAGTGAAAATGACATGAAGCAGAATCTCCAACTAACCCACAGTAAAACAGTAGTATAAATGAAATATAAATCTGTTGTTAGAAGCCACTGAAATTAAAGGAGTTTTGTTACTGCAGCATAATTTGGCCCAACCTGATTGATATACCAACTCATTGTGTGATCCTGGTCAAGTCATTTTAACTAACTGGATATCAGCTCCTTCATCTGTAAACCTAAGGGATCAATTTATAACAGAGTATTTAAAACTGGGGCCCATGAATGGCCTTCGGAATGAAAATGAACCCCCTAAAATTATAGAAAAAGTTGTGTGTGTGTGTGTGTGTGTGTGTGTGTGTGTGTGTGTGTGTGTAAGAAAGAAAGAGAGACAGAGCAAGAGAAACAGAACATTCACTTTTCCGGGGAGAGGGTCCATAGCTTTTTTAGATTTCCAGAGGGTCTGTATTACAAAAAGAGGTTAAGAAGCTGGATAATCTCTGAGGACACTTCCAGCTCTCAGGTGCTTTGTAGCACCTACAGCAGGGGAAAAATAGCTAATTAGGTTCCTCTCTGATCTAGTATTTCAGGACTTGCCTACAGTCAGATTTTATTAAGGTTGTTACCAAATACGTATGTTTAAGAGTTCTGCTTAATAGGATTGCAAATATCAAAATCTCAGGAGATATTCCAAGTGAAAACGAGAAGAATCAGAGGAATTCCTTTTAACCAAAGAAGGAAAGTTCTTCAAAAGTAAAAAAACGAGCCAGATCACGTTTGGTGGGTAGTACAGAGCAGGAAGAAGAAGATGTCACTCCTCCAAGGTTATGTCACCCACATGAGTTACTGCCTGAAAAGTTGGAGTGTCATACTGTAGCTGGAGACAACAGTCTTAAATGTGAAGACTGATGGGTATGTTAGGTTAATGGACAGAGAGCCTGAGTTCTATAGTTGGGCAATCTGGGTTCAAGCCTCAAAGTTATCACTGAATTTCAACATGCTGTTGGGTCACACATAATGGCTCTCTGCCTCAGTTTTCTCATTTACAAAATAGGGAAAATAATAAGCATCTATAATAGCGAGAATCCCAGCAGCAAATGTATGCTACACTCAAACAGGGTAACTGAGGAGAGTTTGATGAAGGACTACTCACAAAGGGGAGTTCCTGGGTGGTACAAATGGGTAACAGAGCTCAGCTGGTAACCAGAAGGTTGGAGGTTTGAGTCCATCAGAGGCAACTTGGAAGAAAGGCTTGGCAATCTACATCCAAAAATCAGCCATTGAAAATCCTATGGAACACAGTTCTACTCTGACATACATGGGGTCACCATGAGTGGGAATCAACTCAATGACAACTGATGTTTATGAAGGTGTGTGCAGGGTTAAGAGAAACCAACAAAGGGTGGTGAAGCATTCTGAGACCGGTTAAAGCAAGGAGCCCTCTATTACTCCTAGATCTGACAGGACAAGGAAAGGAGATGGTTACCATAAAAAGCAGAGAGCTGTAGCTGTAAGAAAGGGCTACATAATTGGAGCTGTGGCCTCCCAGGAAAACACCAAAAAACCAAACCTATTGCCGTCGAGTTTATTCCAACTCCTAGCAACCCTATAGGACAGAGTAGAACTGTTCCATGGGGTTTCCAAGGAGCGGCTGGTGGATTTGAACTGCTGACCTTTGGGTGAACAGGCTGTACCTCTTAACCACTGCACACCCAGGCTCCAAGAGAAACACATATGTCGACAATCCCTTGCCCAGCAGGGGGAGCCAGAGGGAAAAATACCCTGACCTCCCTCTCCTCTCACCTGCCATATCCTGCTGGTGCCTCCCATTGGCCAAACCCAAGCAGAAACCAATGGGCACGGATTGATATGGTTCGTAGAAGTGAGTCTCCTGGAGCAGCAAGTAGGATGGAGAAGGGTGGAGAAAGGATATGGGGTTGGGACAGGAGATGAGCATTTCTGCTCTTGGGGTCATTGGAAAGATTCAAAGATATAACATTTGGATGCATTTAAAATGGTATATACATATTAGCTATTGTTTACTCTTTATGTAAATGAGTATCTCACACCCTTCCCTAAAAGCAGATTCTGATAGGGTCGTGTGGGGAGAGAGTGTGGGAATGGGCCCTTAGAGAGTGGGGAGGGGGCACATGGATAGAGATTCAGGGCTCAGAATGAAGCCACTTTGCCTAGGGAGGTGGGTTGTGGGGGGTGGGGCACAGTGAGAACTGCTTCTGAATGCCTGGACTTGCAATAAACCAGAAAACCAGAATATTGTACTGCAGGGACTCCCATGTTAGTCCCCAGAAAGCCATTTAAGACGGCTCAGCCCCAGAGTGCTGAGATACCAGCCCTTCAGTGGCTCTTCTCGCTGCTACCCCAAGCAGCTTCTGTTTTCTGATTGCTGAGGAGAGATGTCATTCTAAGCAACAAGACCTAAAATTGAATCTGCTTCTTCTGTACATACCCAGGAGGTATATTTTCTTCTAGGTGCCAAAATACAGCCTGCCTGTTCAAAATGCAGCCCTGAACTGTTTGGACTGCATGGTACACGGTGGCAGTTTTCACATTAAATTACTCTGAAGCTGTTCACTCACTAATAGGCTTACACATATACTTAGCCCAGAGGGCAGTGGTGGTTCAGTGGTAGAATTCTCGCTTTCCATATGGATGACCTAGGTTCAATTTCTGGCCAATGCACCTCATGCACAGCCACAACCTGTCTGTCAGTGGAGGCTTGTGTGTTGCTATGATGCTAAACAGGTTTCAGCAGAGCTTCTAGACTAAGATGGACTAGGAAGAAAGGCCTGGTGATCTACTTCTGAAAAACCAACTAATGAAAATCCTATGGATCACAGCAGTCCAATATCATGGTGCATGAGGTCCCCATGAGTTGGGGCCCACTCCACAGCAGGTAACAACAAGAATACTTAGCTCAAGAGTGAGATGAAAAGCTTGGACAGATTTTAGTTCATCATTTTCTCACTGCTCTACAAGGGTAGCTTATCCCCAGAGGAAAGACGTGGGGCTATAATGTCAGAAAATTGCAACTCTTCTATTCTATTGAGAGCACTGACCAGAGGAGTATGGCCAATGTTTTGACCTACCCACTTCCATTCTTCCTTCTCCTTGAAGGAAATGCCCCACTTTCATTGGCTGACAACACCTGGGTGGGATTGTGGACATGTGACCTGAGCTAGACCAATCAGCTTCTCTTCCCTGGAAATTTGAGTCTTCAAGGGAGTGACCCAAATCTGGGAAAATAAGAGTCCTTGGGTGGAGCAAATGGGTAAGAGCTGGACTACTAACCAAAAGGTTGGTAGTTCAAACCCACCCAGAGGTGCTTCTGAATTAAGGCTTGACAGTCTGCTTCCAAAAGGTCACAGCCTGAAAACACTATGGAGTGCAGTTCTACTCTGCACACATGGGTTTGCCATGACTTCACAGCAACTAATAGCGGAAAATCCCATTGGTGGCACCCTCAATACACTGCCCATTTATTCCCGCCTCCTACGGATCCCCAAAGGTCTGGTTGTGTGGCATTTCCTTTCATTCCCTGAGCTGCCCTGTATCCTTTTAATTCATTATTGTTTGAATTAAATGAGTTAGCAAGACAAGACCACAAAGGGAAAGTCCAAGTCTTAGGATTGACCAGAATGATGATTTGGACAAGGTTTTAGATTGCTTTCACTTTGGTTTACCCCAAAACCAGCAAACAAGCCACACAAATGATATACACCAGATAAGAATCCATGTGAGTGAGTACACTCTAGTTCTTCACAGAGGCAAGGCTGAGGTTCAGAGGTCAGAGCATCCCGTGAAAATTGAGGAATCCACAAGTGTGAGGATCTCAAAGCCACAGAAACCTGCCTTTAATACTTCAGGCTGGGGCAAGGGCCAAGTCAGCATTCAAGGGCCCAACTACTGCTACATAAGAACAATTTTGCTACACCACAGTTGTGTATTTCCTATAGGCTTATATTTAGCCTGTGATAGGCTTGGACATGTGTAACCTAGTGTCTGAACTCATCTAACATCAAGGGGAGGGATGAGAATCAAGATCAGCACAAAGCTGATTCCTGTGAGGTGGAGGTCAGACATACCTCCACTCTCCAACTTTTTCACCATTTCTGACACCAGCCACCCCCACCATGGCACACTCTAGTTCTCTCCTGGGTTCAATAATTCATGGCAATGGCCACACAGAACTCACAGACCATACTTATGATTATGAGGTTTATTAGGGAAGTAATACGCTACAACTTAGATCAGAATCAACTTGGAAGTAACAGGATACAACTCAGGAGACAGGGTATAGTTTATTCTCGCCTATGCCTGCAGGCAGGGCCTTCTCTCAACTGTGCCAGCCAGTGGCCCTTCTCTTGGTGGTGCCAGCCAATGGCCTCTGCCACTGGGCCCCTCTCAGCCTCTCCCCTGCTTGGGCAAGTGTTACAGCTCTTTAGATCTGCCAGCAAGCCTCCTGCCCAAAGGCACTCAGCTCTCTGTCTCTCCGTGGGCCAGCAAGCCCACCACACCACCTCCACCAGTCTCCTGGTTCCTGCTGCTCATACAACTGCACTGTTTCTCTGCCACTGGGCTCCGCCATGCTTGCCGCTGCTTCTTACAGTCTTCAGTGTTACAGTTCTCACTTCTGGGTCTAAGAGGTTCTCATCACAGGGACCCCAGGTCCAAGGTATGTGCTCTGCTCCACAGTCTTCTTGATGGTAGTAAGGCCCCCCTCAACCTCTGTGGAATTGGCCCTTATATTCAATTTCAAGGCACGGCCCTCCCAGCCAGACCATGAACTGACCAATCCCCTCGGTAGACAACAATCATTAGATTTGCATATAATCGACCAATTCCCACAAGGTCACTTAATCCTGTTGGGTGGTGTTATACATCCTATTTTTTTGCATGTAAACTAACCAATCCCTTTGCAAGATTGTGGCCTAGACAATCATTTCTGGCAGAATTATAAACCCAAGGCCAGAAAGACCATATACAAGAGAAACCCATTTCACATCACCATGCCATATCACTCTTCACCAAAGCTGGCCAAAAGAAAGGGAAGCTTTTTTAAGTGGTTCAGCATAAATCCCGCTAACATGGTATCCATCTCAACCTTCCTGAAATTATAGCCAAACATCCTGGCAGATACAGCTGATGAATTCTAGCTCCTCCATAATCTGACTCTGACTTCCTTCCCTCCTTATTACCTCCTATTCCCTTTCACCCACTCTATAGGATTACTATGGGAAAAACACACGTATGTGCATGATTGCTAATCCTTTAACAACTCACTAGGGTCAATATTATTTTCCCATTTTTTTAGATGAAGAAATAAACACTGAGATAAGTGAACTTAACTTGCCCAACACCACAGAGCTCTTATGCTGCAGAGCAAAAATTCAAACCCAGATCTGTTTGACTTAAGGGCCCCCCATACCACACTTCCAGGCTTTTGGTCCCAGCCTTGATTCTAATAATTTTGTACCCTTGGACAAGTCACTCACCTCTCTGGGTCCCTTGCTGTCCTTTGGGAAGGACATAATCATACTTTTCACAAGATTACTGAAAAGGGGAGGCGGGGCCAAGATGATGGAGTAGTCAGATGCTTCCGGTGGACCTCTTACAACAAAGACCCAAAAAAATAAGTGAATCGATTATCTATGACAATCCGGAAGCCCTGAACATCAAAGACAAAGTTGAGGAACCGGACTGAGTGGCAGGGGGAAGGAGAGACGGTTTGGAAGCAGAGAGGAGTTGCCAGACCTGACCGAGAGACAGCCTGAGCCCTTCAGGCCTGATCAGCTCATGGCTGAGTGGTGAGGCAGGCAAGCAGTGGTGCTCAGGAGGTGTCTCCCACACCGAGAGAGATCCAGCAGCAGAGAGTCTACTTGGCCACCTAGAACCAGTGAGAAGCACCCCTCAATCAGCGAAAGATAAGTACTTGCATCTGGCCTACCACACGGATCAGAAACACCCCACACCCCAGGGAAAAACCTCTGTCCCATTTACCTCCCTGCTCCCTGCTGTGCACTGGGTCCCGGACTGGCTTCAGCAATTGCTGAGTCCCCTGGGCTGGAAGTAGGATCCGTCACATGCCCTGAGCCATTCTCCTCTCCTTGGAGAGTGAACAAATTAACAAATGGGAAAAAATAAACTGCTGGCTCTCCTAAGCCAGGAACTCAGTGTAGGCACAGCTCCTTTGCCTAGGCACAGGCAATAACGGATCAATAGACTTTGAGTGCCTTTCTCCCTGCATAGACTTGTGTGGGATCATTTCAACAGTGTAGGCCCTCATTACCACAGTACAGCAGGGTATATACCGGAAGTCTAACTTGAACTGTTTCAGCTGTGAAGTGACATGTTCGTGACATTTGACACTGCTCTGCCCATTAAGCAGGGTCTTCACCTACCTGCATCATGGGCTGAGAACTGGTGGCTCCAACCACGCCACCTAGCCAACTGCAATAGGGGCTCAAGAATAAAAGGTGCTCCTCAGTCCTTACAGCCAACAGCATTGGGTGCTCATAGTCTGGCTGCAAAACCCACCCAACTACCTGCTTTAGGGAACAAGGACACGCCTTCCTCCTGGACACTCGGGGGCAGCCCTCAGTCTCCTGCCTTGCTCAGAGTGTGTCCCCGTGCTGCAGCCAGATGCCTGTGCCTGCACCAATCACCCATGCCTGTCTAAGACTGTAGGTGAGAGCCTGCACTATACAAATGGTGTATCTACCTGGGCACCTGAGCTGAATCCATACAGGAGGAGTGGGCAGACTCCTGAGCTCACATACCTAGTAACAGATCTAACCACATGGTGAGGACATTAGAGCTTCAAAGGTGCCAATAATCGAACTAGCTCACATGAGCGGCCTATTTGGGCATATCAAAACAAAACAAGAAGCTAGGACACAGTAAGCAAGCATAAAATAAATAAATATAATAACATATTGATGGCTTGGAGACAGCAGTCTATATCAAATCACATAAAGAGGTAGTCCATGATGGCTTCAATAAGCTCACAAAATAAAGAATCTAGAAATTTTCCAGAAGAGGAAAATTTCTTGGAATTACCAGAGGCAGAATACAAAAGATTAATATTTTCTCTTCAAGAAATTAGGAAGGAAATAAGGCAAAATGCAGAACATGCAATAGAGGAAATTAAAAAGATTAGAGAAGAGCATAATGACAAATTTAACAGGCTGTGAGAATCCATAGAGAGACAGCAATCAGAAATCCACAAGATAAACAATAAAATTTCAGAATTAGACAACTCAATAGAAAGTCATAGGAGCAGAATTGAGACAGTAGAAGTCAGAATTAGTGACACTGAAGATAAAGCACTTGACACCAACTTATTTGAGGAAAAATCAGATAAAAGATTAGAAAAAATGAAGGAACCCTAAGA
>NW_004443974.1:18507019-18508634 GCF_000243295.1 Trichechus manatus latirostris | reverse complement strand
CAAGATATCTATCCAAGATGCTCATTTAACCCCACATAAGGTAGATCCCAAAAGAAAGTCACCAAGACATATTATAATCAAACTTGCCAAAACCAAAGAGAAAGAGAGAATTTTAAGATCGCCAAGGGATAAACGAAAAGTCACCTACAAAGGAGGGTCAATAAGAATAAGCTCAGACTAGTCAGTAGAAACTATGCAAGCAAGAAGGCAATGGGATGACATACATAAAGCCTTGAAGGAAAAAAACTGCCAGCCAAGAATTATACATCCAGCAAAACTGTCTCAAATATGATGGTGAAATTAGAACATTTCCAGATAAACAGAAGTTTAGGGAATTTGCAAAAACCAAACCAAAATTACGAGAAATACTAAACGGAGTCCTCTGGTTAGAAAATCAATAATATGAGATAACAACCCAAGACTAGAACACAGGACAGAGCAACCAGATATCAACCCAAATAGGAAAGTCACAAAGAGTACTGAAACGAGATGAATGGGGAATAGATGAAAATATTAGGTTAGGTGACAGAGTGATTTCTAATCACTGCGAAACTAGCTCTATTATTTTTGCATTTTGCAATGGATACTTTGTTTTGTTTTTTTTTTTCTACTCAAACATTCTATTTTTGGTTTGAATTTGGAATCTACTATCTACTCGTAAGCCAACGAAAGGACCTGGAGGGAGGAAGGAGGAGTGTGTAGTTATCTATTTTCTCTTGCTGTGCATTTACGTACTTTTTTCTACATTTGCTCTTCAAGGCTTAGTTAGTAGGTCTCAGTGGCAGCTTCTCTTTTCAAATTCCTCCTAATTTGATAGTAAGTTGCTGGAATCACCATCATCATTAGCCTCAGTTATTTAATGCTGGCTTAACCACTCATCTTAACCCCTGAAGTGGCCAGAAACCTAGTAATAGGGGTTCTTTTTCTTATTTCCTAGATCACAAGTGTGTTCAGGTAGCCAGGATCAGCAGGATAGAAAGGCAAGCTTCTGTGACCCAAGAGCCAAGCTGCATCAGAGAACCCGACCTTCTCTCCAGAACAAAATTTTAAATCAGTCAACCCTGCAGCAAAGCCTTTCTTCCGCCCCCAAAGTATTGGTCTTCATCTCAGACAATGGAAATAATTGGATTTCTGTATGAGCCCTGATCTACTGCTGCCCGCTGCCTGGCTGTAAAACCATTAACTCCTCGTGGAGCATTTTATCTCTGGAGATAAAATGAGGGGGAAGAGGTAAAAAGGAGAAACACATCACTCAGGGCCAAGTGAAAGGGAAGCGTTTTTAAGTGGTGCAATGTAAATCCCACTAACACGGTATCCATCTCCCTGGTCTGAAATTATGGCCAACATTCAAGGATATAAGCCAGGGAACTTGGAACTGAGCAGATTTCTGCTTTCAAGTGCAACCCATACATCACCCAGTGCTCACAGGGAAAGGCTCTGGGAATTCCAGTGCAAGCTACATCTTTCCTTCCTTTTTTTTTTTTAATATATATTTTATTGTACTTCAGGTGAAGGCTTACATAACAAATAGTTTCTCATGAAACAGTAGTACACATGTTGTTTTATGACATTGGTTAACAACCCCACAACATATTAACCTTCTAACTTCTCAACC
>NW_004443974.1:18490578-18499594 GCF_000243295.1 Trichechus manatus latirostris | reverse complement strand
TGGGTGAAGAAGGGTAGAGAGTGGGAAAGCGTATATCACAAATTGCCGGCGCTCTGCAGCCCCTCAGAAAGAAGCAAAGATGGCGCACAGAGTGAGGCACTCGAGCGAAAGGAGCGGGAGATGGCGAGAGGCAAGGAAGAAATCAAAAGAAGCAGAAAAAAGCAACCCCAGCAGCCAACAAATGGCACCCAGAGAGCCGCCCGCTTGGGTGTGTGCAATCCAAGCAGCCGGCGCTTCCCGGTCAAGAGACCGTGGCCGCAGGAAGCAGAGGAGGCTGAGCTGGGGCGAAGAGGGGTGGGGGGTGGGAAAGTGCACACCACAAATTACCAGTTGTTTTGTCTCCCGCTGGATGCACCGTGAGGCTGCTTTCTCGTACCCCCATTTGCTGGTCTCCAATAGGAGTCCAAGATGGTGGCGCACTGCGTTAGCTGGTAGGGGACCTCTGCATGAATCTCTCCTTGCTCTCTGTTCTCTGTCAGTTTTCTCACTCCATTTGGTGGTTGGCTGAGTTCTTTATCTCTTCATTTGTTGTTTTAGGGTTTCAGGATTGTTGTATTCTCTGTTTGGCTTAGTTTTTTGGATCTTTGCTGTGGAGGGACAGCGTGGTGCTTCTGCCTAGAGCGCCATTTTGCTGGAACTCCTCTTTCCTTCCTTTTGACTTTTGGCTCTCACGTCCTTCTACAAGAGGTTATCACCCACCAAATGAGAGATGAAGCCAGTCACTCCACTTCCTTTTCCTGTGTTTGCCCCTCTACACAACGGGCTTTAAATGTCATGGGTTCCTCTCCCAGGTCCATGTGAATCAATCACCTACTGCAGAGAAGATAGAGGATAAAAAAAGGCAAAGGCAGACACAACAGAAACTCTGCCTCCTGGAAGTCTCCAATTGAGCTTTTTGAATTAATTCATAAAAAGGGTTCTAGGTTAATGGCAAACACTGATCAATAGATAGGAGTATGCTGAATGTATACCCCTGTCCTGGAAATTATTCATCAGAGACTCTCACCAAGGATTTCATTGCAGTTATTTGGAATTTCATTATATGTAGAAACAAGGCTCAATAACAATTAGCTCTTCCCTTCTGTTTAATGATTTAAGGTTCAGTCAGATTTCAGTCTGATGAGACAATTTCAGAGGGTGTGGCTAGTTATGGGTACTGCTCCAAAGTCTCTTGGAGTCTCCCTTGACATTCCCTGTGCAATGCAAACTTGAGTTGCATGAAGCTGGGATTTCTCTCTCAAAAGGGAATATGCCTGTCTTGGATTGAATTGTGTCTCCCAAAATATATGTCAACTTGCTAGACTATGATTCCCAGTATTGTGTGGTTGTCCTCCATTTCGTAATCTGATTATCTTCCATTTTGTGATGTGTTATAAATCTTAGCCTCTATACCTGTGGTTATGGTCCCATTTGGGAGTGAGCTGTGCTTTATGTTAATGAGGCAGGATTAGGTCATTTTAAAGTGGATGAGGTTATGTTTGTTATGTTAATAAGACAGGATTAGGGTGGGATGCAACACGCTCACTCAGGTCACAGCCTCGATCTGACTGATGTAAGGGGAGTTTTCCTGGGATATGGCCTGCATCACCTTTTATCTTACAAGAGATAAAAGAAGAGAGAAGAGAGAAGAGAGACCTGACTATCACAAAGAAAGAAGAGCTGGGAGTGGACTGTGTCCTTTGGACCCAGGGTCCCTGCACTGAGAACCTCATAGACCAGGGCAAGACTGATGCCAAGACACACAGAGATCTCCAAGGAATGCCAGGCCCACAGATGTTGAAAGGAGACAAGGACCTTCCCCAGGGTCGACAGAGAGAGAAAGCCTTCCCCTAGAGCTGGCACTCTGAATTCAGAATTCAGACTTCTAGCCTCCTAAACTGTGAGAGAATAAATTTCTGTTTGTTAAAGCCATTCACTTGTGGTATTTCTGTTATAGCAGCACTAGATAACTAAGACAATGCCGTTACAAGCAATAGACCCCTACCTCCAGAAAAAAATAAGCTAAAGTTTGAGCAAAAAGTAAAGTTTGAGAGGTATCTTTGAGAGTGTCCCATTGTCCTAATCCTTACTTTGCTGCATAATCCTCGAAATTTAGAGATAGTTTCTTGTCACTTGCTTTCAACATTAGTTTTCAACCTCTCTTGGTTAAACAATTGAGGTTAGCACCTCTGTTTGAACAGCTGCTAACCATTACCAGAGGAACTATTCCTCTCTGCACCTGGAGGGACCCTGATGAACAAGCTTAAATCCCCCTTTTTCCCCTCTATCAGAGTTGGTTGACCTTGCATCCTGTTGCTCAACTTTTCCTGTTAATTTCTGAAAAAAATTTCCAGATTTCACTTGGCAGGTTCTCACAAGAAAAGTGGGTCTTGGAGTTTTTTGAATTTAAGGAATTAGGGGGCAAGGGAGCTTGTAGTTGAAGAAGATCTTGGAAGCCAGCCTCCAAATGACTGTTCCCTATGACGTTAGCAAGCACCGGTCACCATTAGGGAGTTCTCATAATCGCTATGAAAAGAAGGAACCACAAATTCGTATATCAGCCAGGAAATAAGTAGGTTAAGTTTGGGCAGATGGTTAACATTAAGGGGAAGGAGATCCAGATCCATGATTTTCTTTTTCCTTAACAGCAATATCAACAAAACACAGCAACCCTTCTCGGGCATCTGAGGCTAAGAGCTCCACAGTATTCATCTTTAGGCTTAGGTCATGGCTAATTTCTATTGGTCAACTATTGTTTATTGACCATCACCGCATGGCTAGATTGTTCCTAGGATGAGACTTTTTTTTTTTTTTTTTTTTTTTTTTTGGTGCCTGATGGGTTGTTTTATTCAATTGCTGGCTTCTACGTTCACGAGAGTCATTAAAATTGTTTCCTGAGTCTGGCGAAGTGAAACATCACACTTTGGCTTGCACTTTTCCCTCCAAAGCTAGTTACTGTTTTTATAGTGTCCTGTCTGATTTATAAAGTGAACAGTTACGCACAAACAGTGCTAGGCTGATAGTAGTCTTTTTATCCCCAGCAGACTACTGTTGTTGTTGTTGTGTGCCATCGAGTCAATTCCAACACATAGCGACTCTACATGACAGTGTAGAACTTCCCCATAGGGTTTCCTAGGCTGTAAGCAGATTGCCATATCTTCTCTCCCCCAGAGTGGCTGGTGGGTTTGAACCACTAACCTTTTGGCTAGCAGACGAATGCTTAACTATTGCGCCACCAGGGGTCCTTAACAGTCTACAAATCTGCTGATTTTTGTTGGGCTTTAGCAGTTTGATGAAATAATCCAAATCTATTGAAGGAATGAAGAGCATTCCAGACTATTTTTTGCTTTCTCTCCCTGTGTGGGTACTTGGGATCGTGTAGAAAGGGGAGACACCACTAGTTTTTAATGATGGGATTAAAAAGGAGTGGAGGGAACTCATTCACCCCTTTATGCCAACTTCCAAGCCCAACTCTGAAGTGAAAGGCAACTTCAATGCCATTTTTTTCAATCTAGATTTGCCAAATGATGAGTAGTATCCCCCTGAAGTTTGCATTAAAAGAAAGTTATCGGCCAGGGAATCATGAAGCATTAAACCTTTCACCTAAGTCCGTTAGGCATCTACATCTCTACCTGGATGCCACATAAGTACAGTGGAGTCCAATCATACACACACTGAATATGTGGCATAACTCCACAATGCCCACTTTTCAAAAATGCAGACACCACTGTTACCACTCCTACACACACAGAGAGAAGTATAATGTTTGATACAACATGTCCCCTAAGCATAAGCCAACAACTCATCTGTGCTCAGCTTTAAGAGACTGGCCAATCCCGATGCAACTGAAATCATTTATTGAGAGACACTGAGATTTAAGGGACTTAAAAAGTGATTTTTGTCTAGATTAGATTCCTGCCTTAATGCCTTTGGAACCTAACTCCAAGTAATTTGAGGCTCCCTTGTACCCCAAAACTGAATGCATTGATGTCTGAAGCTAACTGGCTTTCCTATCGTGCTTCACTATTTCATCCTAGGTGCCGCCGTTTTCCCAATCACACAGGCTTGGAAACTTAGAATCATCATTAACTTACCATACTCCTTTATCAACAATACTTAGTTTTAGAACATGCACTACTTGCAAAAGACTGTACTCGATGCTGTGGGAGATAAAAAGACATATGTAAAATAGCCCTGACCTCAGTAAGCCTGAAATTGAATAGACTAAAACATGTGTATACGTGAAAAGTTAGTTAACAATACAAGGAAATATAAGTGTAAAAATAAGTATGGAAATCACTCTAGGCTTGGGTGTTCAGGGGGAAGACCTCAGGCAAGAAGGCAACCAATGGAGAACCATGCAGACACCACCCTGCAACCACAATGGGAGAAAACATTCAGGAAATACACATAAAAGAGACCAGGTGAGAACCCGTTCAGAGGCCAGCTAAGCAGCAAGGCCTCTGGAGTTTGCCTTCATCATACTCTGTGCAGCTGTTTCTCCCCTTCTGTAATTTTTACTGCTCACACATTGCAGGTTTGAACTCTAATAGTAGCTGATTGGTAGTATTTGCTAAGCACCACTATATTCCAGGAACTTTTCTAAGTATACGAGTCCCTGGGTGGTGTAAAGGGTTAAGCGCTTAGCTACTTACCAAAAGGTTGGCAGCTTGAGTCCACCCAGAAGTGCCTCAAAAGAAAGGCCTGGTGATCTGCTTCTGAAAAATCAGCCACAGAAAACCCTGTGGAGCACAGTTCTACTCTGTAACACATGGGGTCGCCATGAATAGGAATCAACTCGATGGCAACTGGTTGGTCCTAAGCACTGCACACATTCTGGTTTATTTAATTCTCATAACAACTTTATAAGGCAGATACTATTATTATCCACACTTTATATATGAAGAAACAGAGGCACAGAGAGGTAAAGAAACTTGGCCAAGGTTAAAGTCCAGGATGCTAAAGACCAGGTTCCATCCCAGTTGTGGCTGCAGTTTCTGAGCACTTACCCACAATACTGTATCATTTCAAATGTCAGCTCTAACCTCAAACACAACTCTCATCCACCGTCTCTTGCTTAGGAATGCTTCGACTTTCCTTCCTGCCTAAAAGATAAGACTCATAATCTTTAGGTGGGAACTCAAGGGCCCAGTTTCTGCACTCTGCCTTAGCCTATCCTGCCAACATGGTTCTCCTCACGTCTTCTCCAGTGAGGGCCCTCCACTGTAATCAGGCTGCTCACATCCTGTGCATTCACATCTCAGGACCCACAATCACAGATATGGCTTCTGGAGCCCTTCCAGTTACACCCCGCTTGTGTGGTGAACGAGTTCTGAGGACAACCTGTTCCTTTGCCTTTTCCAGCTTCTAGAGGCTGCCCACCATTGCCTCATAGCCATAATAATAGTAAATGAGAGACTAACTCTGTGTTTATTTACACTTACTCCTGGTGATCATCTACTCTTCTAAGTGCTTGCGAACTACATGTTTCACAACTGTTACGGATTGAATCGTGTCCCCCCAAAATACGTGTTGAAATCCTAACTCCTGTACCTGTAAATATGATCCTATTTGGACATAGGGGTTTTCTTTTGTTATGTTAATGAGGTCATAGCAGAGTAGGGTGGATCCTAAACCTAACCACTTCTGAGTTATAAAAAGAGCAGAATAGACATAGGGACACATAGCGGGGAAGACAGACGCCATGTAAGGATCCATCTACAAGCAAAGAAAAAGGATTGCTGGCAGACACCAGAAACTAGGAGAGGGGCTCACAGAAGGAATCACCATGACTGAGACCCTGATTTGAATTTTTAGCCTCCAGAATTGTGAGAAAATAAATTTCTGTTCTTTCAAACCACCCACTCATGGTATTTCTGATAAGACAGTACTAAGTAACTGAGACAGTAATCCAACCCAAAATTTCACCAATAATTAACATCAAGTTTATGTTTCCTAGAATACCATTTATAAACTTAGCACAGGCCCACCCCCATCCCTTAGTACCTTTCCTCTTGACAATAGTTTTCCAAACCTGAAGCAGTGATGTATACACGTTTCCTATTGTTGCTGTAACAATTACCACAGACTTACTGGCTTAAAACAACACAAACTTATTATCTTTCAATTCTGGAGGTGAGGAATCTGAAAATGGGTCTTAAGAAGCTAAAACCAAGATGTCGGCAGGGCGGTGTTCCTTCTGGAGGCTCTGGAGAGAACTGGCTCCTTCACCTTTTCCAGCTGTTAGAGGCTGCCCACATTACTTGCCTCATAGTCCCCCGTCATCAATCACATCGCTCTGACCATTTTTTTCCATCATCATATCTCTTATCTCCTTCTCTGACTCTCCTGTGATTACATTGGGCCCATCTGGATAATCTGGGATAAACTTTCCATCTCAATATCTTTAACTTAGTCACAAGTGCAACGTCCGTTTTGTCATGTAAGGTAACATATGCACAGATTTCAGGGATTAGCACTCGGACATCTTGGTGGGGGCAATATTCTGCCTAGTAGGATCCCAGTACCATCACATCAGCAAGTTGCCTCAATATCTTTGGATATAATTCATTTGGCTTAATTACTGAAATGCATTTTAGTGGACTAATACATCACTATCATTTTATCCTCTTGAAATACAGTTCTTTCTGACGTACTAGCCTTTCCATGTTGAAAATTCTTTTCCTTAACAGGGGAAAGAAAAGTAAAAATAGCATTTGAGTGATTCTGCTTATTCTGTCGTCTGTTAACTTGATACGATTTTCCCCAAACAATTATATCTCCCTTCTTTGCTCATCTGCTTGCTTTAAAAAAACAGATAAAAAAATAAACTTTTGAGTTTTAACATTCTTCTCAAGTCTGAACTCACTCACAGCTAGGTTTCGGGATGCTTCGTCTCCACAGGTTTGTGCCATGTCCATGGTCTTAAACTCATCTTTGACTATGTACCCTTCCTCCCAGATTCTGTTTTTGTTCTTTCTAAATCTGGCTTAGGATAATTCCTTGAGACTCTCAGTTTCTTTAATGTCTCTTCAATTTCCATCTCATTAGGATTATCCAAGATTACAGAGTAAACATTCCTTCTTTTTTTTTTTTTTGAAACTACTTATCCTTCTTAAGTGATAGCCTCTTTGAAAACACTGACCAGGTCCTCATATCTTACCTTTCTCTGAGTAAAAGAAAAAAAAAAATCCAATGGGTGTGTCTGAACATGCCCTCCCTTTCTCTGCCATTATGAATTCCAAGGTGACTCAGTCACTTCCTCCCATGTTTCCCATAACTTCTGTTCCACCAACTGGCTTTTCCTTTTTGGTCAGAATTAAGTGGAAGCTCTGTTCATTTAATCCTCTAATCAGCTGCTCCACTTTTAGCGCAGGAACCTCCCAGCAGATGTCCAGAGAGTTAAGTCATGACATCACCTTATCACTATTACAGGGCCAAGCAGTCCTTGCCCCATCTCCACTTCTCTGTGCCCTTTCATCTCAGCCCACATGCTTCCACCCACAGGTCTGTGGTTTTCCACATGGTACTTTGTTAACATTGAGTGCTCTGACTTGAGTGGGCAGGCTGAGGCTGAGACTGGTGAGAGCACCAGCTAGACACGGGTCTAGGCATGGTTCAGTAAGTGGGATCCAAACCAATCTGCAGGTCCTGGAAGTAACCAAGCAAAGAACAAACCCTCTGATTTAGTTTAGGGTAGCCATGTGGTTTTAGGGAAGCTGACTCCACTCAAATTATAAGAGTAGAATGTGTGACTGAGGCCATGGCAATCACTGCATTTCACTCCGTAACCACAGTGATTGGGTCCAAAGTGAGCACACAACCTAAGTTGGACCAATTAGAGTAAACCTCAGCACTTTTGCTGTGGTTGAAGTGATGAAGATTCTCTTACCTCTGGAGGTGAAAAAGAAAGCTCATAGATCAGGGAGCTTTGGTAGCCATCCTGGGATCAAAAGAAGAGTTAATTTTGGATAAAGCTGGAACCGTGGAAGGGGAACAGACAAAATGAAAGAAGTCAGGTTCTCGATGACATCATTGAGCTACCAAACCAAGCCTTCCCTGTGGCCAACCCTTCCTGAGGGTTTTCAGTTTCTTTAGTGATTAAGCCCATATGAATTGGAGCTTCCATTCAAAATCTGTCCCTCCATTTCATAACCAGCTCTGAAATTCTGTTCCACCAAGTCTCAACAATAACCATGAAATTGGGTTAAAAATGTTAACTTTACCTTGTTTGTTTTTGTTAATTACCAATATTCTATGTGTTAATCCTGGGCAAAAAAAACCCATATATTTTTAATAAAAAAAAGAGACCTGGGAAAATTTGTAAATTTGAAAACACCAGTGGAGAGGGACAGAATAAAGTTTCAAGATACACAGGCTTATTTAATATTTAATACAGTGTATTTATGCATAGGTGTCAGGAACTAGCATTGGCTAGGAGGAGGGCTAGAGTTTTGTTTTTGTTTTTTTTGTTGTTGTTTATTGTTGTAGTTTAAGTGAAAGTTTACATCTCAAGTTAGTCTCTTATACAAAACTTTATACATGCATTGTTATGTGACCCTAATTGCTTTCCCTGTACTGTGGCAGCACACTCCTCCCTTCCACCCCTGATTTCCCATGTCCATTCAACCAGCTCCTAACCCTCTCTGACTTCTCAACTCACCTCCGGACAGAAGCTGCCCATTTAGACCCATATATCTACTTGAGCTAAGAAGCACACTCTTCACGAGCATCATCTTATGTCCCACAGTTCAGTCCAATCTTTGTCTGAAGAGTTGGCCTCAGAATTGTTTTAGTTCTGGGCTGATAGAGAATCCAGGGGCCATGCTTTCCGGGGTTCCTCCAGTCTCAGTCAGGCCGTTAAGTTCAGTCTTTTTAATGGAATTTGAGTTCTGCACCCCACCCTTCTCCTGCTCCATCAGGGACTCTCTGTTGTGTTCCCTGTCAGGGCAGTCCTTGGTGGTAGCCAGGCACCATCTAGTTCTTCTGGTCTCAGGCTGATGAAGTCTCTGGTTTATGTGGCCCTTTCTGTCTCTTG
>NW_004443974.1:18443353-18490035 GCF_000243295.1 Trichechus manatus latirostris | reverse complement strand
AATCGATTTCCAAAGTGGTTGTACCATTTTACTTTCCCACCAACAGTATATAAGTGTTCCAGTCTCTCCACAACCTCTCCAGCATTTATTGTTTTGTGTTTTTTGGATTAATGCTAGCCTTGTTGGTGTGAGATGATATCTCATTGTAGTTTTGATCTGCATTTCTCTAATGGCTAATGATTGTGAGCATTTCTTCATGTATCTGGTAGCCACCCGAATATCTTCTTTGGCAAAGTGCCTGTTCATATCCTTTGCTCATTTTTTAATTGGGTTATTTGTCTTTTTGTTGTTGAGGTTTTGCAGTATCTTATAGATTTTAGAGATTAGACACTGATCGGCTTTATCATAGCAAAAAATTTTTTCCTAGTCTGTAGGTTGTCTTTTTTACTCTTTTTGTGAAGTCTTTTGATGAGCATAAGTGCTTGATTTTTAGGAGCTCCCCGTTATCTAGTCTCTCTTCTGGTGCTTGTGCATTGTTATTTATGGTTCGTATTGCGTTAATGCCATGTAGTAGGGCTCCTAGAGTTGTGAGGGCTAGAATTTTGGCTGAGATAGAAAGGAGACTTGAGAAGACAGAGGCATACCTCGGAGATACTGCGGGTTCAGTTCCAGACCACTACAATAAAGCGAATGTCACAATCAAGTGAGTCACATGAATTTTTTGGTTTCCCAGTGCATGTAAAAGTTATGTTTACACTATACTGTAGTTTATTAAGTGTGCAATAGCATTATGTCTAAAAAAACAATGTACATACTTTAGTTAAAAAATACTTTATTACTAAAAAAAGCTAATCATCATCTGAGCCTTCAGGGAGTTCATAATCTTTTTGCTGGTGGAGGGTCTTGCCTCATTGTTGGTGGCTGCTGACTAATCAAGGTGATGGTTGCTTGAAGGCTGGGGTAATGTGGCAATCTCTTAAAATAAGACAACAATGAAGTTTGCCACATCAATTGACTCTTCCTTTCATGAAAGATTTCTCTGTAGCATATGATGATGTTTGATGGCATTTTACTCATAGTAGAACTTCTTTCAAAATTTGGAGTCAGTCCTCTCAAACCCTGCTGCTGCTTAATTAACTAAGTTTATGTAATATTCTAAATCTTTGTTGTCGTTTCAACAGTGTTCACAGCATCTTCACCAGGAGTATATTCCATCTCTTTGCTCATTCACAAGAAGCAACTCCTCATCCATGAAAAGTTTTTTCATGAGATTGCAGCAGTTTAGTCACATCTTCAGGCTCCACTTCTAAGTCTAATTCTCTTGCTATTTTCACCACATCTGCAGTTACTTCCTCCACTGAAGTCTTGAACCCCTCAAAGTCATCCATGAGGGTTGGAATCAACTTCTTCCAAACTCCTGTTAATGTTGATATTTTGACCTCCTACTATGAGTCACAAATGTTCTTAATGGCATCTAGAATGGTGAATCCTTTCCAGAAGGTTTTTGATTCACTTTGCTCAGATCCATCAGAGGAATCACTGTCTATGGCAGCTTTGGCTTTATGAAATGTATTTCTTAAATAATAAGACTTGAAAGTCAAAATTACTCCTTGATCCCTGGGCAGCAGAATGAATGTTGTTGTTAGCAGGCATGAAACAACATTAATCTTCCTGTACATCTCCATCAGAGCTCTTGGGTGACCAGGAGCATTGTCAATGAGCAGTAATATTTTGAAAGGAATATTTTTTTCTGAGCTGTAGTTCTCAACAGTGGGCTTAAAATATTCAGTAAACATGTTGTAAACAGATGTGCTGTCATCCAGGCTTTGTTGTTCCATTTATAGAGCACAGGCAGAGTAGATTTAGCATAATTCTTAAGGGCCCTCGGATTTTTGGAATGGTAAATGAGCACTGGCTTCAACTTAAAGTCACCAGCTGCATTAGCATCTAACAAGAGAGTTAGCCTGTCCTTTGAAGCTTTGAAGCCAGGCATTGACTTCTCCTCTCTAGCTATAAAAGTCCTAGATGGCATCTTCCAATATAAGGCTGTTTTGTCTACATTTAAAATCTGTTGTTTAGTGTAGTCACCGTCATCAATTATTTTAGCTGTTAGGTAGCTTCTGGATAACTTGCTGCAGCTTCTACATCAGCACTTGCTGCTTCACCTGCACTTTTGTGTTATAGAGATGACTTATTTCCTTAAACCTCATGAACCAACCTCTGCTAGCTTCAAACTTTTCTTCTGCTGCTTCCTCACCTCTCTCAGCCTTCACAGAATTGAAGAGAGTTAGGACCTTGCTCTGGATTAAGCTCTGGCTTAAGGCAGTTGTTGTGGCTGGTTTGATTTTCTATCCAGATCACTAAAACTTTCCATATCAGCAATAAAGCTGTTTCACTGTCTTATCATTCAGGTGTTCACTGGAGTAGCACTTTTCATTTCCTTCAAGAACTTTTCCTTTGCCTTCACAACTTGACTAACTGGCGCAAGAGGCCTAGCTTTCGGATTATCTCGGCTTTTGACATGCCTTCCTTCCTAAGCTTCATCATTTCTAACTTTTGATTTAAAATGAGAGATATGTGACTCTTCCTTTTACTTGAACACTTAGAGGCCCTTGTAGGGTTATTAATTGGCCTAGTTTCAATATTGTCGTGTCTCAGGGAATAGGGAAGCCCAAGGAGAGGGAGACAGATGGTGAGCAGCCGGTCAGTGGAGCAGTCAGAACACGCACAACATTTTTTTATATATATTGTTTTATGACATTGGTTAACAACTCCACAACATGACAACACTATCCCTTCTCGATGTTGGGTTCCCTATTACCAGCTTTTCTGTCCCCTCCTGCCTTTGAGTCCTTGCCCCTGGGCTGGTGTGCTCCTTCAGTCTCGTTTTGTTTTATGGGCCTGTCTAATCTTTGGATGAAGGTTGAACCTCAGAAGTGACTTCATTACCGAGCTAAAAGTGTGTCCAGGTGCCATACTTTCAGGGTTTCTCCAGTCTCTGTCAGGCCAGTAAGAGCACACACAACATTTATCGATTAAATTTGCCATCTTATATGGGCATGATTCATGGCTCCCAAAAACAATTACAGTAGTAATATCGAAGATCACTGATCACAGATCACCATAACAGATATAATAATAATGAAAAGGTTTGAAATATTGTGAGAATTACCAAAATGTGACACAGACATGAAGTGACCACATGCTGTTGGAAAAATGGCGCCAATAGACTTGCTCCATGCAGGGTTGCAACAAACCTTCAATTTGTAAAAAACGCAATATCTGCAAAGCACAATAAAATGAAGCATGCCTCTATAGAGAAATTCCAAGGGGGACAAGGCTCTAAAGGAAGGCTGGGATGACCTGCTTGGGGAGGGGATAGCATTGAGGGAGTTTTCACTAGTGTGGAGGACAGGGTGGAAGTACCAATGTTAATTAATTTGTTGACTGACTTGGAGTTCAGATTTTATAGGGAGTCAAGTGGAGTCAGAAGAGGACTGAAAGACTAAGAGAGTGAAGAATTGCTGAGGGATGTGAGGCGATGAAGGGAGAGAAGCTGAGGTTTGGCTGGAATGAGGAGTGGAGGGGATACCATGTGGTCTGTGATTCAGCTCTGAGTTCTAGCCATGCTGCTAATCTCCAGCTCCACACTGGAGAGCATCTTCATCTGCTACTCTCTGCCTTGCCTCTATACACACTACAGTAAGTACAATGAATTATTCTTTGGAAATGCTGTATTTCCCCACCACTATTTCTCCCTTTACTCCTATGGCCTCATTCTCTGTCTTTGGCATAACCATGTCGTGCCTGGGCAGTTGGTGGCAGCAACTGAATCACTTAGTCAAATATCAAAGACGTGACCTAGCAATTCCACTCCTGGGTGTATACCCAAAAGAAATGAAAATAGGTGTTAAAAAATAAAAAACTTATACACGAGTATTCATAGCAGCACTATTCACAATAGCCAAAAGGTAGAAACAACCCAAATATTTATTAACTGATGAACAGATAAATAAAATGTGGTACATCCATGTAATGGAATATTATTCACTCATAAAAAGGAAATGACATACTGATTTATGCTACAATATGAATGAACCTTAAAAACATTATGGGCTAAGTGAAAGAAGCCAGGCACAAAAGGCCACATATCGTATGAGTCCATTTATAGGAAATATCCAGAATAGGCAAATTCATAGAAATAGAAAGCAGATTAGTGGTTGCCAGGGGATGGGGGAGGGAGGAATGGGGACTGACTGCTTCATGAGGATGAGGTCAACTTTTGGGGTGATGAAAGTGTTCTGGAACTAAATAATGGTGATGGTTGCACAACATTGTGAATGTACCAAATTAATGAATTAATGGTAAATTTTATGTTACGTCTATTTTACCACACACACCCACAAATATAAATATATGTATATCAATGGTGTTGGTGGAGTCTCATTCCTCCTCAGCCATGTTCATAAGCATCTCTTCAGTCCTACAAACAGCCGTAAGAATAAACTTGTAAAACATCCCTTTCAGATGCCAACATTGGCCCCCAGTCAGATGGCAACACTTGCTAATAAGCTTGAGAGTTCTCTTCCAAAGACCTTCCTCTTATTTAAACCAATTTCACTTTCCACTACAACGTTTAGGGTTTGTAAAAGTTAATACAGGAAAAGCAACTTCTAAAAACCCTACATGACCATAGAGATTATCTAGTCTACCTCTCTCCTTTGGAAACCAGGGAAACCGAGACAGAAAAAAATCTAGATACACAGTCAGCTAGCATCAGCACTGTGGTGCCCTGAGCACCTGCTCCTGGCTTAGCTGCACCCCTGCCTTGGAATATTCTAAGCCACCCCTTTTTCCTTTTAATAAATTCTCCTTTTGCTTAAGCTGGTTTGAGTGGGTTTCATTTACATACAACCAAAGAGTCCTGGAGAATAAAGCACAATGCTAAGGAGCAAGTCTGAGATGTGGTGAGACAGTTGTTTGAGGAAAACAGCCTTGGCAGCTTACTGTCTCACCCACCACCATTAGCAACTCACTTACGTCAGCAAATATGCAAGAACTAACTAGATAAACGTGTTTTAAATTCTTTGTTTGCAGTGTAAGGAGGGAGGGCAGAGATCCCTTTGCTATTCCCAAAAATAGCTTCTCTGTTTCATTCTGCTTTCTCCTGCATACACCTCAAGAAGAGAAATAAACCAAGGAGTGGATCGCTTTAAATCATTTGCAAAACTGGCTAGAATTGGAACAAATGAAAGCAGAAACTCTGAGTAATGGGCTAAATACCACAAAGGGCTGCCACAGACCAGAACTTATATGATGATGAATTACTGCATTGTCTCTGAAAATTAAATTATGCCATTCTCCCTGCCTCCAAAACACATACAGTCTCGCAGACATATACATGCCGTTTCCTTACTCAGTCCTAATGTCCTGGGTCCCATTATGTCAATTCAGGGGCAGGATGACAGACTTTCTGGAGATCACAGAAATGATCGACCACATGGCAGAGAAACGGCTGTCAGGCCCAATATGACACAAAATCTGACCTGCACCCATGCAGGGTGAAAGGCCAACTTGGGCCTTATCAACTGTTGGCTTCTTGCACCGCCCCAAATAGAAACCACGTGCAGCTCCGCTATAATCTGATTTTGGTCAGTTCTTTTAACCAACAAAAATGAATAAGACAAATATATGCTTTAACCATCCTAATCAATGTATTCTACACAAAGCAAACCTATTCTCTTAAACAATTTTAACAACATGCTGAATTGTCAATCAGAAATAAATTAAAGGGATCCGATTCTCTAAAAATGAGTCAGGAATACTTATTCTCTAAGAAGAGCTGAAGATTATAGATTCAAATCTAAAATACCTACAAGTGTTCTTTCCTACCTAAGCACATAAAGAACCTATGGGGTTATTACAGCAGAATCTGTTTAATTGGCCATTCAAAAATATTTACTTGATGTAGGCCGAACCATATGGAAATGCTGATACATACCTACCACGTGGGACGGAATATAGTGCAGTGACTTACAAGTGAGGGGGGTTTGAAGTCAGATAGACCTCGCTTTCAATACTAGCTGCACTGCTTACCAGCTTGAGAAAGTTACTTAAGTGTTCTGGGCCTCAGTTCCGACATCTGTGCAATGGAGGAGATGATATCAACCTCACAGGGTTGTTACCGCATCAGACACTCTACCAGTTGTTGTTGTTGTTAGGGTGCCGTCGAGTCGGTTCTGACTCATAGCAACCCTATGTATGACAGAATGAAACACTGCCCAGTCCTGCACCATCCTCACAATCGTTGTGCCTGAGCCCATCATTGCAGCCACTGTGTCAATCCATTTCATTGAGGGCCTTCCTCTTTTTTGCTGACCCTCTGCTTTACCAAGCATGATATCCTTCTCCAGGGACTGATCCCTCCTGATACCATGTCCAAAGTATGTGAGACATAGTCTCCCCATCCTTGCTTCTAAGGAGCATTCTGGCTGTACTTCTTCCAGGACAGATTTCTTCAGTCTTTTGGCAGTCCGTGGTATATTCAATATTCTTCACCAACACCATGATTCAAAGGTGCCAATTCTTCTTCGGTCTTCCTTATTCATTGCCCAGCTTTCGCATGCATATGAGGCAATTGAAAACACTATGGCTTGGGTCAGGTGCAGCTTAGTCCTCAAGGTGATATCTTTGCTTTTTAACACTTTACAGAGATCTTTTGCAGCAGATTTACCCAGTGCAATGCATCACTTGATTTCATTAACTGGTGCTTCCACGGGCGTTGATTGTGGATCCAAGTAAAATGAAATCCTTGACAACTTCAATCTTGTTTCTGTTTATCAAGGTGTTACTTATTGGTCCAGTTGTGAGAATTTTTGTTTTCTTTATGTTGAGGTGTAATCCACACTGAAGGCTGTGGTCTTTGATCTTCATCTGACACCTACCAGTAAAGGACAAGGGCAGCAGACATGCTGGGGAACCAAATGCTCTCTCTTTTCTTCTCTCTTCCCTGAGTTTTTCTAGACCAGGTCTTTCCTATAATTATACCTGAAGAACTGCCCCAAACAAGAGTGATAGAAACGCATCACTCTGGAACCTTTCAAAAAGAAGACCATGAAATCTATCTGTGAGATAATTTGTTCAACCCAAACTTATCTGCAGTGTCAGCCTGCCCGGCTTAGTGCAGAGACCCTTGTCCAGGATGAGCAGAGACTTATGTCAGGAGAGGGGAGGAAGGTAGGTAGGTTTCCTGCCTCACTTCATCTTCACAACAGCCTTGCATGGCAGCTACCATTTTACTCACCTTACAGATAAGGAGTCTGTGGCTAAGAGAGGCCGATGTCTGTCTGCTTGACTCCATAACACCCTACAGCCAGAGTGGTCCTTACACAGGATCTCACATGGTACCCATCCTCTGCTTGAAACTCTCCAGTGGTTTCCTATCATACTTTCAGTGAAGTCCAGACTCCTCTCCACAACCTATAAGACCCCTCACGAGCTGGTCCTTGACTTCTTCTACCTCTGCCCTTGCCACACCCTCTGCCTGGAATGCTTTTCCCCTGACTTCCCATGGATGACTCCTTCTCGGCATTCCCATCTCAGCTCAACCACCCCTTCTTTCACAGGGGTTTCCCTGACCACCAATCTATAATAGTTCCTTATCCTGTCCCTGTTTTATCTTCTTCACTGCACTTATCACTTTTTTGCAATTTATTTATTAATTCTATTAGTTCATCGATTTGTTGTCTATCTCCCCACAACCAAACTATAAGCTCCCTGAGGATAGGCACTGTATCTCCAGTGTCTAGCATAGTGTCTTGCAATAGTAAGTGCTTAATGGAGTCCCTGGGTGGTGCAAACATTTCAGCACTGGGCTACTAACCAAAAGGTTGGCGATTCAAACCTGCCCAGAGGTGTTTCGAAAGAAAAGCCTGGTGAACTGTTTCTGAAAGGTCACAGCTATGAAAACCCTATGGAGCATGGTTCTACTCTGACACACATAGGGTCACCATGAGTCGGTATTTACTTGACGGCAACTGGAAGAAGAAGGAAAGATTATTTATTGAATGCATGGATGAAAGCCTTTATGAGAAATCAGTCTAGGCTGCCCCAGAGATTTGGATTTGGTTCTCAGTGAGTTTGGCATCCTCTCTTAGGAATCACCCCCAAAAGACCCCAAATGCTAGAACCTAATGCTGAAGTATAATTTTTCAGAAAGTTAAAAACATGACTCTTAGACAAATGTGAAATAAACATGTGTTAAAAATTTTATTCAACTCATTAATTTATGAGGGAACCAGTAAGATGTTAAAATCATTTCACCTGAGAACTTGAAGAACAGAGAGACATATTGGCAATCAGGAATGTTGGCATAAATTTGCTAATAGGTGCAAATATGGTTAATATCATATCAGGCAATAAAATATAATGTTTGGGATCATGTTTTCTACAGAGCAGAAATCAATTAGCTAAGGTCAAGAATCACATTGCTGTCACTTTTCTAAACTTAACTTCTAACCCTATAAAGTGGTAAAAATATCCAGCCAATAGAAAGACAAAGATGTATACCCCATAGAATCCGTCAATCCCCAGAACATCCACTAGACAAAGCCTAGCCCTCCACTGAAATGACATTCAGAAATCTCTCTTGCCTATTGGCAAGTCTTGGACAATTTTTCCCGACACTAACTTTGCTGCACCTTGGCTTCCCATGTCGTTGGGAGATTAGTGTGGGATCCCGCTTTCCTGCCCCAAAGTCAAACTCATGGGAGAGGAAGAGGTCCAGGGTGGAAGAAGGATATTGTGGGTTCCACTGATTTAGGCAGTGATGGCATTTTCCAAGTCCTCTGAACAATGCTTGGTGCATGACAGGCATTCAATAAACACTTGTCGGATGTGTGAATGAGAGAGCACAGAGTTGAGACAGACACAGTTAAAGCTGGTTTTAATCCCAACCTTGTCATTTATTAGCTGGGTAACCCTGACCAACTTAATTCTCAGGGCCTCAGTTTCCTTACTTATAAAATAGAGATAATAATACCTACCTGCCAGGGGTTTTGTGAAGATCCAAAATGATACTTTAAGATGTGCTGCACATGGTGCCTAGCATGTTGTGGGCATTCTATAAACATAGTTATTCATTTACACTGGAGTGATCATTTACTCTATCCATCTAGACAACCAAATATCTCCTACGGAAATCTGGTAGATGAATTTTCAGCCATAAATGTCTTCCTTCTTGTCAGCCTATTAATCAAAAATCATAACCAAAAATATGTAACCAAGTGTAAATTCTTGGCAACAACAGAAATGGGCTAAGTTTTTAAAAGAACTCTTAGTTATGGAGAATGTTACCTATATACAAAATTAGACATCATCCACCCTAACAACAAATTATTTTCCATCAACACTTCCATCTACTCTCCTCTTCCATATGATTATTATTATTTTTTAAAGATGTAAGAGGCCCATTTATTTCGGTCTTGGGGACAAAAACTAGCACCAGTCACTCTTGTTCTATTCTTTCATTTCTGATGCCAAGAAAAGAGATTCTCACAACCTAAGGGTCCTTCCTCAGGCTAAATATGGCTGGTTAGAGATATGAACCCTCTTGGAACAGATCTTAGTTGGTGCTCCAATAATGCCCCCACCCCACTCCAATTTCTGTTGTTTGATTTTTTTTTTTAACTATTATTTTATTCTGTTTTCAGTGAAAGTTTACACAGCTGTTTAGGTTTCCATTCAACAATTTCTACACAAACTGTTCAGTGACATTGGTTACATTCTTCACAATGTGTGAACGTTCTTACTATTTCCATTCTTGTTGTTCCATTTCCATTAATCTAGTTTCCCTGCCCTCTTACATTCTCTCCTCATTTTAAAGTAATTGTTGACCGTTTGGTCTCATATAGGTGATTTTTTTAAAGGAGCACAGTATTTACCAGTGACATTCATTATTTTGTGAGCCAATTTGATATTTAGCTACAAAGTGACCTCATGGGTTAGTTTTGGTTCAAGGTTTGAAGAGTATCTCAGGGAGTCTTCTGGTCCAAACCAGTCCAGTAAGTCTGGGTTTTTTGTTTGTTTGTTTTGGCATTTTTTGTAATTTGAGGTTCTGTTCCACATTTTTCTCCTGTTCTATCAGGGTCCATCTATTGTGACCCTGATTAGAATGGTTAGTAGATGGGCACCATCTAGTTCTTCTGGTCTGAGGGTAGATGAGGCTGTGGTTTGTGTACACTCTTTATCCTGTAGACTAGTTTCTTCTTTGAGTCTTTGGTTTCCTTCTTCCTCTTTTGCTCCGGATGAGTAGAGACCAATAGTTGTATCTTAGATGGCCACTTGCAAGCTTTTAAGACCCCAGACACTAGTCACCAAACTAAGACGTAGAACATGACTTTATGGTCTATATTATGCCAATTGACCAAGAAGTTCCAGAAGACTATGATTCTCATCCTTTAAACCCAGAAAACCAATCCCGTAAGCTGTTTGGTTATGTGTAGGAAGGATCCGTAACTGTGCCTCCTATGTACTTTCTTATATATATGAATATATGTGCACACAGGAACATAGATGCATATACATATATCATACACATATATACTCACATATACATACCTATACACATGTATGCCTACATACATATATACATATCTGCACATATTTTTTTTTTATTGTTTTTGCTGTTGTTTCAAAATTACATATGGCATTACAATTACCAACAGGTCTTTTTTTCTTGTGTACATTTTAGTGACATCATTTACCTTGATCAGGCTGTGTACACTTCATCCTCATTCGATGTTACCCCCTTCCATATTATTTTGAAGCAAATCCAGACATGATATCAACTCATATATAAATGGAATCAGCTAGTTTTAAAAGGCAGATCTGTCTGCATATAAAAGAGATGAGCTAAGGACAAGAATTATCAGAGAGGATTTGAGGCAACCTCAGGAGATGAACTCTAATATTGGACAATGCAATTCATGGTAAGCCTTGGATTCCACTGAGATTTGATTTATATCAACCTCAAGCAAAAAATTAAGTGTTCCTTGTGGTCATTTAACTGGAAGAGAGATCTATGTCTGACAGGCCACTTTTATCTTTTGCTAATACTTCTAGAGGCTGACCTCTCCCAGAAAGTGTCATCTGAGTCCCTGGAGGCTTGGGAGAGGGTCCTCCACAGAATGCGTATTTGGGAGTTATCCCAGTCTAGCCTCCAAGAGTAAGTGAAATGTGCATTCAGTTGAGAAGTTAATGATTATTATACTGCTGTTCCTAAAGATAGGAACAGACTCAGCGACGTGTGCCTGGGAATAACTGAGAGGTGAAGACTCCAGACCAGATTAGTGAAATCATGAGTGGAGAGATGCAACAAGAACTTTTTGGGAAATTGTTGGAGCCAGCAGCAGTGAAAAGCTGACCCCAGGGGCTGGGTGTGCATTCAAGCTCAATGTTATCCTGAAGAGTTGGCACTTAGATAGCTTGAAACACAGAGAGAGCAATGAACTTGGAGTCTGTGAGAAAGGTTAATGTTTTTCCAAAGACCAAGGAAACGGAGAGAATTAGCTCAAGTTTTGGCTAGAAAGTAAAAAGAAAACAGATAAGAGTGGTTAGGAAAAAACAGAGTTAAAAATACATAAGTTGTTCTTAGACACCTCTACATTGGGGATCCAGTTTTACTACTTACTAGCTGGGAAAATTACCTTCTCCGAATTTGTTTTTGTTTTTGTTTTTTCTTCTGTAAAATAGGGGTAAATAGAATCTACCATAAAGAAATTTCATGAGGATGAGATAATGCAAGCAAAGCACTTAGTACTTGCCTACTGCATAGGATGAGCTCAATAATTCTTAGCTATTATTATAAAGAAAACTGGAAGTGACTACAAAAATCTGAATCGTGTTTAAACTAGTGCTCAACTACCTTTAGAAACTAATGGCCATTGAGCTGTCATCTACTTGGTTTGTACATGGCTCCCAAGCTTTCCTGGCCCTGCAATAAAGGATGTTAGGTCATTATTGGACATGGTAGGAAGGGTTTAGGACAGTTGCAGAGGATTATGGGTCAGTTTTTGGCAGAAGCTCCTTTGGAGATTTTTTAAAACCTGATTGATTCTTCAGATGGAGGCAGCAGAACAATATTCATGCAGTGCAGTTTCTGGGTAAATAAATAAATAAATGTCAGTTTGTGGGTGACCCTGGGCTCAAGTTTGTCACATTCTCATGTTTCCGTGTCATCTGACAGACATCAACTGCACCTGGACTCTGGTATGGTGGGCATCACTCACCTCCAGACAACAGCATCAGTAAGCACCACGAACCTTGACTGCATGGGGCCTCCCCTCTAGAAGTGTGGGCCCTCCCAAGGTGTGAGACCGTTCAGTGCATTCTCAAATATAACTAACATGGCTAATCATTTCTGAAATGAAAAGTTTTTCATGTACAAAAGACATCACTTCTTGAAGCTCTCTCCCAAATGCTCCCAAGTCAGTGTTGGGAAACGTAGGCTGTGGAACGTAGAAACTTCTTGGGGAAATCAGAACGCCTGGTGAAAATGTTCAGAACATTTGTCAGGGCTCCCAAGAGTTGATGAAACGTCTTGTTCTGTTGGGTTTCTCCACAATCAAGGAGCCTGTTACAAAGCTGGCTTTGTGAGGAGGCCATAGCTCTGGGTTGGGCCTGCCAGGCTGACTGAGTGAGTCATGGCCTAACCTTAGCTGGAAAAATAGAATGTGTTAAGGGGAAAATCTGGGAGGAAGCAAAGGCAACTCATTAAATTGTCAGCCACATAAAATGTAGATTGTCTGAGAGATAGGGAGGAAGTATAATTTCTCAGATCCAGAAATAGTGGTTTCAAGTGTGTTCATCATAATGGGCCTGCTTCAAAGTTGGAACTCACTCTCCACTCCCAAGAATTCTTTGGGCGACATGTGTGCACAGATGCCACACACATCTGTTCTGAACTAAATTAACATGTTAATAGGGGGAATGAAACTTTAAGGCCTCTAAAATAGCACCAGTGGGTAGGAGAGCTATTCGGAGGGGAATTTTTAAATGCCTGAGATCAGAATACTGAATTTTGGGCTGAAAGAAGATCCAGTGCTTGCTACATGGCTCAATAATGTTGAACAATGACTCTTAATGGAAGTCAGTTTGTTGATTGATAGCTACAATTTATTCTATGTACTTTAGCCACAGACTCAAAAATAATAACCATTGTTTTAGTCATGTATGAATGCAATTAATATAAAGCAATGCCTTTCAAGAAGCATTTGTGAAGCCTGGGCAAGTGCCCTCTATAACACTGATTTTGAAAATATTTTATAATCATGGCAAAATTTACTAACTATAGGCTAGAGTTATTAAATTCATAATATGGTTTTCCCAACAGAAACTAAATATGCAAATGTATACAAACATGAAGTGGCTTTTCTTGTATTCTGGTTGGTACCCAACCATCATGTGCATTATGAAATGCTCAGGGGCTAATTATTCTTAATCAATATCAGATGTGTTTTCCAATCAATACAATGATGTGAGTTCACAGAACCCATGACTGTATTAAAGGTACCAGAGCTTTGCAATCTCTTTCAACAGGCAACACAAGGCCTCCCACTAAAATAGTAGCTCACAAAAAAAGACCAAACTTACTTGCCTGATAGAGGCTGAAGAAATCCTGAGAATATGGCCCCTGGACACACTTTTAGCTTAGTAATGAAGTCACTCCCAAGGTTCAGCCTTCATTCAAAGATTAGACAGGCCCATAAAACAAAATAAGATAAAGAGGCACACCAGCCCAGGGGCAAGGACTAGAAGGCAGGAGAAGGCAGGAAAGCTGGTAATAGGGAACCCAAGGTAGAGAAGGGAGAGAGTTGACATGTTATGGGGTTGTTAAGCAATGTCATAAAACAATATGTGTACTAACTGTTTAATGAGAAACTAGTTTGTTCTGTAAAACTTCATCTAAATTAAAAAAAATAGGAGTAGCAACAAACCAACAACAGTAAGAATGTTGGTGCTAGAATTTAAGTTATTATACAATGGCCGATGATATTTTCAATTGTCTCATATGCATGGGAAAGCTGGACAATGAATAAGGAGGACCAGAGAAGAATTGATACCTTTGAATTATGGAGTGCCAGAAAGAAGAACGAACAAGTCTGTCTTAGAAGAAATACAAAAAAAAAAAAGGAGTGCTCCCTGGAAGTGAGGATGGCGAGACTTCATCTCACATACTTTTGACATGTTATCAGGAGGGACCAGTCCCTGGAGCAGGACATCATGCTTGGTAAGGTACAGGGTCAGAGAAAAAGAGGAAGACCCTCAATAAGATGGATTGACACAGTGGCTGCAACAACGGGCTCAAACATAGCGATGATCGTGAGGATGGCGCAGGACCAGGCCGTGTTTTGTTCTATTGTACATAGGGTTGCTATGAGCTGGAACTGACTTGATGGCACCTAACAACAAACAGTAACAACCAAAGTTATTATTATTAAAATCCTACTGTTACCCTGTTTTCTTTTATTCATATTATTATTGATTTGATACCCTTCTTTTGTATTACAAAGGGAGGTCTCCCCTGGATATTACCGTTAAATCATTCCCTAGCCTTTTAACCTTAAATTTTTTTTTCTTTTTTCAAAATTTTTGAGTAGTGACTTTTGCTCTTATGACTCCTAAGTAAAGATTAATGCGGCTTCAAAGATGTGCACCGCTTGTTCTATTCGTTTGGAGCCCTAGGACCCTTCAATTTATAAGTATTCTGGCCTTTATTATTTTGGACACAGTACTAGGCATCATTGTTTAACAATAAATATATGAAAACATTACTCTATATTAATGCATTTTAAATGCCAGAAAGATGGTAGACACACTTAAGAGGAATCCCCAAAACAATAATTCTGTGTCATTGTTATACTAATATCCATAAAAGTCTAGAGTTATATCCTTCCAGTTTATGATTTCAGTTGAGTCCTAATTGATTATAATTGTTGAGTTTGACCTGTGCTTATCTTTAAAAAAAAAAATCCTTTCCTTAGCTCTAGACCAGAACCTAGCACATTTAGAAAAAAGTTCTAAAAAATAGCCTAAAAAACCTCTCAGCAATATCCTAAAAGGTCACAAAATAGGAATGTTAACCCCTAAAAATCTGTATCTACATAAATCCCTGTGAAGTTCATTGTTTATTAATTTTTTTATATCTGAAAAAAAAATTTCTGTTAAGCAAGATCAGGGAAAAGTAAAAAGAGCACTGAATTTGGAATCAGAAGATCTACCTTTGCTAGCAATAACAACTACCATTTATTGAATATCTAATATGTGCCAGGCACTTTACATGCATTATTTCTAACTTTCAAATAATCTACCAGGAATATCATGTTTCCTCCATTTATAGGTGAGTGATGTGAAGCAAAATAACTAATATAGCCAGCTACTAGTGCCAAGGCTGCCAGATCAAAACAAACAAACAAAAAACCTCTACAGTAGTAACTATAACAAAAATAGTAATAATAAGAGATTAAATTTTTTACTGTAGTAAATATATGTTTAACAAAACACTTACTATTTGAACATTCTTCACATGTACGATTCAGTGACATTAACTTACATTCATCCTATTGTTCAGCTATCACCTTTAACTATTCCCAGTTTTTTCCTGAGCAGTCATTGTGGGTTACACAATCTATATTATCTCCTTTAATCTTCTCCAACCAATAGCTTTTATAATCTTACATTACAGATAAGAAAGCTGAGTCCTTGTGAGCTTAATTGCCTTACTCAGTATTGGTCAGTGGCATTCTTGAACCTAGATCTTCTAACCCTGGAGTGTCGCCTTATAGCCATTGTTCTGAGGGTAGAAAGGAGAATGGCCCTGGCCCATTTTAGGTGGATCTTCTTCTGTTATTTTATATCTTCTATCCAGAAGGCACTGATTTCAAATAAAGTTGGTTACAAGGCCCTTGGTTAATACACTCTAATGAGCTGCAGGGAGGTTTGACCATCTGTGACAGCCTGAAATACCATTTGAACAACTCTGAAGACAATGGAAACAAGAAATAGAACAGTCACCCTTAACCTCTAATTCCTTTGTGACAACTTCCATTGATTCCAGAATTTCTTAATGTGTTCATTCTGATGATTACATAAAAAGTTATAGAAAAATAAAGATAAAGCATGTGAAAAGTGTGCACTTGTCTATTTTATTTATTGATTAGCTTATATATGCACACACATACTTTATTATCTGTTATCCCTTTAAGTTATCCATACCAAGGCAGGTAAAAGCCCCGTGGTAATCTTTTAGTATGAACTATTATATCTAGTCCTAAATGACCTTCTTTATTTGGGAAAATGACAAACTGGAGACGGTTCAGGGGACAGTAAACAGAAGAGCAAAGACTCTGAAAACTCTAACCTGGGGAATAATAAAGAAACCTAGGCTATTTTGCCGGAACTATTCAAAAAGATATAAAAGATGTTTATTCGGTTATCTGTTTGATGACTCTTATTTTTCTAGAATCTCTTCCTTACCCCAATCCATGGGATGACAGCAGTGGGCTCCCAGCAGCCATTTTATAAATCTGAACCTCCCCCATAATTCCCTGATGAATCAGCATACTGTCCTTGATGTTTGGAATCATAGCTAAGAGATTCTGATCTCAGTTTGTCTTATCTTTTAAGCAAAGAGGTCAGTTAGGGTGGGACCCATGTTTCCTATCATGTAGAAATAGAAAAAGCCAATCTGGGAAAATCTGCTGCAATAAAATTTCTTTAAAGTGTTAAAAAGCAAAGATGTCACTTTGAGAACTAAGGTGCACCTAATCCAAGCCATGGTCTTTTCAATCACTTCATATGCATGTGAAAGCTGGACAATGAATAAGGAAGACCAAAGAAGAACTGATGCATTTCAGTTATGGTGTTGGCAAAGAATATTGAATATACCATGGACTGCCAGAAGAATGAAAAAAATCCGCCTTGGAAAAAGCATAGCCAGAATGCTCCTTAGAAGCAAGGATGGCAAGACTTTTTCTCAGTTACTCTGGACATGTTATCAGGAGGGACCAATCCCTGGAGAAGGATATCATGCTTGGTAAAATAGAGGATCATCAAAAAAGAGAAAGAAACTCAACAAGATGAATTGACACAGTGGCTGCAACAATGGGCTCAAACAGCAATGATTGTGAGGATGGCGCAGGATGGGCAACATTTTGTTCTGTTATACATAAGGTCGCTGAGCCAGAACTGACTTGACAGCACCTAACAACAGCAACTAAAACAGAGACATCATCAGAGAAGGAAAGACTGAGAATGAAGCAGAAACCCAGAATAGAGCAGAGTTGAGAGATGGGAGGATCCTGGTGACATATTTGTTGACTGACTGACTGGTCCTAAAATTTATTCTTGAGATCTGGCCAAGATCCTTGACCTTGGCTCCATGAGATACCCTGTTAGCACTGAAATACTTGTTGTTGTTGTTTAAATGTGATCAGAGGGGTATTTTTATTACTTGCAACTAATCGAGCTCTAATTAATTTGGGGAACATTATTATTCTCAAATATTTGAAAGCTGTCAAATAGGAGAGAGCACATTTATTCTTTGTGGTAGCACCATGTAGTAGTGAGTCTCCAAAAATGCCCTCCAACAATTCCTCCCCTCCCTGTACATGCATGACACTGCTCATATCAAGAGATGGAACTCTTTTCCCCTTCCCTTGAATCTAGGCTGGCTCTGCGACTGTTTAGATCAAAATAATGTGGGAAAAGTGACATCCTGGCACTTCTGGGCTTAAACCTTAAGATAACCGGCAGCTTAGGCTTCCTTCATCTTGCAGATCTCACTGTTGGGATGCACTCTAAAAATCCATCCACCCTCTAAGAGATGCCCAAGACACAAGGAAAGGCCTCAAGGAGGAGAATGAAGGAACTTCAGTTGACAACCCCAGGTGAGCTCCCAGCTGATAGCTCGTATAAATTACCAGCCATATGACTAAGCCATCTTGAATATTCTAGCCCAGTTGAGCCCCAGATGACTGTAGCCACGGCTGATATTACATGGAGCTGAAGAACCACAGAGCTGAGCTCAGTCAACCTATAGAATGGTGAGAGATGATAAAATTGTTGTTGTTTTAATCCATGAAGTGTTGGGGTTATTTGTTAAGCAGAAGTAGTTAGCAGAAATAAAACTATAGGGAATAACATGGAGGAATCTGGAGGATATTATGCTGAGTGAAATAAGTCAATCACAAAGGAATAAATAGTGTACGATATCACTTTAATAAAATGTTAAGAATAGGTTTACTCACAGAAAAGCAACATTCTTTGATGGTTACCAGGGATGCGAAAGGGAGGGAGGGAGAATCACTTACTAGACAGTAGACACATGTTAATTCTGGTGAAGGGAAAAACAATACACAATATGGGGGAAGTCAGCACAACGTGACCAAGGCAAACGAAGACACTGAGAGGTATGCAAGAATAAAGGACAACTATGGTAATGACTATACCATATACAAGCCTGCAACAACAGTAATAACAACTTAAAATCTATGAGTGGTTACACGGGTAGATATGTATGCTATATAGATGTAGGAGAGCACATGGGAGTGCATGCATGTGCATATATGGGCATAGTTGTGGGTTATTGATATACATATTCATATTGCTGCATGTATATTCGTATAAATAATAGATCATATAAGGGGCACAGTTATGGAAACTTCTTAGATATATCCAAACACTTCACAGGACTGAATTACTGGGCTTGAAGGTTAAGGACCATAGTCTTGGGGGACATCTAGTTCAATTGGTATAACATAGTTCATAAAGATAATATTCTATATCCCAGTTTGGTGAGTAGTGTCTGGGGTCTTAAAAGCTTGTGAGCGGCCATCTTAGATACAACTATTGGTCTCTTCCTATCCGGAGCAAAGGAGAGTGAAGGAAACCAAAGACTCAAGAAGAAATTAGTCCAAAAGACTAGCGGCCTACACAAACCAGACTCCTCTAGCCTGAGACCAGAAGAACTAGATGGTGCCCAGCTACTATTACCGACCACTCTGACCAGGGACACAACAGAAGGTCCTGGTTAGAATGGGAGAAAATGTAGAACAAAACTCAAATTCTTAAAAAGGCTAGACTTACTGAACTGATAGAGACTAGAGGAACCTCCAAAACTATCACCCTTTCAAATTGGAACTGAAGCCACTCCTGGAGGTCACCTTTCAGCTGGATAATAGATTGGCCTATAATATAAACGATAAAACCTGTGAGGAATGTGCTCCTTAGAACAATCAACAAGACCAAATGGGCAACATGTGCCCAAAAGCAAAGATAAGAAGGCAAGGAGGGGCAGGGAACTGGAGGGATGGAAATAGGGAAGGCAAGGTGGAAATGAGGAGAGTGCTGACACGTTGCACGGATAGCAACCAATGTCACAGAACAATTTGTATATGAATGGTTGAAAGGGAAACTAATTTGCTGTGTAAACTTTCACCTAAAGCACTATAAAATGTTAAAAAATAAAACAAAAAACACATTAATTTTCCTCCTAAAATCTTTAAAGAGAGAAGCAAGCCATAGCAGGAAAATGGCCTTAAAAGATCATGGCAATTTATATCTTCTACCAAATAATAATAATAATAGCCATAGGGAATCCATCTTGGGCTCAGAAGAAAAAATTACTTCCTAACAAAGGGATTATCTGATTATAAATCTGGCAGAATTCACAAGGAAATGAACATTTCATTACTGAAATTGTTAAGCACAATTATGTTAATCATTTGGAACCAGATGAACTCTAGGCTCTTCTAACCCTAAGTCCCTGGCTGTATGGATTGTTTTCCTGTCACTAATCTATCTTTAGGATTTTCAAAAATAAATCCTTCAATATTAGCTTATAAATTTACTTCTTGTTCCTCTCATAAACCTGAAAAATGTGTAATTGGTTGATCTCCTAGGTATTGCTATATTTGTTTATTTTCATAAATGTATTATTGGATCAAAGGGTAACTTGATTCATTTCAATTCAACAAAATTTCGTGTCTTGACCATACCAGTAAAAGGAGATGCAAGGAATACTAAGAAAAATAAGGTATAGTTCCTTTCCTCAAGGAGCTACCCATTAAATTGGGGGTGATGAATAAAAAGATCAATAACTTTAAGACCCAGTGAAATCTAAGCACCATACATAAGATGTAAACACATATTGTGAATGGTTAGAAGGAGCAATCCATTTCACCAAGGGCATTAGAGAAGTCTGATGACAGCTGCCATCAATCAAAATAAGTTTGAAGTATAAGGGTAATTAAAAGCGATGGGAAGGAGGACATTCCAGGCAGAGGAAAAAGCTTAAGGGAAAGTCTAGAAGTAGGAAACTTAAAGTTTATGTTTCAGGAACAGAAAGTTATTTGGTTTGGCTGGTTCACACAGTAAATGAAGGGTAGTTACGAGAAATCAGGCTAAAAGAAGATGCTCAGAGCATAATTTAAGGGTTGAAAACCAGCCTGAGACATTGTACATGATTCTGAGACCAATAGAGACACGCTGAATACTGTTAAACATGGAAGTTGCATGATCCCAGCCAGGCTCTAGAAAGATTAATAAGGCAGTGGCTTGTAGAAGAGAATGGAGGAGTTAGGGGAGAGGAGTGGATTAGAGTCAAGAAGCCCACTTAGAGCCATTACAAAAGAAAAGGCAATGAATACATGTACTAGAAAACATCTCCACTTGGATTTCCCACCAGCCTCTCAAACCTAAGATGACCAAGACAGAAGTCTTCACTTTTTCCCACCAAATGTTTTCCTCTTCCCCATCTCAGTAAATGGCACAACCATCTACCCAATTCATCCATACAGAACCTGGAAGTCACCTTTGACTTCTCCCTTTCTCCTACCCCAACATCCAACCCAAGTGCAAATCTTGACAACACTGCCTCAAAAACACATCCTTTATCCAACCATTTCTCTCCATTTTCCCTGCTAAAACCTGAGTCTTATTGTTGTTAGCTGCCGTTGAGTCGGCCTTTGACTCATGGTGACCCCATGTGTTGCAGGGTAGAATTGCTCCATAAAAACCCAAGCCTAAGGCACCATATATCCTTGCCTGGACAGCTGCAGCAACCTCCTGAGTAGTGTCCCTGTTTTCACATTCTGCAAATGGCATCCAAAGAGATCTACTCAAGGAGTAAATACAATCATATCATTATTCCATTTAAAATCCAATGATTACCCACTGCATTTAGAATGAAATCCAAACTTTTTATCTTAGCCTAAAAGGCCTCACATATTCTGCCCTCTGCTTTAACCCTCAGATTTTATCTCCCTCCATTCCCCTCTTATCCATAATGCTTAGCCACACTGGTCTTTCTGTCACTTGAACACACCAGGCTCATTTCCACCTCGGGGCCCTTTTAATTACTGGGTTCCTGTAGTGGAACTCTGAAAACCAAAGCCAGTGAAGTAGTAGCTAGGTCTCGTTCTTACATTGTGAATTTTTACAAGGCAGGGTCCATGTCTTACTCATTAAATCTGTACATAGCTTTCCAACAGCCACATGTAAAGATTTTTGGTTTGTGGTTGCAGTAGCTATTGCAGAAATTGACTATAATAAAGAGGGTCACTTCATGGGCAGCCCCACATAGAAGACTCCTCCTCTCCAGCTCATTTCTTCCCTTCGATTCTCTGGGGGTGACATTTGATTGACACAAACTGGAATATCAAAGATGGTAGTGAGAAAGGAAGGGAAGGGTGAGATTTCTTCCCTACAGTTCTGCTCCAAGGCTTCATGGATCCCTCCTACCCCTGGCTCCAACTTTGTTCCCTTTCCACATTGAATCCTCTAGAGCACCCTTTGTTCATTCAAATGTGCAAAGCTTCTATTATTTCATGTTATTTTAAAAGAATATCTTCCCTCTAAACCCACAAACACATCTTCTCCACCTCACATCCTCAGTTAAATCTATCCTTAATATTTTGGAGTATATATTTCAAAACATTTTCTGTGCATATGTGCTTCAGTTACTAATGCTGTATAACAAATTATCCCAAAACTTAGTGGCTTAAAACGATCACGTTTTTAATGCTGAGATTCTATAGGTCGGGAATTCAGATAAGACAGAGCAAAGATGGCTAGTCCTGGTTCGCAATATCTTGGGTCTTAGCTGGTTAGACTAGAAGACTCAGGGTAGGGGGGATGACTCAAGGCTGGAGGTTGGAATCATCTGAAGATTTGTTCACTCATGTCTGGAGCCTTAGATAACCCCAAGATTAGGATTACCAATTGAACCACTCTATCTGCTGGAGAACCCAGACTAAGACCATAGGAGCAGAGGTCTGTGTGAGGAAACCAAGGTGGTAGCAGGGCAATGCTCTCACTGAAGGCTTTAGGGAAGAATCCTTCCTTGCCCCTTCTAGCTCATGGTGATCCCAAGCATTTCTCAGTTTGTGGCAGCATAACTCTAATCTCTGCCTCTGTCTTCACATGTGTCTCTTCTCCTCTTCTTATAAGCCCACCAGTTGTATTGGATTTGGGCCCACCCTACTTCAGTATGACCACTTGTAAATTTAACTAATTTCAGCTGCAAAGACCCTATTTCCAAATAAGGTCACATTCACAAGTTTTGTGGGGAGGGGCTGTTACGACTTGGACATATCTTTTTAGGGGACACAGATCGAAGAGGAATGGGATGAGGGAATGGGTCAGGGAATCGGGGGTCAGGGCACTCCAGGTGTGCTTAATTGATAGTTGTCAACTCAGCTTCCCCCCATGTTTACTGAGGTCTCCTCTGCATCACAGAGAAGCCAGGAACTACATTTCCCAGAATCCCTTTCTCATACGGTTTTGCGGTCAAGCCTGCTAGTGAGAAATACTTACGTGAGATTTAGAAGGCCAAAGAGAGGAGAGGATATTATTCTCCAAATGCAGTTGCAGGCAGACATATGAAAATATGTAAATCTGAAGTTAACTAAGAATCACCCACACTGCTACTGTGGTTGGTGGGAACAAGCAGAGGTGTTTGAGAGCCACCTGCTCTAGTCCTGCTGGCTGAACACACAGGTGGTGGCTTCTTTGCCCTTCACCACCACCCCCTAGCCCTTCCACAGACTGTGTAAACGGTTGTTGTTGTTAGTTGCCTTTGAGTCAGCTCTGACTCATGGAGACTTACGTATAAGAAAACGAAATGTCTCCCAGTCCTGTGCCATCTTCATGATCATATGTTGGAGCCCATTGTTGTGGCTATTGTGGCAAACATCTCACGGAGGATTTCTCTTCTTCTCACTGATCCTCCGCTTTCCCAAATGGGATGTCCCTTTCTAGCAATTGGTCTTTCCTGATGACACATCCGAAGTAAGTAAGCTGAAGTTTCACCATCCTCACTTCTAAGGAGCATTCTGGTTGTAATTCTTTTAAGACGGATTTGTTTGTTCTTCTGGCAGTCCACAGTATATTCAATATTCTTCTCCACTGCCACAATTTGAATGCATCAATTCTTATTCTGTCTTCTTTTTTCATTGTGCAGCTTCCACATGCATATGAGGTAATTGAAAAGACAATAGCTTGGCTCAGGTGCCTTCTTGTAGTCATCAAAGTGACATCTTTGCTTTTTAAAACTTAATGGAGCAAAGACTTTTCATATCTGGAATATTTAGAGAAGCTTCTGTTTTCCTGACCTAGCCTGCTGATACAGCGGGAAAAACAGGAGTGATGACAGCAAGCCAGGCCCTCAGTGGGGAGGAATTCACAGTGAGGACTCATACAAATTCCACCTCCACCATCACTCTCCCCCTAGACGCCACGTGAAGAGGTAATTACCACTTCCAAAAGAATCAAGATGAAATGCCATCAAAAGTCAGGAGATGTCCATATTGTGCTTTCTAATTGTCATCTCCCACTAAAACTAACCAGAGCTCTTTGTCTCAGATCTGGGACAGGAAACGTAGGAGATGAACCCATGCACCTTGTCATACCAAAGAGCAGGAACGTTGTCAGAAGCCAACAGGGTCGTAAGCAAATGCCACAGGAGCCCACCTGAAGGGGCTTCTCCTTGCCAAAACTGGGACAATACGAGCAACAAAAATGACTAAAAACTGCAGTAGTTTCCACTACATCAAGTATGTTAAAGATCCGCGGGTTCATGATACAGAAAAAAAAACTAGTCACCTTTGGAGGTTGCTAAGACAACAACTGATTATTCTGAAGCTAGTAAAGGGAAAGAATCAAGCATTTATCACACCTCTCCTGTATAAACTCTATTTCAGGATAATCAAATAGTTGATGAGAGACAGTTCTATTTTGTAGAATAGATTCCAGTTAATAAACGCAGAATGAATGCATTTCCCTGCCTACGGTTCCTGGTGAGCAGTTCCTGGTGAGCACCCACAGAGCCACCATTCTCATCTGGTTCCTGGAACACCATTTTCTTCCCTTGCACCTCGGGCCAAGGAATGCTAACAGTATCCCACTTCGGTGCTTTACCATCTCTTATTTGTTATCTTAAGCTTTCCCACATCTCTATAAGTGGTCCCTTCGTTAAAGTGTCTTAGCCTAAACGCTGTGAGTGTGCCAGGTTTGCTCTGGGCCCCTCACTGATACATCCATTGTGAGAGCTACTTAATAAGTAAAATTGGCAGGACTTGGTGTTGGGTTGCATGGGTGTGGGTGGTTGGGGGTGGGCAGTGAAAGAAAGGGAAGTGTCAAGTGTAATTCCCAGGTTTCTTTTTGTGTAACTGATGAATGTGGTGCCATTCTCTGAGATAAGGCACATGGAGAAGGGCTGTGCTGGGGACACAGAGGAGATACTGAGTTTATATAGAGATACATGGAGTCTCTGGGTGGTGCAAATGGTTAACACGCTAGGCTGCTAACCAAAAAGTTGGTGGTTCAAGTCCACCCAGAGGCTTCTCAGAAGAAAGGTCTGGCAATGTACTTCTGAAATATCAGCCATGGAAAACTCTGTGGACCACAGTTGTACTCTGACAACTATGAGGACCCCAGAAGTCAGAATCAACTTGACGGTAACTGGTGGTTTATTGTTGTTAGTTGCCATCGAGTCTGTTCTGATCATAGCAACTCTATGCACAATAGAACGAAACACTGCCTGGTCCTGTGCCATCCTCACAATCATTGTTATGCCTGAGTCCATTGCTGCAGCCACTGTGTTAGTCCATCTCATTGAGGGCCTTCCTCTTTTTCGCTGACCCTCTACCAAGCATGATGTCCCTCTCCAGGGGCTGGTCCCTCCTAATAACATGTCCAAAGTACCTGAGACGAAGTCTTGCCATCCTGGCTTCCAAGGAGCATTCCAGATGTACTTCTTCCAAGACAGATTTGTTCGTTCTTTTGGCAGTCCATGGTATATTCAATATTCTTCACCAACACCACAAAACACAGGCATCAACTCTCCTTTGGTCTTCCTTATTCACTGTCCAGCTTTCACATGCGTATGAGGCGATGGAAAATACCATGGCTTGGGTCAGGCACACCTTAGTCCTCAAAGTGACATCTTTGCTTTTTAACACCTTAAAGAGATCTTTTGCAGCAGATTTGCCTAATACAATATGTCATTTGATTTCTTGACTGCTGCTTCCATGGGCACTGATTGCAGATCCAAGTAAAATGAAATCCTTGACAACTTCAGTATTTTCTCCGTTTATCGTGATGTTCTTATTGGTCCCATTGTGAGGATTTTTGTTTTCTTTGTTTTGAGGTGCAATCCACACTGAAGGCTGTAGTCTTTGATCTTCATCAGTAAGTACTTCATGTGCTTTTAAAAGCAAAGTTTTGTCATCTGCGTATCGCAGTTTGTTAATGAGTCTTTCTCCAATCTTGATGCCACCTTCTACTTCATATAGTCCAGTTTCTCAGATTATTTGCTCAGCATACATATTAAATAAGAATAGTGAAAGGATACAATCCTGACACACACCTTTCCTGACCTTAAACCATGAAGTAGCCTCTTGTTCTGTTCAAATGACTGCTTCTTGGTCTGTGTACAGCTTCTGCTGTACACAATCAAGTGTTCTGGAATTCCCATTTTTCACAATGTTATTCATAGTTTGTTATGACCTACACAGTCAAATGCCTTTGCGTAGTCAATAAAATACAGGTAAACATCTTTCTGGTAGTCTCTGTTTTCAGCCATGATCCATCTGACATCAGCAATGATATCCCTCATTCCATGTCCTTTTCTGAATCTGGCTTGAATTTCTGGCAGTTCCCTGTTGATTTACTGCTGCAAATGCTTTTGAATAATTTTCAGCATAATTTTACTTGTATGTGATATTAATGATATTGTTCCATAATTTCCACATTCTATTGGATCACCTTTCTTTGGAATGGGCACAAGTATGGATCTCTTCCAGTAGGTTGGCTAGGCAGCTGTCCTCCAAATTTCTTGGCATAAATGAGTTGGCACCTCCAGCGCTGCATCTGTTTGTTGAAATAGCTCACTTGGTATTCCATCAATTCCTGGAGCCCTGTTTTTCGCCAGTGCCTTCATTGCAGCTTGGACTTCTTCTTTCAGTACCATTGGTTCTTGATCATATGCTACCTCCTGAAGTGTGGACATCAACCTACTCTTTTTGGTCCAGTGACTCTGTGTATTCCTTCCATCTTCTTTTGATGTTTCCTGTGTTTTTCAATATTTTCCCTGTAGGATCCTTCAATATTGCAACTCATAGCTTGAATTTTCTCTTCAGTTCTTTCAGCTTGGGAAATTCTAAGCATGTTCTTCCCTTTTGGTTTTCTAACTCCAGGTCTTTGTACATTTCATTATAATACTTCACTTTGTCTTCTCAAACTGCCCTTTGAAGTCTTCTGTTCAGCTCTTTTACTTCATCATTTCTTACTTTTGCTTTATAGGGACATATAAAGAACATATAAGATGTAAAAAGGAAAAAAAAGTCTATGTATTACAGTATTTATATGCCCTAGAGGCAGACGATATGGATTCAAATCCTGGCTCTGCCACTTACTAGTTGTCCCACCATGGAAAAAGACAATCTTTTTATTCCTCAGTTTCCTTATCTGTGAAGTGGACATAATAATACCTGCCTCATACTGTTGCTGTGAGGATTGAGGAGACGGCCCACGTAGAGCACTTAGCAAAGTGTCTGGCATAAACCCATTGACCCATTGCTGTCAAGTTGATTATACCTCATAAGGACCCTATAGGACAGAGTAGAACTGCCCCATAGGGCTTCCAAGCAGTGGCTGGTGGATTCAAATTGTTCTTAACCACTGTACCACCAGGTCTCCAATCTGGCATAAGGAAACAGAAAATGTTAGTGTTTGCCAGTATTATTTTTTACATAATTTCTTTCCATCTGGAGAAGTTATCATGAACAATAAAAGTTTTAAAGCAATCCACCTAGTGATCTAATTCCTATTTTCCACTGCAAATTTAAAATTATTTTAAATGCAACGCACGGTGGAAATAAAGTTGCTGGCAGGATTGTACTTCTAAAACTTTCTCTTTTCCATTTGATTTTGAACTCAGTTAGACTAAAACAGCTTCTAACCCATACCCTGGATATCAGTTGGAGATGTGCATAAATTTCAAAGTAATGTATTTTAGGATGTCAAGGGTTTTGGAAAATTATATAGCCTGACCTCTAATTTATGGACGAGGAAATTAAGACCTGAGAGGTTAAATGACTCATCGGAGGCCATACAACCAGTGGTGGAGTTGGGACTAAAATCCAGACCTCCTGACTCATAAGCTGGCCCTTTCATCTCCAAAATGGCACCCAGCAAAACAGTCCAGAAAAATGTTTAGTACGCAGAATTTAAAATTTATATAATAAGCCCAACTCTCTCCAAAGAAAAATACAAGTTACAGTTGAGAATGAGGGACCAAAGCAGAAGTTCAAAAAGATTACTGAGTTCATATAAGTCCACTAAAATGATTCCTTCTGAAAAATACACAATATCTAGCATTTAAAACTTTTAAAAGTGTGTGTTTGAAAGATATTCACCATAGTTGTCACTGGGTAATGGAATTGTGGCGCTATTTAATTAAAAATGTTTTTGATAATATGAAATTTTAAAATTTCCAAGAGTAAAACCATGTGGGTTTTGTAAAAGGGGGGAGAAAGTATATCTTCTGAGTAAGATATTTAACTACTTTCACACAGAGAACAGACTTTTCTCAAATCCTGAACTGTGAGTGGCCACTTTTTATTTGAGTTTCGTGTTGAAGCTTTGGTGATTTTCCTTTGCAATAATCAATTCACTTTATGCTATGTTCCAAATTGTATATCCTACAGAGATTCTGTTTTAGAGAAATCCACCTCAGTGAACCAATGGAATGTTGACGAGACAGTCACAGCCTTTTTATAATCAACATGGTTTTTGAAGATTGGGCTAAAAAAATCTAAATATCGACCTGAGTCAATCATGCTATGATACTTGTATATACTGTCATTGTGTGGAACCAACTAAGCCAGTTTTCCTGCTTAGATAGATGGAAAGCCAGAGATGTAATTTATTTCTCCCTGTCATCTTTTCTGGCATAAGAGAGGAGCTATAGGAAAAAGAAAAACCACACGACAAAATCGGAGAGAAAAATTAAAATATCACACATCCTAATGTTGGGAGAAAGATATAATTTTTGTATTTAAAAAATGTATGTTGGGTAGATGTAATATTTGAGTCAATCTAACTGAACTGGATTATGTTAAAAGGATTCCATTATCTCAAAGACTCGGTATCCACAGCAACCAAGACATCTCTGTACTCACCCTTTCCATCCATAACAAGGAAAATAAACAGGCAGAGAGCTTGATATTTCCTGATATCATTATATCATAGCTAATAAATTACACTTTAACTGAGACATCTTAACAAACCCTCCTGTTGTTTTACTTTTGAAACAGCCCCCAAAAAAAGAAGAAATAAGGAAATGTAACCAAAACACAGAAATGGAAACCCAGCTCACAAGGGAGGCTGCAATTGTGCATCTAAAGAAGAAAAGGGAGTTACTCTCTGAGCCTGGTCTCAGGCTGGCTGATATCTAAGGCAGAGAGCATGCTCCTGGGCCACTGCCAAGCTGCAGGCCACCTGGTCCACCATCCAGGCGTGCAGGCATCTTTGGTCAGAAAGGAAGCCCAGATCAAGGTAGGACAACCTCAAATAACTTGATGATATCCCAACAGAAGGTCCAACCAGTTACAAGTGTGTGACTTTGGGGGCATACAACTGATTGGTGTTACTGGACAGTAACTTTTTATTTATTCATCAAGCATTTGCTGCATGTCAATGCCCACCAGTCATCCGTTTGTCATGCCGTGGTGGCTTCCATGTTGTTATGATGCTGGAAGCTATGCCACCTGTATTTCAAATACTGGCAGGGTCATCCGTGGTGGACAGATTTCAGCAGAGCTTCCAGACTAAGACAGACTGTGAAGAAAGGCCTGGCAATCTACTTCCAAAATTTAGCCAGTGAAAACCGTTTGGATCACAACAGAATATTGTCCGATATAGTGCTAGAAGATGAGCTCCTAGATTGGATGGCACTACGCAATAGCCACAACCAATGATCATGAAAATGGCATAGGGCCAGGCAACATTTTGTTGTCATACATAAGGTCATCACGAGTCGGAGCCAACTCAGCAGCAACTAACAACAGCAATATATGTGCCAGTCGCTGTGAAAGGCTGAGGATGTTAGACGTGCATGAGATGGTCCCAGCTCATAAGAAGTTCACAGCTTGCATAGGATCTAACATATCACATTTCCTATTGACGGCTGAAAAGGATCATTAACATCCCCCTACGATGAGCACATCATTAAATAATACCCTTAGGACTCAGTATAGTTTCTTTCAAAGACTGACACATAATAAATTCTGACTGAGTGTAAGAGCTCAAGGGAGTAATCAGGATGAAGCTAACAAACAACACAGAAATTGTCTGCAGCAGGGGAGGGCTTCAAAACACGAAGCCTCAAGTTCTAGATGAATGAAATGAATACAAGTAAAAATCGTTACAAATCAAGGTAAAAATAATTAAAGTTTTCAGAAATAATAAGGGGGAAAGCTGAGACTTGAATGAATGCAGTCTGGCTCTAGAGATTTTGCACTTAACCACTATACTACAGAGTTAACCCTTAGAGAGCAAAACAGAAAAAGAAAGGGGGACCAATGTTAAATTCTGTCAGTAGCTGAGATGGCTTTAAAAAAAGAAAGAAAAGAAAACCAGTCCAAAAGTGCAAACCATTAGAAGCCAAACATACAGTTCAAACTACGTCTACTCATTGAACCAATAGTCAGTGTGCCCCACGTGCCAAGCACTGTCCTGGGCACCAGGGAGTCAGTGTGATAAAACTCATAAAGCCATAACTATCACATTCTATTTTCTCCACAGTACTCATCACCTTTAAAACACGCACTGTAATTTGTTTATTAAGTTTATTGATTATTATCTCTTTCCCCCTGACAGAATGTAAATTTCACGAGGAGAGATAATTTCGTGTTTTTCTCCCTGAAGTATCTGTTATGAATTGAATTGTGTCCCCCCCCCCAAAATATATGTACTTGTGAATGTAATCTTGTTTGGAAATAGGGGTTTTCTTTTGTTACATTAATGAGGTCATACTGGAGTAGACCAAAAAAACCTGTTGCCGTGGAGTTGATTCACACTTATGGAGACCTCGTGTGTTAAAGAGTAGAACTGAGTTCCATAGGGTTTTCTTGGCTGTAATCTTTATGGAAGCAAATTGCCATGCCTTTCTTCCATGGTACAGCTGGGTGGCTTCAAATTAGGAAATTAGGAGAGAGGCTCCCAGAAGGAATCAACACAGCCAAGACCCTGATTTGGACTTTGAGCCTCCAAAACTGTGAGAAAATTAATTTCTGTTCTTTAAAGTCACCCCCTTGTGATATTTTGTTATGGTAGCCCTAGGAAGCTAAGACAGTATCCCAAGTGTCTAGAACAGTGCCTGGAACACTGCAGGAATCCTATAAGCATTTGTTATATGAAAGAATCATGGAGCTGACTTTCTAGTGGGGGACAACATACGTTTTCAAAATGAAATAATACTTAGGGATATATGGAGGATAAAATCATAAATTTCTCTAAATACAACAGTAATAATTCTTAGTCATTATTGGATTCTGAAAGGAGCCCTGGTTGCACAATGGTTAGAGTGCTTGGCTGCTAACTCAAAGGTTGGTGGTTTGAACCCACCAGCAGCTCAGAGGGAGAAAAGACCTGGCAATCTGTTCCCGTAAAGGTTACAGCTTAGGAAACCCTATGAGGCAGTTCTATTCCATCCTAGAGGATTGCTAGGAATGGGGATCTACTCAATGGCATACAACAACAACAACAACAATTGGATTCAGAAGGATGTTATAAGTTTTAAGCAGGACATGCAGATACTTTGGAAACCTTGGAATACTGTGGTCCCTTAGAAAACCCACAAGAAAGCTTTGTGGTCTCTGTTTTTGAATTCCTTCCATTTGAAAGCATTGGGAGATAAATCTACAGGTATATTTATCATTTTCGGTGTGACTGTAGCATATCAGGAGCCCTGGTGGCACAGTGGTTAAGAGCTATGGCTGCAGACCAAAAGGTGGGCAGTTCAAATCCACCAGCTGTTCCTTGGAAACCCTATGGGGCAGTTCTACTCTGTCCTATAGGTCACTATGAGTAGAAGTCAACTTTAGGGCAACGGGTTTGGTTTAGTCTTTTGGTAGCGTATCAAGAAATGTCACAGGTAATTCAGTCACTACTCACCAGCCTTTCAAAAACTCATATTAGCCAACAATTTTTAAGTTTGAGTACTCCATTATTTTACATATTTTATTCTAATATTCTCTTCTGTCTTTCATCAACCCTTTATTTTAATGGGTTACTGTTGTTGTTGTTAGGTGCTGTCAAGTTTGTTTCAACTCATAGTGACCCTATGTACAACAGAACGATACACTGCCTGATCCTGTTATGCTTGAGCCCATTGTTGCAGCCACTGTGTCAATCCATCTTGTTGAGGGTCTTCCTCTTTTTCACTGACCCTCTACTTTACCAAGCATGATGTCTTTCTCCAGGGACTGATCCTTCCTGATAACATGTCCAAAGTATGTGAGACAAAGTCTCACCATCCTTGCTTCTAAGGTGCATTCTGGCTGTACTTCTTCCAAGACAGATTGGTTCATTCTTTTGGCAGTCCATGGTATACTCGATATTCAACTCCATAATTCAAAGACATCAATTCTTCTTCAGTCTTCCTTATTCATTGTCCAGCTTTCACATGTATAGAGGTGACTGAAAACACCACGGCTTGGGTCAGACGCACCTTAGTCCTTAAAGTGACATCTTTACTTTTTAACATTTTAAAGAGATCTTTTGCAGCAGATTTGCCTAATGCAATACATCCTTTGATTTCTTGACTGCTGCTTCCTTGGGCGTTGATTGTGGATCCAAGTAAAATGAAATCCTTGACAACTTCAATCTTTTAATGATATTGCTTATTGGTCCAGTTGTGAGGATTTTTGTTTTCTTTATTTTGAGGTGTACTCCATACTGAAGGCCGTAGTCTTTGATCTTCATCAGTAAGTGCTTCAAGTCGTCTTCGCTTTCAGCAAGGAAGATTGTGTCATCTGCATAACACAGGTTGTTAATGAGTCTTCCTCCAATCTTGATGCCCCTTTCTTCTTCATATAGTCCAGCTTCTCAGATTATTTGCTCAGCATACAGATTGAATAAGTATGGTGAAAGAATACAACCCTGATGCACACCTTTCCTGACTTTGAACCATGCGGTATCCCCTTGTTCTTTTGAGCAACTGCTTCTTGATCTATGTACAGGTTCCTCATGAGCACAGTTAAGGGTTCTAGAATTCTCATCCTTCTCAATATTATCTATAATTTGTTATGATCCACACAGTTGAATGTCCTAGTGGAGTGGAGCCCTGGTGGCGCAGTGGAGCTCTGATGGCCCAGTGGTTAAAGTGATACGGCTGCTAACCAAAAAGGTTGGCAGTTTAAATCCACCAGCTGCTCGTTGAAACACTGTGGAACAGTTCTACTCTCTCCTCTAGGGTTGCTATGGTTCAGAATCAACTCAACAGCAACTGGTTTCCCCCACACATCTGTCAGTTTGTCATGCTGTGGGGGCTTGCATGTTACTGTGATGCTGGAAGCTATGCCACCAATATTCAAATACCACAGGGTCACCCATGGCAGACAGGTTTCAGCTGAGCTTCCAGACTAACACAGACTAGGAAGAAGGACCTGGCGGTCTACTTCTGAAAAGAATTAGCCAGTGAAAACCTTATGAATAGTAGTGGAACATTATCTGCTATAGTGCCAGAAGATGAGCCCATCAGGTTGGAAGGCACTCAAAAGACAACTGGGGAAGAGCTGCCTCTTCAAAGTAGAGTCAACCTTAATGACGTGGATGGAGTCAACCTTTCGGGACCTTCATTTGCTGATGTGGCATGACTCAAAATAAAAAGACACAGCTGCAAGCGTCCATTAATAGTCAGAACATGGAATGTGAGAAGTATGAAGCTAGGGAAATTGGAAATAATCAAAAATGAAATGGAACACATAAACGTCGATATCCTAGGCATTAGTGAGCTGAAATGGACTGGTACTGGCCATTTTGAATCAGATAATCATATGGTCTACTATGCCAGGAATGACAACTTAAAGAGGAATGGCATTGCATTCACTGTCAAAAAGAACATTTCAAGATCTATCCTGAAGTACAAAGCTGTCAGTGATAGGAAAATATCCATTCGCCTACAAGGAAGACCAGTTAATATGATGACTATTCAAATTTACCCACCAACTGCTAAGGCCAAAGATGAAGAAATTGAAGATTTTTACCAACTTCTGCAGTCTAAAACTGATCAAACCTGCTATCAGGATGCATTGATAATTACTGGGCAGTTGGAATACGAAAGTTGGAAACGAAGAAGGATCAGAAGTTGGAAAATATGGCCTTGGTGATAGAAATGATGTAAGAGATCACATGACAGAATTTTGCAAGACCAACGACTTCTTCACTGCAAATACCTTTTTTCCACAACATAAATGACGACTATACACGTGGACATCGCCAGATGGAATGCACAGAAATCAAATCGACTACATCTGTGGAAAGAGATGATGGACTGGGTCATTAATCATTGCTAACATATAGCAGAATGATTATGGAGTATACATTGTCCACTCATTAATGCATTTGCAGCAATTACTGGCATGGCAGGAAATCTCTAACAGTGACGTGATGCTTATGGTGAAACAGAGATTTGCTCTGGTGAGATCACAGGCACGAAGAGAAAACAGCTCATATATGGTGCAGTTTGTCAGTAATAGGATAGACACAATACGGTAACACAAATGATTAAACATCTAAAACTCCACGTGTTGTACAGGCTTTGTAGAAGCTGCAAACCAATTAGTCTTTTTATCCTTCAGAAACAGCCTGGAAAACAAGATCTTATTCAAGCTCAGCTTGATTTCTGGGCTGTGCAGAATAAGAGATGTTGGTGATATAAAACTGGAAACAGTTGATTAAGTTTCACCTGAGTTTTAAAAGCTAAATGCTTAGAAAAGCTCTAGTCATTTGCAATAATCACATTTACATCTACCTTGATAAAAATGAGCTACCGTTGAACCTCAAAATGATGTAGAACTTCAGAAATGATCAGCCCTGGAAGGCATTTTATACTTTATACAGTCTTCAGAGAATCAGTGAATTGAGCACCTGCTGTTACATTATGAATATTGAGAATACAGAGTTCTTTTGCTGTAGTTGCACCTTTACTTTGATGTTAAAACCAAGAGCTACCAATGTGTTTGATATAGAAGAGCCTATGTTTTTTATGGAAACAGCTGTCAAGAAATCAAACGATGTATTGCATTGGGCAAATCTGCTGCAAAAGACCTCTTGAAAGTGTTAAAAATGAAAGATGTCACTTTGAGGACTGAGGTGAACCTAACCCAAGCCATGGTATTTTCAATCACTTCATATGCATGTGAAAGCTGGACAATGAATAAGGAAGACCCAAGAAGAATTGACGCCTTTGAATTATGGTGTTGGTGAAGAAGAATAGTGAATACACCGTGGACTGCCAGAAGAACAAATCTGTCTTAGAAGAAATACAGCCAGAATGCTCCTTAGAAACAAGGATGGTAAGACTTCATCTGACGTACTTTGGACACGTTATTAGGAGGGATCAGTCCCTGGAGAAGGACATCATGCTTGGTAAAGCAGAGGGTCAGCAAAAAAGAGGAAGACCCTCAGCAAGATGGACTGACACAGTGGCTGCAACAATGGGCTCAAGCATAACAACGATTGTAAGGATGGTGCAGGACAGGACAGTGTTTCGTTCTCTTGTACAAAGGGTAGCTATGAGTCAGAGCCGACGCAACAGCACTCAACAACAACAACCACAACAGTCTTTACTGAAGCAGATTGCCACATCTTTCTTCCATGGAGCAGGTGAGGGTTCCAACCACTGACCTTTTGGTTAGCAGCCAAGTGCTTAACTACTGTGCCACCAGGGATCCTTAAGTGACCAATATAGTAGTCCAAATAATTAAAGTCAGAATGGCTTTAGGGCTCCATTCTGTCTCTGCTTGCTAGTTCTCTCTTAAGTGAGGGTCTATATATGCATGGCAGGTGTGGAGGAACTGTGTTACTGCACCTGGTATGGAAGGTAGAGTGGGCAGGTAAGAGTAATACGCTGAACTGATGAGAAAAGACTTGGCATGGCCTTCACAGCATTGCAAGATGGGCTTAAATCTGAAGCTGCTGGGCCACTAAATAGAGCCAGATACATGGAGATGCTTTTCAAACAATGATGAGTTCATGGAGATTTTGACATTGTCATTCAAAAGCAGCTTTAGACCATTCACCAGCATAATCCAAAGTCATTTTCTACCTTAACAACAAAAACTAAATTTTGGAACTCCACCCAACATCCATATTACCCTCCCCTCCTCCACCAGCTTCTAGGTCAGAAAGCCAGTCAAACCCCAAAGCCAGCTATAGCTATAGGAGCCAAAACCTTATCAAGGAGATCAACTACCTGTGCAAAGAAATTATCATTCACACCTGTTAAGAATTAATGCTTATTTAAGTGAAAAATGTCATTTAAGGGCCATTTGGATTTGCAGACCTGGTAGCTGTATCTAACCTGGAATCCTCATTCATACAGTTTAATTAAGTAAGCGCTTTGAGGAGCAAAGATCATGTCTTATGCGTTTTTGTATATCTCTTCGTGTCTGACACATAAAGGACATCAAGAAATACTTATTAATTTGACTTGATATACTAACTGCTATAAAATGTTAGAGAAGTACATCGTACATAATTTTGTAATATATTCAGATTGATGCTCTAGTTGTATGATTTAGGGAAATTGCTTCCTTTCTCTGGGCCTGTGCTTTCCCACCAGGAAAATGAAGAGTTGGGTTAGAGATTTCTGGGGTTCCTTCCAGCTCTGAGAGCCTGTACGCAGACAGAGGCCTATGTCCCAATGAGTTGAAGATTTCATGTCAGATCCTTGGGTGCTGCATTAAACATTAGCTCAGTTTGAAGGGGGTTGGGGGTTAATTTATAAATAGTGAGATTTACTCTTTCCCAATTTCAAACCACAAGTTGATCAAAGATGCAATGTCCACATATGAATGAAGAATAGAAAATCCTGAGCTGTGAACCCTGTCTTGTATGTTCTTGGATCTCCAGTTAAAAGGAGAGGAGGAAAAGTATCACATTCTCCAGTAGAGGGAGCCAGATTTAAACGTTAACCAGATTGCAATTTTCCACGGGAATGTTTGCCCAATCTAGAAAGAGAACATAGGTATTTTGATAATGAATCCTTATTTCTGTGTCTTACCTAAAATAGTAAAAACTGTTTGTGACAGCAACATTCATTGTTCAAGAGACAGTTTTTTTTTCCAGTAATAAATGTTTTGTTTTGTTTTGTTTTTAACCCTTCTATATCAAGTTCCTAATTCACCAGCTGCGTCATGGAAGAAAGATGTGGCAATCTGCTTCCGTAAAGATTACAGCCTTGGAAACCCTATGGGGAAGTTCTACTCTGTCTGATAGGGTCACTGTGAGTAAGGAGCCCTGGTGGTGCAGGGGGCTAAGCACTAGACTGTTAACCAAAAGGTCAGCAGTTCAAACCCACAAGCCACTCCATCAGAGAAAGATGTGGCAGTCTGCTTCCATAAAGATTTACAGCCTTGGGAACCCTATGGGGCATTTCTACTCTGTCCTACAGGGTCACTGTGAGTCAGAATTGACTTGATGGCAGTGGGTGTGGTTTTTGGTTTATATCTAGTTCAGAGTCCCTGGGTGGTACAAACAGTTACTGTGCTTGGTTGCTAACTGAAAGGTTGGCAGTTTGAGTCTACCCAGAGGTGCCTCAGAAGAAAGCCCTGGCCATCTACTTCCGAAAAATCGAATATTTTGAAAACCATATGGAGCACAGTTCTACTCTGACACACACGAGGGTGGCCATAAGTCCACAGCAACTTGTCACTGGTTGGTTACATCAAGTTCAAGGTCGTTGGTAGTTCAGTGCTGGAATTCTTGCCTTCCATGCAAGAGGCCTGGATTTGATTCCCAGCCAATGAACTTCATGTGCTTTGCATGTTGCTATGATGCTTAACAGGTTTCAGCAGAGCTTCCGGGCAAAGAAGGACTAGAAAGAAAGGCCAAGTGATCTACTTCCAAAAATGAGCCAATGAAAACCCTATGGATCACAACCGTCTGATGCCCAACTGATCGTGGCGACAGCACAGGACTGGGCAACATTTTGTTCCATCGTGCGTGGGGTCGACTCAATGGCAGCTAATAACACTATATCAAGTTCATCAGAAATGGTGGGATTTTTACAGACATACATTTACTCAGCCTGTGGGTATTTAAGTTCAAGTCCAAATAAAATGTACATACCTGTGAAGGTGTCACTACGGATTGGTTGTTATTTTTTAAGTGAGGATTTTGTCTTCTTGGTGCCGTGTTTACATATCAGAGAAAAGCCTTAGTTAAGGTTAGCATTTTGGGTCAATTAGGAGAGAGAAAGCAGCTGTGGGGAAAGCAGCTTTGTGTAGCAAAGATTACAAACTCCTAACAAGGACACTTCTCTTGGGAAGTTATTTCATTCTCTTGAAGTGTTTAGAATAAAGGTATTCTTTCTAAACTTCATTTTCAGTTTCTTTTTGTTTTAATTTTTAAAACAAAAAATTTTTAATATTGCAAAGATGTATATATGCATTATTTAAAAAAAAAAAACACACAAAAACCAAACCCATTGCTCTCAAGTCAATTCCAACTCGTAGTGACCCGATAGGACAGAGTAGAACTGCCCCAAAGGGTTTCCAAGGAGTGGCTAATGGATTCAAACTGCCGACCTTTTGGTTAACAGCCGAGCTCTTAACCACTATGCTGTATAGAAGTTAGAAAATACAGATAAGAAAAAATAAAAATATCATCTTCCCACAAATCAGAGATTACCATTGCTAAGAGATTTTTGTATATCCTTTCAGATCTTTTTTATACATTTATAAATATAGATGAAATTTTTAATAAACTTAGATTATACTGCTTATGATGGTTTATATCGTGGCTTATTCACTTAATGATCTATATCTTTCCACATCAATAAATTTTCATCTTTTCTCGTACCCAGTACATATTCTAGTAACCTCAATTGTCCCCAAAAGTGTTTTTACAATTGCTCGGTCCAAACAAGAATCCAGTCGCTTCCCTCATTATATCTGGTGGTTTTGGCCTCTGAAGCCTCTTCTAATCTAGCAGAGTCCCAACTTTTTTTTTAAACCTCACTGACTTGTTGAATAGACTGGACCAATTTTTCTACAAAATATCCCATTTCCTAGATTTGGCTGGTTATTTCCTCGCAGTGTCATTTAGTTTGCTCATCATTTGTTGTATTTCCTGTAAACTGAAAGAACTAAAGGCTTGATGTTTTCGACTTAAACATTTAGCTAGACTACATCATAGGTAATGTTATATATCCTATCAAACATTTTTAAATGATAGTCTGGTGAAATCCTCAAAATAGATTGTTATTGACTAGAATATAATATACAGATTTATACATTATAGAAATTCATTTTCTCTAAAGCAGGAAGTAATGAAATATATTTTCTGAATATGATCACATCCCAGACAACAGAAATCTCCTGAATATACCTCCTAATTTGTTTTCCATAGGGAAAGAATGAGACATATACTCCTAGACACAAATCAAAGTCAACCACTCAGTTTTCTAAAAATGTCAACAGACTTCTTTGACCTCATCCAATTCATGAACTTTCTATTCAGTCTACTTCAGCAATGCTCATTCACTTATTCATTCATTCAACAAATATTTATTAAGCACCTACCATGTGCCAGATTCTTTCCTAAGGGACATTGTTGTTGTTGTGTGCCATTGAATCGATTGCAACTCGGTTAGAGAACCAACATCAGGCAACAACCTGAATCTAGGACACAGGAGAACATCAGCCAGATACCAACCTAGGTAAAGAACTCTCAATAATAAAACAAAGCTAAAAGACTTAAAACAGGGAAAAAGAGATGTCAATCGGTAAATAACAACAACATCAAAACAATAAAAGAGGGAACAAACGGTGTAGATATAGAACTTTCAAAAGCAGAGGAAGTCAAGGTGATATCAAGTAATAAAAGACTGGTTCAACTTAGGAAAATAAGAGTAAATTTCAAGGTAACCACAAAGAAAGGTAACAAAACTACTCATCAAAATAAAGAAGAAAAACATAAAGACTCAGTAAACACTAATTTTGTAATAACAAAAGAAAAGAAAATCCACAAACAAAAGGAACTCAGCACAGGAAAGTAAGAGGAACAATGAAAGTGTCAGCACCACAATTAAAAAACAAAAAAAAAAAGCACAACACTATGACAGCAATAAACTCATACCTATTGATAATCACACTGAATGTAAATAGCTTAAATGCACCCGTAAAGAGACCGAGAGTGGCAGAATGGATGAAAAAAAAAAAAGACCCATCAATATACTGTCTACAAGAGACACACTTTAGACACAAAGACATAAATACATTCAAAATTAAAGGATAGAAAAAAATATATCAAGCAAACAGTAACCAAAAAAAAAAAAAGCAGGAGTGGCAATACTAATCTCAGATAAAATAGACATTTAGGCAAAATCAACAATAAAAGACAAGGAAAGACATTATATAGTGATTAAAGGAACAACCACCAAGAAGACATAACTTTAATAAATATCTATGCACCCAAAGACAGGGCTCCAAAATACATAAAACAAACCCTAACAGCACTGAGAAGAGAATTTGACAGTTCTACAATAATACTAGGAGACTTCAACACATCACTCTCAGTAAAGGACATCTAGAAAGAAACTCAACAAAGATATAGAAGATCTAAAGGCCACAATCAACCAACTTGACCTCATAGACATATACAGAACATTCCACCCAACAGCAGCAAAGTATATATTCTTTTCCTATGCACATGGAACATTCTCTAGAATAGACCACATTTTAGGCCACAAAGTAAGTTTCAATAAAATCCAAAGTATTGTAATAATACAAAGCATTTTCTCTAATCACAATGCCATAAGAGTAGAAATCAAAAACAGGAACAGCAAGGGAAAAAAAATCAAATAAATGGAAACTGAATAACACCTTGCATAAAAACAACTGGATAAAAGAAGAAATCAAAAAATTCTTAGGATCAAATAAGAATGAAAACATATCATACCAAAATCTTTGGGACACAGCAAAGGCAGTGCTCAGAGGTCAACTTATAGCAATAAATGCACACATCAAAAAAGAAGAACAGAGCAAAATCAAAATGTTAGTCCTACAACTCGAACAAACAGAAAGAGAACAGCAAAAGAAGCCTACAGGCATCAGAAGAAAGGAAGTAATAAAGATTAGAGCAGAAATAAATGAAATAAAGAATAGAAAAACAATAGAAAGAATCAACAAGATAAAAAGTTGGCTCTTTGAAAAGATCAACAAAATTGACAAACCATTGGTTAAACTGATTTAAAAAACAAAAAAAAAAAATAGGAGAGGAAACAAATAACCCAAATAAGAAATGACATAGGGAGCATTACAACAGACCCAACTGAAACAAAAAGGATCATAACAGAATACTATGAAAACTTATACTCCAACTAATTTGAGAATCTAGAGGAAATGGACAAATTTCTAGAAACACACTTCCTACCTAAACTAACACAAGCTGAAATACAAAATCTGAACAGCCATAACAAGAGATCAAAGAGGTAATTTAAAAAAACTGCACCCCCTAAAAATACCCTAGGCTCAGACAGCTTCACTGGAGAATTCTACCAAATATTCAGAGAAGAGCTCACATCCTGTACTACCCAAACTATTTCAGAGCATAGAAAAGGAAGGAATACTCCCAGATTCATTCTATGAAGGCAGCATAACCCTGCTACCAAAGCCAGGCAAAGACATCACCAAAAAAGAAATTACAGACCAATATCTCTCATGTATATAGGTGCAAAAATTCTCAACAAAATTCTAGATGATAGAATTCAGCATCATATCAAAAAAATAAGATACCACAACCAAGTGGGATTCATACCAGGTATGCAAGGATGGTTCAACATTAGAAAATCAATCAACGTAATCCATTGTGAAAATGACAATTTTACCCAAAGCAGTCTACAAATACAGTGCAATCTCGATCCAAATACCAACAACATTCTTTAAAGAGAAGGAAGAAGTAATCACTGACTTTATATGGAAGGGGAAGAGGCCCTGGATAAGTAAAGCACTACTGAAGAAGAAGAATATAGGAGGACTCACACTACCTGACCTCAGAACCTGCTATAAAGCTACAGTAGTCAAAACAGCCTGGTACTGGTACAATGACAGATACATTGACCAACGGAACCGAATTGAGAACCCAGATGCAAATCCATCCACCTATGGTCACCTGATCTTCGACAAGGGCCCAAAGTCTACCAAATGGGGGAAAAGACAGTCTTTTTAACAAACGGTGCTGGGAAAACTGGATGTCCACCTGCAAAAAAGATAAAACAGGACCCGTACTTCACACCATACACAAAAACTAATTCAAAATGGATCAAGGACCTAAATATAAAAACAAAAACTATAAAGTTCATAGAAGAAAAAATAGGATCAATACTAGAGGCCCTAATACAGTGCATGAACAGGATACAAACCATAACTAACAACACACAAACTCCAGAAGAAAAGCTGGATAACTAGGATATTCTAATAATTAAACACTTAGGCTCATCAAAGACTTCACCAAAAGAGTAAAAAGAGAAACTACAGACTGGGGAAAAAATTTTGGCTATTATGAATCTGATGAAGATCTAATCTCTAAGATCTACAGGAAAATCCAACACCTCTACAATAAAAAGACAAACAATCCAATTAAAAAAATGGGCAAAAGAAATGAGCAGACATTTCACCAAAGAAGACATTTGAGCAGCTAACAGACACATGAGGAGATGCTCGGGATCACTAGCCATTAGAGAAATGCAAATCAAAACCACAATGAGATACCATCTCACCCCGGCATTACTGGCACAAATCAAAAAAACAGAAAATAACAAATGTTGGAGAGGCTGCAGGGAACTTGGAACTCTTATGCACTGCTGGCGGGAATGTAAAATGGTACAACCAATTTGGAAAATGATATGGCATTTCCTTAGAAAGCTAGAAATAGAAATACCATATGATCCAGCAATCCCACTCCTAGGAAAATATCCTAGAGAAATAAGAGCCGTCACACAAATAGACGTATGCACACCCATGTTCATTGCAGCATTATTCACAATAGCTAAAAGATAGAAACAACCTAAGTGCCCATCAACAGATGAATGGATAAACAAACTATGGTACATACACACAATGGAATACTACGCAATGATAAAGAATAATGATTAATCTGTGAAGCATCTCACAACATGGATGAATCTGGAGGGCATTATGCTGAGTGAAATAAGTCAATCAGAAAAGGACAAATACTATGGGAAACCACTATTATAAAAACCCAAGAAAAAGTTTATTTATACACAGAAATAAACAATCTTTGATGGTTAGGAGGGAGAGTAGGGGTGGGGAGGGAAATCACTAACTAAATAGTAGGTAAGTGTTAACTTTGGTGAAGGAAAAGACAACACACAATATAGGGGAAGTCAGCACAACTTGACCAAGGCAAAGCCGTAGAAACTTCTTAGACACATCTGAACACCTTGAGAGACCAAGTTACTGGGGCTGAGGGCTGAGGATGATGGTCTCAGGAGATATCTAGGTCAATTGGCATAACATAGTTCATAAAGAAAATGTTCTACATCTTACTTTTGTGAGTAGCATCTGGGGTCTTATAAGCTTTCAGTTGGCCATGGATACATCTATGGGTCCCATCCCATCTGGAACAAAGTAGAATGAAGAAAACCAAAGACACAAGGCAAATATTAGTCCAGAGGACCAATGGACCACGTGAACCACAGTCTCTACCAGCCTAAGCACAGAAGAACTAGATGATGCCTGGCTACCACCACCAATTGCTCTGACTGGGATCACAATAGAAGGTCCTGGACAGAGTGGGAGAAAAATGTAGAACAAAATTCAAATTCATAAAAAAAGACCAGACTTACTGGAGCCCTGGTGGTGCAGTGGTTGAGAGCTATGCCTGCTAACCAAAAGGTTGGCAGTTTGAATCCACCAGCTACTCCCTGGAAACCTTATGGGCAGTTCTACACTGTCCTATGAGGTCGCTATGAGTCAGAAGTGACTCTATAGCAATGGATTTGTTTTGGGGGGATTTACTGGTCTGACGGAGACTGAGGAGGCTCTGAGACTATGGCCCCTGGACACTCTGCTCACTTAGAACTTAAGTCTCTCCCGAAGTCCACCTTTCAGACAAAGATTATATAGGCCTATAAAACAAACAATAACACACATGAGGAATGTGCTTCTTAGTTCAATGAAGTGTACAAGACCAAATGGGAAAGAAACACTTGCTCAAAAGCACAGAAGGCAGGAAAGGACAGGAAAATTGGACGAATGGATATGGGTTAAGGGAAAGGGGGTGAATGCTGACACATTGTGGGGATTGTAACAATGTTACAAAACAACTTATGTGTAAATTTTTGAATGAGAAACTAATTTGCACTGTAAACTTTCACCGAAAGCACAATGATAATGATAATAAATCCAGTGCTCTACTGCAAAAAAAAAGTACATCTGCAAACTTCTCAAGTCCAACTATGTTTTCTTTGACAAATTTTTTTATTGAAACATTACATATTAAAAAATGCACAAATCGTAAGTTTCCTGTCCAGTGGATTTTCACACAGTGAACAGTGTGGAGTGATGCCCACCCAGCTCAAGAAGAGTATTTTATCCCCTGAAACAGCCCTAATGCCCTTCCCAGTCACTACCCCTCTAAGGTAGCTGCCATTTTCATTTCTAGCATTCTAGATTAGTTTTGCCTTTATTACATGTTTTAATCTTTTTATAAATGAAATTACGTAGTACTTTTTGCATCTGTGGAGCCCAACTATCTTTTTCACATTTATTTGACTACCAGGATTTTTTCGGAAATGTTAATCTGACTGAAGTTGTATAAAAGTGTTCTCACCATTTAAAAAATAAGGTATTTCATCCAAGAAATTAACTTATAGAAAAAACAAGTCTCACATTACAAGACGAGGCTATCAGACATCTTCGTATCTGTTAACAATTCCTCATCCAACATCTTCAGTTGCCAGCATTCATCACAAACACTTCCTTTAATGTTAAATAAACTTTTATTTTAGAATAGTTCGAGATTTATAGAAAAGTTGTGAAGATAGTACAGAGTTCCCATATACCCCACAACTAGTTTCCCTTATCAACGTTAGTATGGTTCATTTGTCACAATTAAAAACCCATGCTGATACATTGTTATTAACTAAAGTGCATGCTTTATTCAAATTTCCTCAGTTTTTACTTAATGTCCTTTTTGTATTCCAGGATCCCCTCCAGGATACCACATTACATTTAGTCATCCTGTCTCCTTAACTCCTGTTGGCTGCGACCGTTTCAGATTTTCCTTGTTTTTGATGACCTTGACAGTTTTGAGGCATACTGGTCAGGTATTTTATAGACTGTCCCTCTATTTGGATTTTTCTGGTGTTTTTCTCGTGAGTAGACTGGAGTTATGGGCTTTGGGGAGGAAGATCATAGAGGTAAAGTTCCATTTCCATCACATTATAACAGGGATGCATACTATCAACATGACTTATCACTGTTTCTGTTGACCTTGATCACCTGGCTGAGGTGTTTGTCAGGTTTCTGCACTGTAAAGTTACCCTCTTCCCCCCTTTTCCATACTGTATTCTTTGGGAGGAGACCGTTATGCTCAGCTCGAACTTCTGGAATTGGGAGTTATGCCCCTCCTCCTCAAGGGCACAGTATCTACATAAATTGTTTGGAATTCTCTACCAGAGATTTTTTTCTTCTCCGCATTTACTTACTTAATCGTTTATTTAAATATTACTATGGATTCACAGATATTTATTTTCTGCTTTGGGTTATAATCCCAATTTGTTGCTCAAATCATTCTAGTTCTGACCATTGGGAGATCTTTCAGTTGGCTCCTGTGTCCCTTTGACATACCACCATCATACTGTGTGTGTGTATGTTGTGCGTGTTTTAGCACTTCCTTACTTTCTGGAACTACAAGATGCTCCAAGCTCATCTTGTATATTCCCTGCCCCAACCTGAGAGTCAGTTATGTCTCCAAAGAGCCCAGGTGCCACAACACTTTTAAGTCTGACATCACCTGAAACTGAATAGCCAACGTCCATTTTCTTCTGTTTAGTTCTGAAAGTCCAGAAATGATTAAAAATTTATCATTGTTATTTTCCATGAATAATTATCACATAATTATATATTAGCCCAGATAATAATAATATAATAATAATAATAATATTCCAGATGTGGAATAATGACTCCACATCTCATTAACAGCATTTGAGAGGTGAAATAATCCATTTATCTTCTACTCAGAAAAACTTACTCCCCCTACTCCATTATTTCAACTGAGGTGAGCTCATCGTCAGGGAAATCCAACATTCTTTAGCACACTGTCTATCTGACAATCTCTTGAGATCATTTTTCTCTGCCTGATTTCTCCGATGTGAGAGACATTAAATATGTCTCCATATTCACTTTATCTGTATTATTTTATTTTCTTATCATGCCTTTCAACTACCCATTTCCTTGAGTTTTTCTCTTTCACAGCCACTGTCCTATAGTTATTCAATAAAAACCAGAAATGCCAACAGCTTCTTTTTCTGTTTTCCTGCTTTAGGAAAGAGCTTTTTGCACACTTCACTGGACTTTACTTAGGAGAAAGAGGCATCCTGAAAATAAATACTCTTTACTTTATGATTTACCTGTGTTCTTTTCTTCAGCTGGCTCAAACAGAAAAATGTTTTCACATTTCTTTATTTGCTTGAGGCTTTTGGAGATATTTCTTTGTTTGCTGCACTTCAACTTGTAAAAAGCCACTACTTACACTGCGCAGTTTGTTTAAGTAGTGATGAAGGGCTCTTCATTTATGAGACCAATTCCTCTTGTGTCTCATTAAAAAAAGTCCAGTCAGGCACGAATCAAAAACACTGGAAATAACAAATGTTGGAGGGGCTGTGGGGAGATGGGAACTCTTATGCACTACTGGTGGGAATGCAAAATGAT
>NW_004443974.1:18441936-18442981 GCF_000243295.1 Trichechus manatus latirostris | reverse complement strand
GAAAAAGTTCACACGCAAAATGTAACAATTCTTGTTGGTTACCAGGGATGGGAGGGGTGGGGGGGGAATATTAAATAGGCAATAGACAAGTGGTAAAAAAAAAAAAAAGTCCAGTCAACTCTTTAATTGCCAGTATCATATCAACTATCTTGTCAATATACCACCTGAATTAAATCTATTGGGAGTTTACATACATTTTCAATAGCAATGTGAATCAAACGCATCAAGAGCATATAATATTGAAAAATACTTTTACTTCAATCCATTCTTTTTCTCCCCCATTTTCCAATTAGTACTTGAATTTTTTGTCTCCCAAACCCTTCCAAGTTTGCTTCAGGTTATCCCTTTCAATTTGTTTTTCTGTTTGGTTCTTCTACTCATTTGTACAGATCTAAATAACATCTAATTAAATGCAGTTTTTTTTTCTGATAGCTATTGAGGTTAAGAAACCATCCCATAGAATCTTACTTTCTCATAAATAAATACGTAGTAGGCACCTTTATAAATTCAACACATTAAGTGTGGAGTTCAGTGCTCTAAAGATGAGCTTACTTCAACTGAAATAATGAAGTAGGGGAAGTAGGTTTTCTTCAGTAGAGGATAAGCAGAGAGGATAGCAATTTGTTTCACCTTTCAACACACTTTAAGGTAAAAAGACACTTGTTAAGTCATTAGTCTGGTGTTACAACATAGAATTAAATAATTATAACCTGAGAACACTTGATTCGGCTTACATTGAACAAGTTCTAATGGTACTTAGAGTGAAGATGTGACACAAGTAGTTTTGAGAACATAGAGAGGTTTAGACAGAACCCTTGGTCTAGAAAGAAAGGGAGGAAGTATAGACTATATACATGCCAATTACCATAACATTTGAGGTAAATCTATAGTTTATTTCATCACTATGAAGTGGATTTCTATCTAAATCTGTTTACTAAAAAAGGTACTTGTAACCATCTAAAATATTCCACTGGTCTCATCCCTTCGGGAGCAAGGGAGAATGAAGAGAACAGGATACAAGGAAAAGATTAGTCCAAAGGACTAA
>NW_004443974.1:18432651-18441390 GCF_000243295.1 Trichechus manatus latirostris | reverse complement strand
AAGGTCGAGAAGGGAGAGGGTTGACATGTTGTGGGGTTGTTAACCAATGTCATAAAACAATATGTGTACTACTATTTCATGAGAAACTATTTGTTCTGTAAGCCTTCACCTGAAGTACAATTAAAAAAAAAAAAAGAAGGTACTTGTATTTTTTTTTTCCTTATTAGTAGAACCAGGATAAAGAAATATATACTTCATCTATCCTGGTTCTACTAATACGGAAAAAAAAAAGTATGAGGAGCCCTGGTGGTGCAGTGGTTAAGCGTTTGGCTGCTAACCGAAAGGCGGGCAGTTTGAATCCACCAACCGCTCCTTGGAAACCCTACCGGGCAGTTCTACTCTGTACTATAGGATCACTATGAGTCAGAATCGACTCCACGGCAACGAGTTTGGCTTTTTGTTTGTTTTGTTTTCTATAAAACTAATAAGTATTAGTTTTGTCCCCCACTCTCCTTAGAAATTGCTTAGATCAATGTTTTCCATGAAATACTAATATCCTGGGATATGTTAACTGGTATTCCTGTCAAAAAATGATTCCGTGATCAAATAAACCTGAGAAATGCTGGATTAAATAAGGCTTAACTGCTTTCTGTTCTACAGAACTCCTCAGGATCTTTAATATATGAATGTGCATCGTAACACATTCAACCTAACAACATAATGCTCCAAGATGGAAATATGGTAAGCAGCATTTCCCAAAGTCATTTGGCCACAGAACACTTCCCTTTAAGAAACGCCTGTTAACTGTTTACGGTGTTAACTATTAACACCTCTCCACCTAATTTTGGGAAGTGCTAGATTAATGTAAAGAGAAAGAGAGAAAGAAAGAGAAGATGATTGTTGGTAAGATGATGATGCTGTTAACAGCAATAGGAAAGAGAGAGAGAAACAAATTTGGGATTGTTGTTGTTGTTAGGTGCCGCCGAGTCTGTCCCAACTCATAGCAACCCTATGTACAACAGAATGAAACACTGCCCAGTCCTGCACCATCCTCATAATCGTGGTTATGCTTGAGCCCATTGTTGCAGCCACTATGTCAATCCATATCGTTGAGGGCCTTCCTCTTTTTTGCTGACCCTCTACCAAGCATGATGTCCTTCTCCTGGGATTGGTCCCTCCTGATAGCATGTCCTAAGTATGCGAGACGAAGTCTCACTAACCTTGATTCTAAGGAGCTTTCTGGCTATACTTCTTCCAAGACAGATTTGTTCATTCTTTTGGCAGTCCATGGCCTTTTCAACATTCTTTGCCAACATCATAATTCAAAAGTTTCACTTCTTCGTCGGTCTTCCTTATTCATTATCCAGCTTTTTCATGCATATGAGGCAACCGAAAACACCACGGCTTGGATCAGGTGCACCTTAGTCCTTTAAAGTGATATCTTGCTTGTTAACACTTTAAAAAGGTCTTTTGCAGTAGATTTGCCCAAAGCCATGCGTCTTTTGACTTCTTGACTGCTGCTTCCATAGGCATTGATTGTGGATCCAAGTAAAATGAAATCCTTGACAACTTCAATCTTTTCTCCATTTATCATGATGTTGCTTATTGGTCCAGTTGTGAGGATTTTTGTTTTATGTTGAGGTGTAACCCGTACTGAAGGCTGTAGTCTTTGATCTTCATCAATAAGTGCTTCAAGTCCTCTTCACTTTCAACAAGCAAGGTTGTGTCATCTGCATAATGCAAGTTGTTAATGAGTCTTTCTCCAATCCTGATGCCCCCATTCTTCTTCATATAGTCCAGCTTCTAAGATTATTTGCTCAGCATACACTCTGTTCTAGACACGGTGGCCCCTAGATGAGTAGACCTACTATACCAACATTTTCATTGCATTTATTAGGACAGAAAATCATCAACTATTATATCCATTATTCCTTCACTAGAAACAGAGAATCTGATTCCATACATTATTTTAAAAATGGGACAATAGGACCACCAGTTAATGGGTAGAGTTTTTGTTTTACATATGAATTAGCATAAATCCCACTCTCATCATGCCAATGGTTGATGCCATATCTTTTGGAACCATCTAGATCTGTGAACTGAGAACGGCATTTTCTGTGCACTATTGAATAATCATCATCTTCACAGGGATAACCCTATGGAGGAAAAAAAAAGAGAGATAATATTGAATGACTGAAATATGTTTAAAAAAAAAGGCATGATCTTCAAAAGTTGATCATTAATGTAATATTCTTATTATGGTCAAAGTTTAGTTTTCAAACAATTAATTAATTTAATCCCTCTGTATAACAAACTCCTCAATGAAAACCATGGCTACTGCATTTATAAGTACTTCTAATCCTGAAAGAAGAATCTAGTTCATGGTCGTTTTATTTATAAAACTAAAAAGATTAAGTTATCATACATGCAAAATTTTTCTAAGCCATAATCATACAGCATAGAGAATAATTTAAATTTTATGACCCCCTAAATAAGACAAAAACAATTACAATTTAACTACCATCTGATACTTCTTTATCACTGTAAGTTATAATCTTTCCAAAGAATAATATATTGGGTTATATCTTTAATAATTGCTACCAAAGTCATGCTTCCCAGGACAATAGTAAATACCAAACCCTAAGATTCATTTCTATGAGAAATTTACCTCTGTATAACCCAATATAATCTTTAAGATGTTTATCCTTAGGCTACCTCATAAAAGCTTCTATTGTAAGAAAACAAGACACTATCACTGATCATTTTCCAAAGGAAATATCGATTCTTTCAGATTACACCAGCGGTGATGGTAGATGTGGAACATAAAGTCTTTGAACTAATTATCTAATTTTTGCTTCAAATTGGTAATAATTTTAAAGCACTAGGACACTGTTGAAATTAAATCACCAAAGATATAAAACAATGAAAGGACACCAAAACAGTTCTAATCTTAGATTGGCTTTATTTTCAACTGAAAAGTTTAACCATATGTTCAACTGCAACGATCATTACTATGTCTACCATTAATTGAATGTCTGTTATGGGCTAGGCACTGTACTGAGTGTTGATATCTTTTAATCCATTAGAGGGCTCTGAGGTAGGAATTATTGCTCCCACTTTATAGATAAGAAAATGTGAAGTAATTTGCTTAAGTTCTCAGAAGGAGAGAATTTAAATAATGCCAACATTAAGTGAGTAAGCCAGGAGTTTCAGCTAGGTCTGCCTGACTGTAAAACCCTTTGTTCCTCCAGGATCCTTACTAAATTCTTAATAATTAAGAGATGAAAAAAAAGTATAAACAATAAAACCCTAAAGCTACATAATATCCATGTCACTGTTCTTTAGTCTAGGTTTTGACTTTTAGTTGTTGGGGTCTGTTTCTTTGTTTTGTCTTATTTGGGGGAAGATAGAGGTCCTTTAAATGAGATTTGAGGACCACTGGCCCAAACTGCCCCCTCAGAGGGAGGCAGGATCTTCTCATTCCTTTACCACTGTGATCAAACCGAAGAGGGCTTTGAATGCCACATCAACCCATTCCTTCAGCATCTCATAGGCAGAGAGGAGGATTTTGAGGTGAGTGACAAGATTAAATGTGATGTTTTAGGAAAATAATTCTGGCAGCAGAAGATATTAAAGACTGGTAAAAAGGGCTGAATTCGAAAATTGTGATTTGAATTAGATCTTGACAGCACAAATGTTCATCAATGTATGGATGGATAAACAGAATTTGGCATATCTATATAATGAAATATTGTTCAGTTATAAAAAGGAATGGAATACTGTTACATGTTACAATATCAATGACCTTGAAAGCATTATGCTAAGTAAAAGACATCAGACACAAAAGACCATGTATTGCAAGATTCCGTTTGTATGAATTGTTCAGAATAGGCAAATCACAGAACCAGAAAGTAGATTAGTGGTTGCCAGGGGATGGGGAGGGGGAGAATGGGGAAAGACTGCTAATGGGTATGAGGTTTCTTTTGGGGGTGATAAGAATGTTCTGAAATTAGATAGTGGTGATGGTTGCACAACTCTGTGAATATACAAAAAAACACTGAATTGTACACTTTAAAAAAAAAAGGTGGAGAATCTGAAACCGGGAACTTGGGAGAAAGTAGGGGTGCAGAATACACCAAAACTGCACAGGGATCAGAACACACTGAAAGATGTGGAGCCAGGACTCTGCAATCTACTTCTAATGGACATTGTTGAGTAACTCCCATCATCATTGTTGTATTGGTAAACCATCTCTCAAAAACAAAACAAACTAAAAAACCTAATTTGTAGTATTTGCTAATTTTTGTGGTCTAAATACTCCCACTATGACTGACTTGAGGTTACCAAAACGATGTCAGTAAATATTGAGTTGGGAAGACATGAGCAGAATCAGCTCATGCAAGCTGTTAAGAGCTGGCTGCAGCTCACCCCTGAATCCACTTGTCCCATTTCTCATTATATAGCAACCATTTAATTTGGGTAGGTGTTATGGACTGAATTGTGTCCCCTAAAAAGAGATGCTGAAGTCTTAACCCCCATACCTGTGAATGTGACCTGGTCTGGAAATAGGATCTGTGAAGATGTTATCAGTTAACATGAGGTCATACTGGAACAGGTTGGCTCCTAATCCAATATAAGAGATAGTTGTATAAAAGAGGAGAAGAGACACAGACATAGACACAGGGGGAAGATTGCCACGTGAGGATGGAGGTAAATACATCTAAAAGCCAAGGAACATCAAGGATTGCCAGAAGCCACCAGAAGCTAGGGAGGGGCAAGGGAGGATCTTCTCCTAGAGCCTTCAGTGAGAGCACTACACTGCCAACACCTTGATTTCAGACCTTTGGCCTCCAGAACTGTGAGACAAGACATTTCTGTTGTTTTAAGCCACACTGTTTGTGGTACTTTATTACGGCAGCCCTAGGAAACTAATATAGCAGGACTGACCCTACTCCCACCTCTAGGGAGAGAATGTAATTGGCCTAATACAATCAGCATAATCTTACCCCATTCTCAATGACAGTGATTGGTTCAATGTTGAGCATATGACTTGAGTTTGTCCAAACAGAGTAAAGTCCAGGACTTTTGTTCAAAGGTTTTTGAGGAAAGAAGCTCTTTTTTTCACGATTGCACATAAATTAGGAAGCATCTACCCCAGGTTGCTGTTGGTAGCCCTCCTACAACCCATCTGGCATGAAGCCGACACTGCAAAAGTCAGGAAGAAACTGAGTCCTTGACGACAATGCTGGATCAATCCTCTCCTAAAGCTTGACTTTTCTTAAAAATGTAAGCCAATAAATTGCTTTTCTTGTCTGATTCTGTTTGAGCTGGGCTTTGTAAAGCTAAAGCATCCTAACTAACATGTACGTGGATAATCTACAATATGGGAACACTGAGGTGCTGAGAGTCAGAACAAGGAAATGAGTCATAACCAGGGAAGCAGGGCATATACAAAAACATAGGCATTACTAACAGTAAATTTGTGACTAAGCATACAATCAGGAATTAGAAGGTAGCAAATAGAGAATAGGTGAATAAAGCAGCTGCTCAAAAATTAGAACAAATTATTGGGAACATGGAGGGTATAATTATTACAAGGAAGCAGAGATAGTATGTTTCTAAAAGTTCAAGGTAAAAAGTATGAAGCAGAAGAGAAAAAATCAGATGCACCAAGAAGACCTTTAAAGGACCTTAATATTGACTGCATCTCAGACCCAAGGCCAAACTGAGATGGTGGGAGTCCTGGACAAGTAAGTAATTGTCTGTACTTTCAAACCAAGTATAAAAGGCGTAATAATTTGAAAATTATTAGTATGTTTTCTCTTTTCAGTGTGTGCAACCATCCACTTGCCTAAGGAGAGATTAAAATTTGTTTAAAAAAAATGGCAACCAACAAGCAAAGTTATATTTAGCTTCTAATATGCAACATAGGACTTCTCCGCAAGACAATAGTCTTGTAATTCAGTCTATAGTCTTGAGACTTTAGAATATCAGTGACCAAGCCTGGAGGACTCAAATCATAGAGTTTTCCAAATGTGTAGAGAAAATACCCTCTCTGCCATTAGGCTTAGCCAAGAGTTGTAATGCAGAGAAGGGTAGGGGAGAGCCTTTCTATCTGGGGAATTGAGGGAAGGAGATAATAAAGGAGAAGGGAAGCTGGACAGCGTAGATAGCAAATGTGTGTCCCAGTTTTCTCATTTCTGGGCTTTATTCAGGCAGACGCCCTTTGACCTGGAGAGAGAAAAGTGCATTGACAAATGATAATAATGGCAGAAAATCATAGAGGTTCTCTTGCCTGTATCCCATCCATGTTGAAAACTCTTGAAATAAGTCACCTGTCAGACTGCCCATTCATTTGTCTGAGCACAACCATGTCAAAGCTGCTGGAACAGCTTGCTCAGGCAGAAGGGAGGCTCTGGGATTGATCAGTACTGAGCCACTTTTGATATTCTGAGGCATAGACAAGATTCTAAAGTAGCTGGAAGTCTACAGAGTGGTTACTAAGCCTCACATTGGAGCTAGGGCGGGATAAGACTCACAGGAGGCTTCTGTGAGGTCTACAGTGCCTATGGGAGTAGAAATGAGGCTGAGACATTCAGGACATGCCATCCGGAACCCAACAAAGTCCAGAGAGAAGGAGAAAAAGACTGCCAGTTACACCATCCACAGACTTTAGCCACTAATGCCAGCAGGGAAAATAGCAACCAGGTGGACTAGGGATATCACCCCAGAGATCAGAACAGACAGAGAACATAACACTTAAAACCTTACTCTTCCCCTCTGGCATCAGGATGCTAAGTTACATCCCTCCCTGCATATGCTTGGTCGCCACCTTAGGGAGATTTGCAGTTACTACCACTGCATAACAAACCACCCCAAATATAATAGTGTAAAACAATAACCATTTTATTATGTTTCCAGATTCTTTGGGTCAGGAAGAAAAGGTACAGAAGGGCTTCTCTCTGCTCCACAGTGTCTGGGGCCTCAGCTGGGAAAGTAGAGTATGACTCAAAGGCTGGATGGATGGTGGAATCATCTGAATGTGCTCTCTTTCAAATGCCTGGCAAATGATGCTGGCTGTCTGCTGGAACTTCATCTGGGGCTGTTGGCTGGAAAAACTACACATGCCTCTTCATGTGCCTGCTTGGGCTTCCTCATAACATGATGAGTGGATTCCAAGAATGAGCATCCAGGAGGATGTTCCAAGAAAGAGAACCAGGAGGAAGCTGTATTGCTTTTTATCAGTTAGCCTCAGAAGTCACATCATTTCAACCGCAGTCACAAGTCTTCCCAGATCCAAGCAGAGGCAACGTAGGCTGCATCTCTCAACAGGAAGGGTGTCAAATTCTCATTGTTAGAGCATGTGGGATGGGAGCATGTGTTGCAACCATTTTTTGAAAATACAATCTGCCACCAGCAGAAAAGCAGAGGATGGTGGAGGATCTCTGTGAAAGTGAGTTTTTTCAGGATATATTAAAGACTTCTTATGAGGGATATTTAGGAAGTCTTTAATACATCCTGAAAAACTCACTTGCTCAGAGATCCTTTCCCATCCCCTGATTTTCTGCCTGTGACAGACTGTATTTTCAAAAAATGGTTGCAACACATCCTCCCATCCCACATGTTCTAACAGTGAGATTTTAACACTCTACCTTTTGAGAGATGGAGTCTATGTTGCCTCTTCTTGGATATCTGGGAAGGCTTGTGACATTTTGGAGCGTTGGTGGCACAGTGCTTAAGAGCTCAACTGCTAACCAAAAGGTCAGCAGTTTGAATCTACCAGCCGCTCCTTGGAAACTCTATGGGGCAGTTGGAATCGACTCGACGGCAATAGATTTGGTTTGTTTGGGGTTATGGGAAATACTTAAATTATGAAATCAAACAAGCTTTAAATGAATTGAAGAATTAGTATTTTCCCACTGGTTGTGAGCTCGGGAAGAAAGCCAGTTATCGGTTAGACAAATTGTCTCTGCATATCCGAGTAGTAGACTGTTGTTAAATTTTCAATACCCAAACATAATATTTAAATGTTTGTTCAGCATTTATTTAGTGGGGCTGGGAAGAAGTGTTTTGAAATTGTGCATAGAAACAGATTCTTGAGTCACTACATGTTGTTGTTGGCTCGTCCATTATTCTGGTGCTACACAGACCCTGAGTTTTGACAAAGTTCATTTGACTGATTTGTTGTTGTTCGGTGCTGTTGAGTCAGTTCCGACTCATAGCGACCCTATCTACAACAGAAGGAAACACTGCCTGGTCCTGCATCATCCTCACAATCGGTGTTATATGCTTGAGCCCATTGTTGCAGCCATTGTGTCAATCCATCTCCTTGAGGGTCTTCCTCTTTTTCGCTGACTCTCTACTTTACCAAGCATGATGTGCTTCTCCAGAGACTGATCCCTCCTAATAACATGTCCAAAGTATATGAGACGTAGTCTCCCCATCCTTGTTTCTAAGGAGCACTCTGACTGTACTTCTTCCAAGACAGATTTGTTTGTTCTTGTGGCAGTCCTTGGTATATTCACTATTCTTTGCCAACACCACAGTGCAAAGGCATCAATTCTTCTTCAGTCTTCCTTGTTTATTGTCCAGCTTTCGCATGCATATGATTCGATTGAAAATACCATGGTTTTGGTCAGGCGCACCTTAGTCTTCAAAGTGACACCTTTGCTTGTTAACATTTTAAAGAGGTCTTTTGCAGCAGATTTGCCCAAGGCAATGCATCTTTTGATTTCTTGACTGCTGCTTCCATGGGTGTTGATTGTGGATCCAAGTAAAATGAAATCCTTGACAACTTCA